>NC_137846.1:28898647-29376147 GCF_948465745.1 Chenopodium album | reverse complement strand
TCATTTGATTCAAATAGCTTTGTTGAATGCATTTGCCTATCATTTGCTTCAAAAAGCTTTGTTTGAATGTGTTTGGCTTTCATATGATTCATATAGCGTCGTTGAATGCATTTGACTTTCATTTGCTTCAAAAAGCTTTGTTTGTATGTGTTTGAATTTCATTTGTTTCAAAATGCTTTGTTTAAATGTGTTTGATTTTCATTTGAGACAAAAAGCTTTGTTGAATGCATTTGACTTTCATTTGTGTCAAAAAGCTTTGTTTGAATATATTTGACTTTCATTTGATTCAAATAGCTTTGTTGAATACATTTGACTTTCATTTGTTTCAAAACCTTTTGTTTGAATGTGTTTGACTTTCATTTGATTCAATTAGCATTGTTGAATGCATTTGACTTTCATTTGCTTCAAAAAGCTATATTTGAATGTGTTTGACTTTCATTTGAGTCAAAAAGTTTTGTTTAAATGTGTTGGTCTTTCATTTGATTCAAATAGCTTTTTTGAATGCTTTTGACTTTCATTTGTTTCAAAAAGCTTTGTTTGAATGTGTTAGACTTTCATTTGATTAAAATAGCTTTATTGAATGCATTTGACTTTTATTTGATTTGAAAAGCTTTGTTTGAATGTGTTTAACTTTCAATTAATTCGAATAGCTTTGTTAAATGCAATTAACTTTCATTTGCTTCATAATGCCTTGTTTGAATGTGTAAGACTTTCATTTGATTTAAAAAAATTTGTTTGAATGTGTTTGAATTCATTTGATTCAAATAGCTTTGTTGAATACATTTGACTTTCATTTGATTCAAACAGCTTTGTTTGAATGTGTTTGACTTTCATTTGATTCAAAAAGCATTTTTTGAATGTGTTTGACTTTCATTTCATTCAAATAGCTTTGTTGAATGCATTTGACTTTCTTTTAATTCAAATAGCTTTGTCGAATACATTTGACTTTCATTTGGTTTAAAACCTTTTGTTTGAATGTGTTTGACTTTCATTTGATTCAAATAGCTTCGTTGAATGCATTTGACTTTCATTTGCTTAAAAACTTTGTTTGAATGTGTTTGACTTTTATTTGATCATATAGCTTTGTTGAATGCAATTGACTTTCATTTGTTTTAAAGTGTTTTGTTTGAATGTATTTGACTTTTATTTTATTTAAAAACCTTTGTTTGAATGTGTTTGAATTCATTTGATTCAAACAGCTTTGTTGAATGCATTTGACTTTCATATTAATTCAAAAAACTTTGTTTGAAAGTGTTTGACTTTCATTTGATTCAAACAGCTTTGTTGAATGCATTTGACTTTCATTTGATTCTATTAGCTTTGTCGAAAGCATTTGACTTTCATTTATTTCAAAAAGCTTTGTTTGAATGTGTTTGACTTCCATTTAATTCAAATAGCTTTGTTGAATGCATTTGACTTTCATTTGAGTCAAAAAAAGCTTTGTTTGAATATGTTTGACTTTCATTTGATTCAAATACCTTTGTCGTATGCTTTTGACTTTTATTTGATTCAAAAAGCTTTGTTTGAATGTGTTCGACTTTCATTTGATTCAAATAGCTTTGTTGAATGCATTAGACTTTCAATTGATTCAAAAAGCTTTGTTTGAATGTGTTTGACTTTCATTTGATTCAAATAGCTTTGTTGAATGCATTTGACTTTCTTTCGATTTAAATAGCTTTGTTGAATACATTTGTCTTTCATTTGCTTTAAAACCTTTTGTTTGAATATGTTTGACTTTCATTTGATTCAAATAACTTTGTTAGATGCGTTTGACTATCTATTGATTCAAATAGCTTTGTTGAATGCATTTGACTTTCATTTGCTTCAAAAAGCTTTGTTTGAATGTGTTTGACTTTCATTTGCTTCAAAAAGCTTTGTTTGAATGTGTTTGACTTTCATTTGACTCTAAAAGCTTTGTTTAAATGTGTTTGACTTTCATTTCATTAAAATAGCTTTGTTGAATGCATTTGACTTTTATTTGCGCCAAAAATCTTTGTTTAAATGTGTTTAGCTTTCATATGATTCATATAGCTTTGTTGAATGCAATTGACTTTCATTTGCTTCAAAATGCATTGTTTGAATGTGTTTGACTTTTATTTAATTTAAAAACCTTAATATGAATGTTTTTGAATTCATCTGATTCAAAGAGCTTCGTTGAATGCATTTGACTTTCATTCGTTTTAAAAGCTTTGTTTGAATGTGTTTGACTTTCATTTGGTTCAAAAAGCTTTGTTTGAATGTGTTTGACTTTCATTTGACTCTAAAAGCTTTGTTTAAATGTGTTTGACTTTCATTTGATTTAAATAGCTTTGTTGAATGAATTTGACTTTCATTTTATTCAAATAGCTTTTTTGAATGCATTTGACTTTCATTTGCTTCAAAAAGCGTTGTTTGAATGTGTATGACTTTCATTTGATTCAAATAGCTTTGTTGAATGCATTTGACTTTCATTTGATTAAAATAGCTTTGTTGATTGCATTTGACTTTCATTTGCGTCAAAAATCTTTGTTGAATGCAATTAACTTTCATTTACTTCAAAATGCATTGTTTGAATGTGTTTGACTTTTATTTAATTTAAAAACCTTAATTTGAATGTTTTTGAATTCATCTGATTCAAAGATCTTTGTTGAATGCATTTGACTTTTATTTGTTTTAAAAGCTTTGTTTGAATGTATTTGACTTTCATTTGATTCAAATAGCTTTGTTGAATGCATTTGACTTTCATTTGAGTCAAAAAGCTTTGTTTGAATGTGTTTGACTTTCATTTGATTCAAATAGCTTTGTTGAATGCATTTGACTTTCATTTTCTTCAAAAAGCTTGGTTAGAATGTGTTTTACTTTCATTTGATTCAAAAATATTTGTTTAAATGTGTTATACTTTCACTTTATTCAAATAGCTTTGTGGAATGCATTTGACTTTCATTTGATTCAAAAAGCTTTGTTTGAAAGTGTTTGACTTTCATTTGATTCAAATAGCTATGTTGAATGCATTTGACTTTCATTTCATTCAAATAGCTTTGTTGAATGCATTTGACTTTTATTTGCTTCAAAAAGCATTGTTTGAATATGTTTAACTTTCATTTGATTTAAAAACCTTTGTTTAAATATGTTTGACTTTCATCTGATTCAAAGAGCTTTGTTGAATGCATTTCACTTTCATTTGTTTTAAAAGCTTTGTTTGAATGTATTTGACTTTCATTTGATTCAAATAGCTTTTTTGAATGCATTTGACTTTCATTTGATTCAAAAGCTTCGTTTGAATGTGTTTGACTTTCTTTTGTTTCAAATAGCTTTGTTGAATGCATTTGACTTTCTTTTGATTCGAATAGGTTTGTTGAATACATTTGACTTTCATTTGTTTCAAAACCTTTTGTTTGAATGTGTTTGTCGTTCATTTCATTCAAATAGCTTTGTTGAATGCATTTGACTTTTATTTGCTTCAAAAAGCTTTGTTTAAATGTCTTTGACTTTCATTTGATTCAAATAGCTTTGTTGAATGCATTAGACTTTCATTTGATTCAAATAGCTTTGTTGAATGCATTTGACTTTCATTTGCTTCTAAAAGCTTGGTTTGAATTTGTTTGACTTTTATTTGATACAAATAGCTTTTTTGAATGCTTTTCACTTTCAGTTGTTTCAAAAAGCTTTGTTTGAATGTGTATGACTTTGATTTGATTAAACAGCTTTATTGAATGCATTTGACTTTCATTTGATTTGAAAAGCTTTGTGTGATTGTGTTTAACTTTCAATTAATTCAAATAGCTTTGTTAAATGCAATTAACTTTCATTTGCTTCATAATGCCTTGTTTGAATGTGTAAGACTTTCATTTGATTTGAAAACCTTTTTTGAATGTGTTTGAATTCATTTGATTAAAATAGCTTTATTGAATACATTTAACTTTCATTTGATTCAAAAAGCTTTGTTTGAATGTTTTTGACTTTAATTTGATTCAAATAGTTTTGTTGAATGCATTTGACTTTCATTTGATTCGAAAAGCTTTGTTTGAATGTGTTTGACTTTCATTTAATTCAAATAGCTTTGTTGAATGCATTTGACTTTCATTTGCTTCTAAATTCTTCGTTTGAATGTGTTAGACTTTCATTTGATTCAAATAGCTTTGTTGAATGCATTTGACTTTTATTTGATTCAAATAGCTTTGTTGAATGCATTTGTCTTTCATTTGCTTCAAAAAGCTTTGTTTGTATGAGTTTGACTTTCATTTAATTCAAATAGCTTTGTTGAATGCATTTGACTTTCATTTGATTCAAAAAGCTTTGTTTGAATGTGTTTGACTTTCATTTGATTCAAAAAGATTTGTTTGAATATGTTTGACTTTCATTTGATTCAAATAGCTTTGTTGAATGCATTTGACTTTCATTTGATTCAAAAAGCTTTGTTTGAAAGTGTTTGACTTTCATTTGATTCAAATTGCTTTGTTGAATGCATTTGACTTTCATTTGATTCAAATAGCTTTGTTGAATGCATTTGACTTTCATTTGCTTCAAAAAGCTTGGTTTGAATGTGTTTGACTTTCATTTGATTCAAAGAGATTTATTTGAATGTGTTTGAATTTCATTTGATTCAAATAGCTTTGTTGAATGCATTTGACTTTCATTTTATTCAAAAAGCTTTTTTGAATGTGTTTGACTTTCATTGATTCAAATAGATTTGTTGAATGCATTTGATTTTCATTTGATTCAAAAAGCTTTGTTTAAATGTGTTTGGCTTTCATATGATTCATATAGCTTTGTTGAATGCAATTGACTTTCATTTGCTTCAAAATGCATTGTTTGAATGTGCTTGACTTTTATTTAATTTAAAAATCTTGATTTGAATGTGTTTGAATTCATCTGATTCATATAGCTTTGGTGAATGCATTTGACTTTCATTTGTTTTAAAATCTTTGTTTGAAAGTATTTGACTTTTATTTGATTCAAATAGCTTTGTTGAATGCATTTGACTTTCATTTGATTCAAAAAGCTTTGTTTGAATGTGTTTGACTTTCATTTGTTTCAAATAGCATTGTTGAATGCATTTGACTTTCTTTTGATTCGAATAGCTTTGTTGAATACATTTGACTTTCATTTGTTTCAAAACCTTTTGTTTGAATGTGTTTGACTTTCATTTGATTCAAATAGCTTTGTTGAATGCATTTGACTTTTATTTGCTTCAAAAAGCTTTGTTTAAATGTGTTTGACCTTAATTTGATTCAAATTGCTTTGTTGAATGCTTTTGACTTTCATTTGATTCAAATTGCTTTGTTAAATGCATTTGACTTTCATTTGCTTCAAAAAGCTTTGTTTGAATTTGTTTGACTTTCATTTGATTCAAATAGCTTTTTTGAATGCTTTTGACTTTCATTTGTTTCAAAAAGCTTTGTTTGAATGTGTTTGACTTTCATCTGATTAAAATAGCTTTATTGAATGCATTTGAATTTCATTTGATTTGAAAAGCTTTGTTTGAATGTGTTTAACTTTCAGTTAATTCAAATAGCTTTGTTAAATGCAATTAACTCTCATTTGCTTCATAATGCCTTGTTTGAATGTGTAAGACTTTCATTTGATTTAAAAACCTTTGTTTGAATGTGATTGAATTCATTTGATTCAAATAGCTTTATTGAATACATTTGACTTTCATTTGATTCAAAAAACTTTGTTTGAATGTGTTTGACTTTCATTTGATTCAAATAGCTTTGTTGAATGCATTTGACTTTCATTTGATTCGAAAAGCTTTGTTTGAATGTGTTTGACTTTCATTTGATTCAAATAGCTTTATTGAATGCATTTGACTTTCATTTGCTTCTAAATGCTTCGTTTGAATGTGTTAGACTTTCATTTGATTCAAATAGCTTTGTTGAATGCATTTGACTTTCATTTGATTCAAATAGCTTTGTTGAATGCATTTGACTTTCATTTGATTCAAATAGCTTTGTTGAATGCATTTGACTTTCATTTGCTTCAAAAAGCTTTGTTTAAATGAGTTTGACTTTCATTTGATTCAAATAGCTTTGTTGAATGCATTTTGTTTTGGGTGTTTTTGTCCCTCGGGAGAGTTACAGCTCGAAGACTGGTCCAGTGCGGTCTGTACCTGCAGGACAAACGGAGACACCAGTTAGTAGGTGATCCGCCTTCGACGATCAAGTTATTAACTTGAAAGGAGAAAAAGGTGCGGAAATTTAGGTGGGGATCTGCTCGGATTCCAAGCTCAGTTGTCTCTATCAAAATGACAGTTTTTAATAAAATGGAAAAACGTGCCCTCCAAAAGAGGGGAATCTCCCTATTTATAGGGTCCTTGGGAATTGTGCCCCTGATTAGGTCACAGAACCCTAATCAGTGGTGGGCTGCGCCGCATTGCGGCTTTCTCGGGATTTGGGCCTAAAGGCCGTCATTTTCCCAAATATCCGGGATGACACGTGTCAAGCAGGGATAGGTCCACTTTGGACCATCCTGGGGCTGACACGTGTCGCCCTCTGGTTGGTCCACATGGCGGGGTAAAATTATCCTAAACATTTGCCCCTCACAGATGTGACGTGGCACGCCACGTGGCATCTGTGACACGTGTCACTCTCTTGTTGGTGGTAATTTTACCGCCAAAAATTTACTGTTCACCATCTGAGTAAATTACAGGAATACCCCTTAATTTACCCTCCTTATATAGCCGTTTACCCTCATTATTCTTGTACGTTTCACAAAAATTTTTAGAGAAAACTTAGAGAGAATCTTGAAAGAGAGAGCAGAAGTCATCCGTCTGAGTCACGCGCAAGCTTAGAAAACTCAGCCTCATCAACACAGACGGACCCGTCTACCTTCAGATCTCAAATCTAAAGGTACCGTCTCTGACTCTCTCAGCTCTTTTTCATTTTACCGCTTGTACATATTTCTTGCAATAAATGGATTCATCACCCACACACACGGCACAACCTAGGTTAGAAACCAGCCGTTCACCAGGGACGGCTGAGTCTAGGACTGGTAGTGTCGTCTAAGGGTGTTGGGACCACCCTTAAGCTTGGATTCCAACCATTTGCGCGTCTGTGCAAGACACAATGGCTCGAACTATGCAGACGGCACAGGACCCCAATTATAGGAGCGAAGGCTCAGGCGGCCAAACGCCTGAGGGGGAGACGTCTGGCTCAGAACACCAGACGGCTCCGGAGAGATCCCCTCCGCGTGGCCCCCCAACTCCTCCAGACTCGTTTTTGGACGAGTGCGACCAAGGCGGTGAGGAGGTCGCCTCAGCTTCTGTCTCCCAATCTGGGGAGGAGACGGGGAGTGGATTTACCGTCTCCTCTTCTGAGAGCAGTGATGATCTTCCCCCGCTTGAGGATAGCGAGGAAGAAGAGAGGAAGAAATGTAACGAGAAGGACGATCCCTACAAGATCCACGTCTCCATCAAAGACAGGGACCTCATGGAAAGAGGTCTTAAAATTTTTTTGAAAGTGCACCCAATGGGAGACGGGTGGAAAATAAGGGTGCCTCCTGCAGACGGCACCATCTCTTGGGAAGATACTGAACGAAACGCCAACGGCTACTTCGGCTGTTACGAGGCGGCGTTCAAGGCTGGTCTGCGCTTCCCCCTTCACCAGGCGGTGAAGGCAATCTTGAGAGGCTACGGCCTCGGAGTCTGGCAACTTACCCCCAATTCTTGGGCAAACATTCTGGGGTATGTTGCCGCTTGTGAATTCCAAGGAATTCACCCCGGCTGGGAAGCTTTTGCTAAGATGCACTATCTTAGCCGCAGCCCAGGCGGGTACAGAGCGTGGTATACTTTGACCACGTTTCCTCAATATATGATGACTTTGGATAAGGTCTCAAAATTTGACGGCTGGAAGCACAGGTTCTACCTGCTGACGGCCCTAACTAGGCGGGAGAACTGCGAGCTCCGCCAATACAATAAGAAGCCTGACCTTCTGGGTCGGAAATGCTGTCTTCCCCGGATCCCGGATGAGGACTTCGACAAAATAATTGAGGCTGACTTCTTCGGCCTCACAGACGCCACATTGTCAACCGGGGAGACAATAAAAGTCCCCAGAAACTGGATCCCCAAGAGCGCCTGGCTCAGGGACGAATGCTTCCTAGCCGCCTGCGGGCTAGGACACATGTTCACCAGACGTATGCGCCTGAATACATTTCCGTCTGTAGTACTTTTGTATCGGAATCGTTTTTGATGATGTACTAATCAATTCCCTTTTTGTTTTTGCAGAAGAAGCTCTGAACATGTTGCCAGACGAGAAGACCCCCAGACGGTCCTCAGCACAGATCCGCCGAGACTTGGCGGAAACCCAGACGAGAGAGCTAAGGGCCAAGGTAAACGCCTGACTCTTTTCTTAAGTTTGCTTTCAAAGTTTACTTTCTTCGACTGCTTACATTAACTTGTTTATTTTCTCAGGGAGGAGAGGTGGACAAGACGTTTGAGAAAAAAACTCAAACGGGCTAGGGAGGAGACCACCGCCTCTAACCCCAGCAAGTCCTCAAAAAAGGCTGCCTCCACCGCAACTCCCAACGCGCCAGGCGGGAAGACTCAAATGCGGATAGGGGGAAGGACGGAGAGGGTGAGTGGCTCTCTAGGCCTTGACCTGGCCAACCCCCTATCTACAACCGGGGGGTTCACCACGCCTGCCAGCGGTTCTCGCCTGGCCGGCTCTGCAGGTAAGAACCCTTTTGAATCCCCGCCTGAGCTGGGATGGCCGTTGCGAGTGAAATCACACTCCCAGCAGACGTCATCCTCAGACGGTCGGAACCAGATTGGTGCTGCTTTAGTTTCACACTCTGACGCTGATTATGGTGCAGATCAATCACCCCGCTGGCCAGACGTCCAGAAGCACGCCAAGGCCATCCTGGAGGCTATCAGCAAACGGGATAAGGATGCTATCCCGGTGATTGAGACGTTCAATCTTCAACGTATCCTGTCCCTCCTGGCCGAGGTAAGACACTTGAATAATTTTCAATAATTTTCTCCAAGTTTTTCTCCGCCTGCAGTGCTAACCTTGTTTGCTTTTGCAGGCTCTTCTGCGGGTAGATGGGCTCAAGCGTCCTTACACCCGCAAGCGGGATGAGGTAAGACGGGCCAAGCAGTCCGCCTCAGACGCCAATAATGTTGCTTTATACTTGTGTATCATTGACGATCTTGAAACTAAAGCAACCCAAATGACACAGGCGGCCAAGATCCAGGAACTGGAGGCGGACTTGCTGGCGGCCAAGCAGAAGGCGACGGATGCTGAGACGGCCCAGAAACAGGCGGAGGAGGACCTCCCCAAGCTCAGGGAGGACCTCAAGAAGGCTCAGGAGGATTTGGAGAAGCTTCAGGGTGTCTCGAAAGAGAACACTAATCTGAAGGGGAAAGTTGCCAAGCTGGAGAAGGAGGCGGCCAAAGCTCAGGATAATTTCCGAGCGACTCTGCAGGCGGATCAAAACCGCCTGGTAGCTGAGATGGCCCCGACAGCGAGGCTATGATGAAGATCGCCTGGGCTGCCTTGTATCCCAACAAGGATTATGGCATCTGGGCTCTGGCTCACAAATATGCTGAAGAGGTGATATACCTAAGAGAGAAGGGTGAGCCGGAGCCTGAGTCTTTCCTCGCCTGGGCCAACACTGAGCACCCCGAGCCTGAAGCCCCCGAGACTGAAGAACAGGGGGAGGAGGGCCAGGAAGGACCGTCTGCAGGGCAGTGATTTCAGCGGCTGTGTGCCAATTTCTTTATTTTTTTTATTTTTATCTGCGGCAGTATGCCATCATTTGCTTTTCCGGCCTGTGTGCCGAGTATATGTGTATCTTTACCGGCTGAGGAGCCGTGTTTGTCAAACAATTTCTCTTTCCCGGAGGGGGTCCGGATAACAATTAATCCATCACAGCCGTTTGGCTGGGTGGAAATTCAATGAATGCACCGACTGGGTCGGTTTTTATTACTTTGCGCTTGTGTTTGCTCTTCACTTAAATTTTTGCATTTTAAATTTTTGCCTAACTTATCAAAAGCAAGCGGCGATCTCTGCCTAACTTGTCAAAAGTATGCGGCTGTCCTTGCCCCTGGACGGCTGTGTGGTTGGTTTCAAGTAGAGTTGGTTGATTGACTTGGGAACGTCTGATGCTGCAAAGAGCATGATACGTTTGTAAGTCAATCAATCACAGTAGTGATTGCCCCAAACCAAGTACACAGCCGTACATTAACAGGCGTTCCAGTCACTAGCTAGACGGTGTTGACCGTCTAGGTAGAGATTGTATAGCCATTGCACAACTCTTTTGCCCCAAACGAGGATGTATGCAATTTAAAACGAAAAAACGCTAAGTAAGAACTTCAGTCGGTCGCCGACTGATGTCATTGGACATCCGGGTTCCGAAAATTGGTCGTTCCTTAGACGGTTCAGGTTAGACGGCTATGGATGGCTGATTCAGCCGTCCAATTGTGGCCGCCTGAATTGGTACGTAGAGTAAGCAGGTTGGCTTCTCTCTGCAACGATTGCACCCGGAGGGGTGTCGCCGGACGCCTTTGTCCATGTTGGGACAGACGAATTTATGGGAAAGAGCAGCCATTCGGCCATTGGCCTTCTGGTATTGTTTGAGACCGGCTGTATAGCCACTAAGCGGTTTTGTGCTTAGCTTAATTATCTGGCCATTGGCCTCTCGTCAATCAGACGTTAATTCAATTTTCAAGTGACAAACTCAGAAAAATAAACAAGTGACCCGTCTGAGCTTCAGACGGAGTACAAGATAGAAACAAAACAAAAGTGAAAACAAAAAGCAATTTCTCATTAATTTACTTCTTGTTTACAAACATTACAAATCTCAGAAGTAGTACTTTTTCAAATTGTCTACATTCCAAGTTCTAGGCAGGCGCCTGCCGTCTGGAGTTTCCAGGCGGTAGGTGCCGTCTCTTACTTCTTCATAAATCCGGTAGGGGCCTTCCCAATTTGGAGTTAGCTTTCCAAGCTCATTGGCCCTACCGGTTGCCTCCATTTTCCGTAACACTAGGTCGTCCACTTTCAAAGGACGCCTGTGCAATTTCTTGTTGTAGGCTCTGGTCATTCTCAGACGGTAAATCTCATGACGCAAGGCGGCATTGCCCCTGCGTTCTGGGAGTGAGTCCAATGCCAGGCGCATTGCCTCCCAATTTGCCTCTTCATCATAAAGCATGACTCTGAGAGTCGGCTCATAGTGTTCAATGGGCAAGACGGCTTCAGCACCTTAAACTATGAGAAATGGGGTTTCACCGGTTGCCCCCTTTGCTGTTGTCTGGATGGCCCATAGGACATGGATTAATTCCTTAGCCCATAAGCCACCGGCTCTTTCAATTTTCTTCTTAATGCCGTCTGAGATCAATTTGTTGAAGGCTTCAACTTGGCCATTTGCTTGGGGACGGCCGACTGATGCAAAACAACTTGAGATCCCTTGATCTCCCAACCAAGTTTTTAGCTGAGGCGTCTCAAACTGAGGACCATTATCAAACACCATGGACATAGGAACCCCATACCGGGTGATGACATTCTTCCAGATGAAAGAGATGACGTCTGATGTCTAGATATTTTTTACCGCCTCAGCCTCTACCCATTTGGTAATGTAATCCACAGCCACCAAGATGTAACGCTTTCCGCCTGGTGTAGGCGTGTAAGGACCTAAGATTTCCATGCCCCATTTTGCAAACGGAATTGGGCTGTGGATGGCCGTCAGATCAGTAGCCGGACGGTGAATAAGTTTGCCAAATTTCTGGCACTTGTCACATTTCTTCACCAACTCCTTGGCGTCTGCATCTAGAGTGGGCCAAAAGTAATGTCATCTGGCTCTGACGGCTAGGGATCTTCCGCCTATGTGGGAGGCGCAGAATCCCGAGTGCAAGTCTTCAAGAACTTCTTTCCCCTTTTCTGGGGTTACACACTTCAAAAGAGGCTTAAGAAACCCCGCCTTGAAGAGTTCTCCATTTCTCAACTCAAAGCTTGCGGCTCGCTTTTTCAGAACGGCTGCCTCCTGTGGCGAATCAGGAAGTGTACCGTCTGAGAGGTATGCCCGGATGCCATCCATCCAGGTAGAGCTTCGGTCAAGGACTCCAATGGGATCTTCATAGATGCTTCTTTTTTCAAGAACTTCCCAAAAGACTGACCGAGGCGTATCATGGCAGGCGGAGGATGCAAGTTTTGACAGTGCATCCCCTGGTTGTTATCAGACCTGGGTACTTGATTCAGATGAAACTCCTCAAGTGACCCAGCCTCCTCTTTGACCGTCTGAAGATATTTGATCATAGCCGGGTGAGTTGCCTCAAATTTTCCCTCATACTGGCTAACGACCAACTGTGAATCAGAGTAGGCGTCAATTTTTGTTGCCCCTGCCGCCTTACACATGCGGATTCCGACTAGCAGGGCTTCATATTCCGCCTCATTGTTTGAGGCCTGAAACTTGAACCGTAGTGCATACTCATATCTTTCCCCCTCAGGAGACTTATAAATTACGCCTGCACCACAGCCGTTCTTTGTAGAGCTCCCGTCTACATACACTTTCCAAACCTGATCAAGATTATCCGGAGCTACCGGACGGGTCATTTCAACAATGAAGTCGGGAAACGCGTGACCTTTCACTGCCTTCCTTGGTTCGTAAGTGATTTCAAGACTTTGCATTTCAATAGCCCATTTCAACATTCTGCCGGCTGACTCCAAGGTAGACATTGGCCGCTTGAGTGGCTGGTCGGTGTAAATCACCACCGGATGAGCAAGAAAGTAAGGCTTCAATTTTTTGAATGCCATGTACAAAGCAAGACCAAAATTTTCAACCATGGGGTACCGGAGTTCAGCATTTTTTAGAACATGGCTAATGAAGTAAACCGGGAGCTGAACGCCGTCTCGCTCAGCAAGGAGAACGGCACTGAGAGCATGATCTAAGACGGCCAAATACATGTACAACGTCTCCCTAGGCAGAGGACTGACCAGCCTAGGCAGAGAATGCAAGTGCTCTTTTAGCTTCTGGAATGCCGTCTCAGCATCGTCTCCCCATTCAAACCTGGTCTTCTTCCTGATTGCTTGGAAGAAGTAAAGGCATTTGTCGCCTGACTGGCTGAGGAACCTTCCCAAGGCGGCCAGGCAACCAGTTAGTCTCTGAACTTCCTTGACAGAACAAGGTGACTTCATGTCTATTACCGCCTGTATCTTTTCGGGGTTAGCCTCTATCCCCCTTTGATCAATCAGGAATCCGAGAAACTTCCCATACTCAACACCAAAGACGCATTTCTTGGGGTTTAACATGACCTTATGCCGCCTGAGGGTGGTGAATATTTCTCGGAGATCAGCAAGATGATCCGTCTGTTGCTTGGATTTGACTATCATGTCATCGATGTATGCCTCCACATTCCTCCCAATTTGATTAATGAAGACCGTATTAATCATCCGTTGGAAGGTGGCAGGCGCATACTTCAAGCCAAACGGCATCACAGTATAACAGAATAACCCCAAATCAGTGACGAAGGTCGTCTTCTCTTGATCTTTCTTCCAGAGGGGTATCTGATGGAAGCCGGAGTAGGCATCCATGAAGCTCATCAAGGCGTGACCGGCTGTTGAATGGACCAGACTGTCGATCTTTGGAAGCGGGTAACTGTCCTTTGGACACGCCATGTTGAGGTCTGTGTAATCAACACACATGCGCCAGGTCCCATTCAGTTTCTTAACAAGGACCACATTGGCCACCCAGTCGGAGAAATTATAAGGCCGAATGAACATGGCGTCTAGCAGCTTTTTGACTTCGGCAGCTGCCGCCTGACTTCTTTCCTCGCCATGGTTTCTTTTCTTTTGCCGGATGGGCTTCTTTTTAGGATCCACGGCGAGTTTGTGGACAGCGAGATCCGGGCTGACGCTTGGCATCTCTTCCACTTCAAAGGCAAAGATATCTTTGAATTCTTTCAGCAGAAGGTGCAAGCTTGCACCCAGCATAACATAAGCAACCGTCCCAACCTTCACAGTACGCTCTGGACGGCTGTCGTCCAGAACGAGATCAATATTTTCACCAGCCGGTTGGGAACGGAGCTCGTCTAACCGTTCCCCGGTCAGTGATTGCTATTTTTTCTCTTTCTTCACCTCCACCAGCAGAGGCGCTTTTACTTTTTTACCAACGGCTGGTGGGGTAGGGTTGGCATCCTTGACATCGTCAAGGTCTATTGGTTCCTTCTCTTGGCCGCCTTAGGCCACAGTGTCTTTAACGGCTGAGAGGTAGCACTCCCGAGCCGTCTTCTGATCCCCGTTCAGGGAACCAACAGAGCCATCATCCCGCTCATACTTGATGAGCATGAGAGACGGGATGATTACCGCCTTGGCTTCGTTGAGGGTTGGCCTACCAAGGACGATATTTTAGGCGGTTAACTCCTCAACGACCAAGAATCTGACGACATTATGTCGTCCCTGGCCTTTTTCTCCCAGCCGGATGGGCAAGTCAATTCTTCCGGCTGGGTAGACCATCCCACCCCCAAAACCAACCAAGGGGTGGGTAACCGGATGCATGCAGCTGACATTGTATTTCAGCTTCTACAGGCACCGGAGGCTGATAATGTCCAACGAGCTGTCGGTGTCAATAAGGATCCGTCCAACCAGCTGGTTGGCAACCTTACATTCAATGACGACCGGGTCGTCATGCGGACGGCGGACGCTGCCCCTGTCCTTCTCAGTTATGAGGACGTCTGGGAAGGTGGAACTAGCAGACGCTTGCTCATCATCATCATCCTTGTCCATCTTTCAAAGATGGCTCTTGGTGCCCCGGATGGTAGGGCCACCACAAGAAAATCCGCCTGCTATAGTGTAGACCGGATCCTTATCGGTATTCGAGCTACTAGTAGGCTGATGGGTAGTCTTGGGGGGCTGACCCTTGTTTTTCTTCTTTGCCCCAGCCGGGGACTTAGAAATGTAGGACTTTAGAAGCCCTTTGTCAGCCAGACGGTCCAACGTCCGCTGTAGACTGAAGCAGTCGTTGGTGTCATGGCCAACCTCCTCATGGAACTAGCAAAATTTATTTTTGTTCCGTGACTGGACGGAACTCTTCATTGGATTCGGCTTCTCAATGGACAGCCGGTCCTTTACCTCCATGAGGATGGAGTTGTAGTCTTTGTCAAACTCGTACTTGGGGACGTACGGTTTAAACTCTCTTTTTTTCTTCTGGGACGGCTGGTCAGAATCACTGACCGCCCAGACTTCTTTTCTCTTTTTGCTCTCTTCTTTCTTGTTACCCGGCTGAGCAGATCGACTTTCTTTTTGTTTGTCAAACTTCTTGGAGTCTGACTGACTACTAGGCGTGCAGAGGTCGGTAGCTTGAATGTAGCTCTCCGCCTCCCTCAGGGCCGCCTGTAGCGTAAATGCCCCTTTTATGACAAGGTCGAACTTAAAAGCCGACCCGTCTCTCAAACCCTTGAAAAAGTCTGTAAAAGCTACCTCGTCAGACAGTCCCTGGATCTGGATTCTGACCAGGTTGAACCATCTGACATATGAGCGTAGCCCTTCCTTCTCACCCGGCTTAACGGTGCTCAAATCAAGGCTCGTTTTCTTAGCAGGGATGTTCATTGAGAAGTTGGTGGCAAACAAGAAGGCTAGCTTCTTGAAGCAATCAATTGAGCCGGCTGGCAAGTTGCCAAACCACAGTTGGGCAATGCCCTTCAGTGTAGCCGGGAAACATCGACAGCAGGTGGCGTCGTCCCAACCCTGTAAGCACATGAGGTTGGTATATGCCATCAGGTGGTCTTCTAGGTTGGTGGTATCATTATAGGTGCCCACCAACACATTTTTAACCTTGGACGGCTGAGCCGCCTCGTTTATATTCTTGGCAAACGCAGAGGGTTGTTCACCAAGCTTAAGCAGCCGGAGCTGCCAGTCCAAAGGCTGGACGGGGGTGTATGTCGCCTGTCCTCCAAAAGGAGGAGGCTGCATGAACTGTAGGCCATATTGCCCATATTGCGCCTGAGGCGCATATGGGACAGACCCAATCATCAGCTGAGGTTCGGTATTGACGGTTTTACCGCCTGTCCGACGCTCAAGTAAGGACTGTGAGTTCCTTACAGAAGTTTCTTTGAAGCTGTTTGGAAAGATCGAAGTAGAGGCTGACTTAGACAGCTGCTGGTTTCTCCTCCGCTTGATGATGTGCCGAGCGTCGGAGGCTGTTTTCTTGCTGGTCCCCGGCTGTTCTTGCCGAGGCTGCCTCTGAGGACCAGTAGGCAGTAGAATTTTTGACCAGTCAAGTCTGGAGGCCATCCTCTCCTTCTCCCTTTCTTTGTCTTTGGGATGGGGAGTTGGACGCCTGTACTTGACGGGTTTTTTCTTCCTAGGAGGGGGAGACTTCTTAGCCGGCGGACTCTTGCTAGAGCCTGCCTTGTTTTTGTTGATCATGGCCTTGATTTCACCCTTGAAAGAGTTCATGAATTTCATGAGCTCATCCCGGGTGACTGGGGCTTGACCTCTGGCCTTCTGGGTTTCCCCTTCTGGCCTCTCAGAGGGGCGCCTGCTTGGGCCTGCCTGGTTAAGATTGCGGTCCAATTTATCTTTGGAACGCTTGTACTTAGACACGAGGGACCCATCCTTTGTGGTATAGGTCTCCACGTCATCATCATCTTCATCATCAGCTTCATCCTCAGTGACAACCTCAGGTGGAGGCCGAGGGAACGACTGAGGGATTCCAAAACCTCCCGGTTGAGGTGCCGGTTGAGGGTTTTCTTGATTTTCCGGTTGTATAACCGGTTGTAAGTTGGTAAGATCAAGAATGGGCACAGACTCTCCAACCATCTTTGAGGTACTCTCCCCACAGACGGCGCCAAATGTTTTGGGTGTTTTTGTCCCTCGGGAGAGTTACAGCTCGAAGACTGGTCCGGTGCGGCCTGTACCTGCAGGACAAACGGAGACACCAGTTGGTAGGTGATCCGCCTCCGACGATCAAGTTAGTAACTTGAAAGGAGAAAAAGGTGCGAAAATTTAGGTGGGGATCTGCTCGGATTCCAAGCTCAGTTGTCTTTATCAAAGGGACAGTTTGTAATAAAATGGAAAAACGTGCCCTCCAAAAGAGGGGAATCTCCCAATTTATAGGGTCCTTGGGAATTGTGCCCCTGATTAGGTCATAGAAACCGAATCAGTGGTGGGCTGCGCCGCATTGCGGCTTTCTCGGGATTTGGGCCTAAAGGCCGTCATTTTCCCAAATATTCAGGATGACACGTGTCAAGCAGGGATAGGTCCACTTTGGAACATCCTTGGGCTGACACGTGTCGCCCTCTAGTTGGTCAACAAGGCGGGGTAAAATTACCCTAAACACATTTGACTTTCATTTGATTCAAATAGCTTTGTTGAATGCATCTGACTTTCATTTGCTTCAAAAAGCTTAGTTTGAATGTGTTTGACTTTCATTTGATTCAAAAAGATTTGTTTGAATGTGTTTGACTTTCATTTGATTCAAATAGCTTTGTTGAATGCATTTGACTTTCATTTGATTCAAAAAGCTTTGTTTGAAAGTGTTTGACTTTCATTTGATTCAAATAGCTTTGTTGAATGCATTTGACTTTCATTTGATTCAAATAGCTTTGTTAAATGCATTTGACTTTCATTTGCTTCAAAAAGCATTGTTTGAATATGTTTGACTTTCATTTGATTCAACAACCTTTGTTTAAATGTGTTTGACTTTCATCAGATTCAAATAGCTTTGTTGAATGCATTTGAATTTCATTTGTTTTAAAAGCTTTGTTTGAATGTATTTGACTTTCATTTGATTCAAATAGCTTTGTTGAATGCATTTGACTTTCATTTGATTCAAAAAGCTTCGTTTGAATGTGTTTGACTTTCATTTGTTTCAAATAGCTTCGTTGAATGCATTTGACTTTCTTTTGATTCAAATAGCTTTGTTGAATGCATTTGACTTTCATTTGATTCAAAAAGCTTCGTTTGAATGTGTTTGACTTTCATTTGTTTCAAATAGCTTCGTTGAATGCATTTGACTTTCTTTTGATTCGAATAGCTTTGTTGAATACATTTGACTTTCATTTGTTTCAAAACCTTTTGTTTGAATGTGTTTGACTTTCATTTGATTCAAATGGCTTTGTTGAATGCATTTGACTTTTATTTGCTTCAAAAAGCTTTGTTTAAATGTGTTTGACTTTCATTTGATTCAAATAGCTTTGTTTAAATGTGTTTGACTTTCATTTAATTCAAAAAGCTTTGTTTGAATGTGTTAAACTTTCATTTGAGTCAAAAAGCTTTGTTTGAATGTGTTGGTCTTTCTTTTGATTTAAATAGCTTTGTTGAATACATTTGACTTTCATTGGCTTCAAAAAGCTTTATTTGAATGTGTTTGACTCTCTTTTGATTAAAAAAGCTTTGTTTGATTGTTTTTTACTTTCATTTGATTCAAATAGCTTTGTTGAATGCATTTGACTTTCATTTGATTCAAATAGCTTTGTTAAACTCATTTGACTTTCATTTGCTTGAAAAAACTTTGTTTGAATGTAATTGACTTTCATTTGATTCAAATAGCTTTGTTTGAATGTGTTTGACTTTCATTTGATTCAAATAGCTTTGTTAAATGCATTTGACTTTCATTGTCTTTAAAATGCTTTGTTTGAATGTGTTTGACTTTCATTTGATCCACATAGCTTTGTTGAATGCATTTGATTTTCATTTGATTCAAAAAGCTTTGTATGAATGTGTTTGACTTTCATTGGATTCAAATAGCTTTGTTGAATGCATTTGACTTTCATTTGATTTAATTGGCTTTGTTTGAATGTGTTTGTCTTTCATTTGATTAAAAAAGCTTTGTTTGAATGTGTTTGACTTTCATTTGATTCAAATAGCGTTGTTAATGCATTTGACTTTCATTTGATTCAAAAAGCATTGTTTGAATGTGTTTGACTTTCATTAGATTCAAATAGCTTTGTTGATTGCATTTGACTTTCATTTGATTCAAATAGCTTTGTTGAATGCATTTGACTTTCATTTGATTGAAAAACCTTTGTTTGAATGTGTTTGAATTCATTTGATTCAAATAGCTTTATTGAATACATTTGACTTTCATTTGATTTAAAAAGCTTTGTTTGAATGTGTTTGACTTTCATTTGATTTAAAATAGCTTTGTTGAATGCTTTTGACTTTCATTTGCTTCGAAAAGCTTTGGTTGAATTTGTTTGACTTTCATTTGATTCGAATAGCTTTGTTGAATGCATTTGACTTTCATTTGATTGAAAATGCTTTGTTTGAATGTGTATGTCTTTCATTTGATTCAAATAGATTTGTTGAAGGCATTTGACTTTCATTTGATTCAAAATGCTTTGTTTGAATGTGTTTGACTTTCATTTGATTTAAAAAGCTTTATTTTAATGGGTTTGACTTTCATTTGATTCAAAAAGCTTTGTTTCAATGTGTTTGACTTTCATTTGATTCAAGTAGCTTTGTTGAATGCATTTGACTTTCATTTGAATCAAAAAGCTTTGTTTGAATGTGTTTGACTTTCATTTGAGTCAAATAGCTTTGTTTGAATGTGTTTGACTTTCATTTGATTCAAATAGCTTTGTTAAATGCATTTGACTTTCATTTGATTCAAATATCATTGCTGAATGCATTTGACTATCATTTGCTTCAAAAAGCTTTGTTTGAATGTGTTTGTCTATCATTTGATCCAAATAGCTTTGTTGAATGCATTTGACTTTCATTTGATTCAAAAAGCTTTGTTTGAATGTATTGAACTTTCACTTGATTCAAATAGCTTTGTTGGATGAATTTGACTTTCATTTGATTCAAATAGCTTTGTTGAATGCATTTGACTTTCATTTGATTAATAAAGCTTTGTTTGAATGTGTTTGACTTTCCTTTGATTCAAATACCTTTGTTGAATGTATTTGACTTTCATTTGCTTCAAAAAGTTTTGTTGAATGCATTTGACTTTCATTTGCTTTAAAAAGCTTTGTTTAAATGTGTTTAACTTTCATTTGAGTCAAAAAGTTTTGTTTGAATGTGTTGGTCTTTCATTTGATTCAAATAGTTTTGTTTGAATGTGTTTGTCTTTCATTTGATTCAAAAAGCTTTGTTTGAATGTGTTTGCCTCTCTTTTGATTAAAAAAGCTTTGTTTGAATGTGTTTGACTTTCATTTGATTCAAATAGCTTTGTTTGAATGTGTTTGACTTTCCTTTGATTCAAATACCTTTGTTGAATGCATTTGACTTTCATTTGCTTCAAAAAGCTTTGTTTGAATGTGTTTAACTTTCATTTGAGTCAAAAAGCTTTTTTGAATGTGTTGGTCTTTCATTTGATTCAAATAATTTTGTAGAAAGCATTTGACTTTCATTTGCTTTAAAAAGCTTTGTTTGAATGTGTTTGACTCTCTTTTGATTAAAAAAGCTTTGTTTGAATGTGTTTGACTTTCATTTGATTCAAATAGCTTTGTTGAATGCATTTGACTTTTATTTGATTCAAATAGGTTTGTTGAACTCATTTGACTTTAATTTGCTTGAAAAAACTTTGTTTGAATGTAATTTACTTTCATTTGATTCAAATAGCTTTGTTTGAATGTGTATGACTTTCATTTGATTCAAATAGCTTTGTTGAATGCATTTGACTTTCATTTGATTCAAATAGCTTTGTTGAATGCATTTGACATACATTTGCTTGAAAAAACTTTGTTTGAATGTGTTTGACTTTCATCTGATTCAAATAGCTTTGTTGAATGCATTTGACTTTCATTGTCTTTAAAATGCTTTGTTTGAATGTGTTTGACTTTCATTTGATCCAAATAGCTTTGTTGATTGCATTTGACTTTCATTTGATTCAAAAAGCTTTGTTTGAATGTGTTTGTCTTTCATTTGATTAAAAAAGCTTTGTTTGAATGTGTTTGACTTTCCTTTGATTCAAATACCTTTGTTGAATGTATTTGACTTCATTTGCTTAAAAAAGTTTTGTTGAATGCATTTAACTTTCATTTGCTTCAAAAAGCTTTGTTTGAATGTGTTTCACTTTCATTTGAGTCAAAAAACTTTATTTGAATGTGTTGGTCTTTCATTTGACTCAAATAGTTTTGTTGAATTCATTTGACTTTCATTTGCTTCAAAAAGCTTTGTTTGAATGTGTTTGACTCTCTTTTCATTAAAAATTTTTGTTTGAATGTGTTTGACTTTCATTTGATTCAAATAGCTTTGTTGAATGCATTTGACTTTCATTTGATTCAAATAGCTTTGTTAAACTCATTTGACTTTCATTTTCTTGAAAGAACTTTGTTTGAATGTGTTTGACTTTCATTTGATTCAAATAGCTTTGTTGAATGCATTTGACTTTCATTTGATTCAAATAGCTTTATTAAACACATTTGACTTTCATTTGATTCAAATAGCTTTGTTTGAATGTGTTTGACTTGCATTTGATTCAAATAGCTTTGTTGAATGCATTTCACTTTCATTTGATTCAAAAAGCTTTGTTTGAATGTGATTGACTTTAATTTGATTCAAATAGCGTTGTTGAATGCATTTGACTTTCATTTGATTCAAATAGCTTTGTTGAATGCATTTGACTTTCATTTGCTTTAAAAACCTTTGTTTGAATGTGTTTGTCTTTCATTTGATTCAAAAAGCTTTGTTTGAATGTGTTTCACTTTCATTTGATTCAAATAGCTTTGTTGAATACATTTGACTTTCATTAGATTCAAATAGCTTTGTTGAACTCATTTGACTTTCTTTTGCTTGAAAAAACTTTGTTTAAAAGTGTTAGACTTTCATTTGATTCAAATAGCTTTGTTTGAATGTGTTTGACGTTCATTTGATTCAAATAGCTTTGTTGAATGCATTTGATTTTCATTGTCTTCAAAATGCTTTGTTTGAATGTGTTTGACTTTCATTTGATCCAAATAGCATTGCTGAATGCATTTGACTTTCATTTGATTCAAAAAGTTTTGTTTGAATATGTTTGACTTTCATTAGAATCAAATAGCTTTGTTGAATGCATTTGACTTTCATTTGATTTAAATAGCTTTGTTAAATGCATTTGACTTTCATTTGCTTCAAAAAGCTTTGTTTGAATGTGTTTGTCTTTCATTTGATTCAAAAAGCTTTGTTTGAATGTGTTTGACTCTCATTTGATTAAAAAACCTTTGTTTGAATGTGTATGATTTCATTTGTTTGAAATAGCTTTGTTGAATGCATTTGACTTTTATTTGATTCAAATAGCTTTGTTAAATGCATTTGACTTTCATTTGCTGGAAAAAACATTGTTTGAATGTGTTTGACTTTCATTTGATACAAATAGCTTTGTTTGAATGTGTTTGACTTTCATTTGATCCAATTAGCTTTGTTAAATGTATTTGACTTTCATTTGACTGAAAAAGCTTTGTTTGAATGTGTTTGACTTTCATTTGCTTCAAAAAGATTTGTTGAATGCATTTGACTTTCCTTTGCTTCAAAAAGATTTGTTTGAATGTGATTGACATTCATTTGAGTCAAAAAGCTTTGTTTGATTGTGCTAGTCTTTCATTTGATTCAAATAGCTTTGTTAAATGCATTTGATTTTCATTTGATTCAAAAAGCTTTGTTTGAATGTGTTTGATTTTCATTTGATTCAAATAGCTTTGTTGAATGCATTGGACTTTCATTGGATTCAAATAGCTTTGTTTGAATGTGTTTGTCTTTAATTTGGTTAAAAAAGCTTTGTTTGAATGTGTTTGACTTTTCTTTTATTCAAATACATTTCTTGAATGTATTTGACTTTCATTTGCTTCAAAAAGTTTTGTTGAATGCATTTGACTTTTATTTGCTTCAAAAAGCTTTGTTTGAATGTGTTTGACTCTCTTTTGATTAAGAAAGCTTTGTTTAAATGTGTTTAACTTTCATTTGATTCAAATAGCTTTGTTGAATGCATTTGACTTTCATTAGATTCAAATAGCTTTGTTAAACTCATTTGACTTTCATTTGCTTGAAAAAACTTTGTTTGAATGTGTTTGACTTTCATTTGATTCAAATAGCATTGTTGAATGCATTTGACTTTTATTTGCTTCAAAAAGCTTTATTGAATGCATTTGACTTTCATTTGCTTCAAAAAGATTTGTTTGAATGTGTTTGACTTTCATTTGAGTCAAAAAGCTTTGTTTGAATATGTTGGTCTATCATTTAATTCAAAAAGCTTTGTTGAATGCATTTGACTTTCATTTGATTCAAATAGCTTTGTTGAATGCATTTCACTTTCATTTGCTTGAAAAAATTTTGTTTGAATTTATTTGACTTTCATTTGATTCAAGTAGCTTTGTTTGAATGTGTTTGACTTTCATTTGATTCTAATAGCTTTGTTGAATGCATTTGACTTTCATTTGATTCAAAAAGCTTTGTTTGAATGTGTTTGACTTTCATTTGATTCAAAATAGCGTTGTTGAATGCATTTGACTTTCATTTGATTCAAAAAGCATTGTTTGAATGTGTTTGACATTCATTAGATTCAAATAGCTTTGTTGATTGCATTGACTTTCATTTGATTCAAATAGCCTTGTTGAATGCATTTGACTTTCATTTGCTTCAAAAAGCTTTGTTTGAATGTGTTTTACTTTCATTTGAACCAAATAGCTTTGTTGAATGCATTTGACTTTCATTTGATTCAAATAGCCTTGTTGAATGCATTTGACTTTCATTTGCTTCAAAAAGCTTTGTTTGAATGTGTTTGTCTTACATTTGATTCAAAAAGCTTTGTTTGAATGTGTTTGACTTTCATTTGATTTAAGTAGCTTTGTTGAATGCATTCGACTTTCATTTGATTCAAATAGCTTTGTTGAATGCATTTGACTTTCATTTTCTTGAAAATAGTTTGTTTGAATGTGTTTGACTTTCATTTGATACAAATAGCTTTGTTTGAATGTGTTTGACCTTCATTTGATTCAAATAGCTTTGTTTCAATGTGTTTGACTTTCATTTGATTCAAGTAGCTTTGTTGAATGCATTTGACTTTCATTTGATTCAAAAAGCTTTGTTTGAATGTGTTTGACTTTCATTTGAGTCAAATAGCTTTGTTTCAATGTGTTTGACTTTCATTTGATTCAAATAGCTTTGTTAAATGCATTTGACTTTCATTTGATTCAAATATCATTGCTGAATGCATTTAACTATCATTTGCTTCAAAAAGCTTTGTTTGAATGTGTTTGTCTATCATTTGATCCAAATAGCTTTGTTGAATGCATTTGACTTTCATTTGATTCAAAAAGCTTTGTTTGAATGTATTAAACTTTCACTTGATTCAAATAGCTTTGTTGGATGAATTTGACTTTCATTTGATTCAAATACCTTTGTTGAATGTATTTGACTTTCCTTTGCTTCAAAAAGTTTTGTTGAATGCATTTGACTTTCATTTGCTTTCAAAGCTTTGTTTAATTGTGTTTAACTTTCATTTGAGTCAAAATGTTTTGTTTGAATGTGTTGGTCTTTCATTTGATTCAAATAGTTTTGTTTGAATGTGTTTGTCTTTCATTTGATTCAAAAAGCTTTGTTTGAATGTGTTTGCCTCTCTTTTGATTAAAAAAGCTTTGTTTGAATGTGTTTGACTTTCATTTGCTTCAAATAGCTTTGTTGAATGCATTTGACTTTCATTTGATTCAAATAGCTTTGTTGAATGCATTTGACTTTCATTTGCTTGTAAAAACTTTGTTTGAATGTGTTTGACTTTCATTTGATTCAAATAGCTTTGTTGAATGCATTTGACATTCATTTGCTTTAAAGAGCTTTGTTGAATGCATTTGACTTTCATTTGCTTCAAAAACCTTTATTTGAATGTGTTTGATTTTCATTTGAGTCAAAAAGTTTTGTTTGAATGTGTTTGACATTCATTTGATTTAAATAGCTTTGTTGAATGCATTTGACTTTCATTGTCTTTAAAATGCTTTGTTTGAATGTGTTTGACTTTCATTTAATCCAAATAGCTTTGTTGAATGCATTTGACTTTCATTTGATTCAAAAAGCTTTGTTTGAATGTGTTTGACTTTCCTTTGATTCAAATACCTTTGTTGAATGCATTTGACTTTCATTTGCTTCAAAAAGCTTTGTTTGAATGTGTTAAACTTTCATTTGAGTCAAAAAGCTTTGTTTGAATGTGTTGGTCTTTGTTTTGATTTAAATAGCTTTGTTGAATGCATTTGACTTTCATTGGCTATAAAAGGCTTTGTTTGAATGTGCTTGACTCTCTTTTGATTAAAAAAGCTTTGTTTGATTGTGTTTGACTTTCATTTGATTCAAATAGCTTTGTTGAATGCATTTGACTTTCATTTGATTCAAATAGCTTTGTTGAACTCATTTAACTTTCATTTGCTTGAAAAAACTTTGTTTGAATGTAATTGACTTTCATTTGATTCAAATAGCTTTGTTTGAATGTGTTTTACTTTCCTTTGATTCAAATACCTTTGTCGAATGCATTTGACTTTCATTTGCTTCAAAAAGCTTTGTTTGAATGTGTTTAACTTTCATTTGAGTCAAAAAGCTTTGTTTGAATGTGTTGGTCTTTCATTTGATTCAAATAGTTTTATAGAAAGCATTTGACTTTCATTTGCTTTAAAAAGCTTTGTTTGAATGTGTTTGACTCTCTTTTGATTAAAAAAGTTTTGTTTGAATGTGTTTGACTTTCATTTGATTCAAATAGCTTTGTTGAATGCATTTGACTTTCATTTGATTCAAATAGGTTTGTTGAACTCATTTGACTTTCATTTGCTTGAAAAAACTTTGTTTGAATGTAATTTACTTTCATTTGATTCAAATAGCTTTGTTTGAATGTGTATGACTTTCATTTGATTCAAATAGCTTTGTTGAATGCATTTGACTTTCATTTGATTCAAATAGCTTTGTTGAATGCATTTGACATACATTTGCTTGAAAAAACTTTGTTTGAATGTGTTTGACTTTCATTTGATACAAAATAGCTTGGTTTGAATGTATTTGACTTTCATTTGATTCAAATAGGTTTGTTGAACTCATTTGACTTTCAGTTGCTTGAAAAAACTTTGTTTGAATGTAATTGACTTTCATTTGATTCAAATAGCTTTGTTTTAATGTGTTTGACTTTCATTTGATTCAAATAGCTTTGTTGAATGCATTTGACTTTCATTGTCTTTAAAATGCTTTGTTTGAATGTGTTTGACTTTCATTTGATCCAAATAGCTTTGTTGAATGCATTTGTCTTTCATTTGATTCAAAAAGCTTTGTTTGAATGTGTTTGACTTTCATTTGATTCAAATAGCTTTGTTGAATACATTTGACTTTCATTTGATTCAAATAGCTTTGTTGAACTCATTTGACTTTCTTTTGCTTGAAAAAACTTTGTTTAAATGTGTTAGATATTCATTTGATTCAAATAGCTTTGTTTGAATGTGTTTGACTTTCATTTGATTCAAATAGCTTTGTTGAATGCTTTTGATTTTCATTGTCTTCAAAATGCTTTGTTTGAATGTGTTTGACTTTCATTTGATCCAAATAGCAATGCTGAATGCATTTGACTTTCATTTAATTCAAAAAGTTTTGTTTGAATATGTTTGACTTTCATTAGACTCAAATAGCTTTGTTGAATGCATTTGACTTTCATTTGATTCAAATAGCTTTGTTAAATGCATTTGACTTTCATTTGCTTCAAAAAGCTTTGTTTGAATGTGTTTGTCTTTCATTTGATTCAAATAGCTTTGTTTGAATGTGTTTGACTCTCATTTGATTAAAAAACCTTTGTTTGAATGTGTATGATTTCATTTGATTTAAACAGCTTTGTTGAATGCATTTGACTTTCATTTGATTCAAATAACTTTGTTGAATGCATTTGACTTTCATTTGCTTGAAAAAACTTTGTTTGAATGTGTTTGACTTTCATTTGATACAAATAGCTTTATTTGAATGTGTTTGACTATCATTTGATCCAAATAGCTTTGTTTAATGCATTTGACTTTCATTTGATTCAAAAAGCTTTGTTTGAATGTGTTTGACTCTCATTTGATTAAAAAAGCTTTGTTTGAATGTGTATGACTTTCATTTGATTGAAATAGCTTTGTTGAATGCATTTGACTTTCATTTGATTCAAATAGCTTTGTTGAATGCATTTGACTTTCATTTGCTGGAAAAAACATTGTTTGAATGTGTTTGACTTTCATTTGATACAAATAGCTTTGTTTGAATGTGTTTGACTTTCATTTGATCCAAATAGCTTTGTTAAATGTATTTGACTTTCATTTGACTGAAAAAGCTTTGTTTGAATATGTTTGACTTTCATTTGCTTCAAAAAGATTTGTTGAATGCATTTGACTTTCCTTTGCTTCAAAAAGATTTGTTTGAATGTGATTGACATTCATTTGAGTCAAAAAGCTTTGTTTGATTGTGTTAGTCTTTCATTTGATTCAAATAGCTTTGTTGAATGCATTTGACTTTCATTTTCTTCAATAAGCTTTTTTTGAATGTGTTTGACTATCATTTGATCCAAATAGCTTTGTTTAATGCATTTGACTTTCATTTGATTCAAAAAGCTTTGTTTGAATGTGTTTGACTATCATTTGATTAAAAAAGCTTTGTTTGAATGTATGTGACTTTCATTTGATTGAAATAGCTTTGTTGAATGCATTTGACTTTCATTTGATTCAAATAGATTTGTTGAATGCATTTGACTTTCATTTGCTGGAAAAAACATTGTTTGAATGTGTTTGACTTTCATTTGATACAAATAGCTTTGTTTGAATGTGTTTGACTTTCATTTGATCCAAATAGCTTTGTTAAATGTATTTGACTTTTATTTGACTGAAAAAGCTTTGTTTGAATATGTTTGACTTTCATTTGCTTCAAAAAGATTTGTTGAATGCATTTGACTTTCCTTTGCTTCAAAAAGATTTGTTTGAATGTGCTTGACATTCATTTGAGTCAAAAAGCTTTGTTTGATTGTGTTAGTCTTTCATTTGATTCAAATAGCTTTGTTGAATGCATTTGACTTTCATTTTCTTCAATAAGCTTTTTTTGAATGTGTTTGACTATCATTTGATCCAAATAGCTTTGTTTAATGCATTTGACTTTCATTTGATTCAAAAAGCTTTGTTTGAATGTGTTTGACTATCATTTGATTAAAAAAGCTTTGTTTGAATGTGTATGACTTTCATTTGATTGAAATAGCTTTGTTGAATGCATTTGACTTTCATTTGATTCAAATAGCTTTGTTGAATGCATTTGACTTTCATTTGCTGGAAAAAACATTGTTTGAATGTGTTTGACTTTCATTTGATACAAATAGCTTTGTTTGAATGTGTTTGACTTTCATTTGATCCAAATAGCTTTGTTAAATGTATTTGACTTTCATTTGACTGAAAAAGCTTTGTTTGAATGTGTTTGACTTTCATTTGATTTAAAAAGATTTGTTGAATGCATTTGACTTTCCTTTGCTTCAAAAAGATTTGTTTGAATGTGATTGACATTCATTTGAGTCAAAAAGCTTTGTTTGATTGGTCTAGTCTTTCATTTGATTCAAATAGCTTTGTTGAATGCATTTGACTTTCATTTGATTCAAAAAGCTTTGTTTGAATGTGTTTGATTTTCATTTGATTCAAATAGCTTTGTTGAATGCATTTGACTTTCATTGGATTCAAATAGCTTTGTTTGAATGTGTTTGACTTTTCTTTGATTCAAATACATTTCTTGAATGTATTTGACTTTCATTTGCTTCAAAAAGTTTTGTTGAATGCATTTGACTTTCATTTGCTTCAAATAGCTTTGTTTGAATGTGTTTGACTCTCTTTTGATTAAAAAAGCTTTGTTTGATTGTGTTTGACTTTCATTTGATTCAAATAGCTTTGTTGAACTCATTTGACTTTCATTTGCTTGAAAAAACTTTGTTTGAATGTAATTGACTTTCATTTGATTCAAATAGCTTTGTTTGAATGTGTTTGACTTTCCTTTGATTCAAATACCTTTGTTGAATGCATTTGACTTTGATTTGATTCAAATAGCTTTGTTGAATGCATTTGACTTTCATTTGATTCAAATAGCTTTGTTAAACTCATTTAACTTTCATTTGCTTGGAAAAACTTTTGTTGAATGTGTTTGACTTTCATTTAATTCAAATAGCTTTGTTTGAATGTGTTTGACTTTCATTTGATTCAAATAGCGTTGTTAAATGCATTTGACTTTCATTTGATTCAAAAAGCATTGTTTGAATGTGTTTGACTTTCATTAGATTCAAATAGCTTTGTTGATTGCATTTGGCTTTCATTTGATTCAAATAGCTTTGTTGAATGCATTTGACTTTCATTTGCTTCAAAAAGCTTTGTTTGAATGTGTTTGACTATCATTTGATCCAAATAGCTTTGTTTAATGCATTTGACATTCATTTGCTTCAAAAAGCTTTGTTTGAATGTGTTAAACTTTCATTTGAGTCAAAAAGCTTAGTTTGAATGTGTTGGTCTATCTTTTGATTTAAATAGCTTTGTTGAATGCATTTGACTTTCATTGGCTTCAAAAATCTTTGTTTGAATGTGTTTGATTCTCTTTTGATTAAAAAAGCTTTGTTTAATTGTGTTTGACTTTCATTTGATTCAAATAGCTTTGTTGAATGCGTTTGACTTTCATTTGATTCAAATAAGTTTGTTGAACTCATTTGACTTTCATTTGCATGAAAAAACTTTGTTTGAATGTAATTGACTTTCATTTGATTCAAATAGCTTTGTTTGAATGTGTTTGACTTTCATTTGATTCAAATAGCTTTGTTGAATGCATTTAACTTACATTGTCTTTGAAATGCTTTGTTTGAATGTGTTTGACTTTCATTTGATCCAAATAGCTTTGTTGAATGCTTTTGACTTTCATTTGATTCAAAAAGCTTTGTTTGAACGTGTTTGACTTTCATTTGATTCAAATAGCTTTGTTTGAATGTGTTTGCCTTTGATTTGATTAAAAAAGCTTTGTTTGAATGTGTTTGACTTTCCTTTGTTTTAAATACCTTTGTTGAATGCATTTGACTTTCATTTGCTTCAAAAGCTTTGTTTGAATGTGTTTAACTTTCATTTGAGTCAAAAAGCTTTGTTTGAATGTGATGGTCTTTCATTTAATTCAAATAGTTTTGTTGAATGCATTTGACTTTCATTTGCTTTAAAAAGCTTTGTTTAAATGTGTTTGACTCTCTTTTAATTAAAAAAGCTTTGTTTGAATGTGTTTGACTTTCATTTGATTCAAATAGCTTTGTTGAATGCATTTGACTTTCGTTTGATTCAAATAGGTTTGTTGAACTCATTTGACTTTCATTTGCTTGAAAAAACTTTGTTTGAATGTAATTGACTTTCATTTGATTCAAATAGCTTTGTTTGAATGTGTTTGACTTTCATTTGATTTAAATAGCTTTGTTGAATGCTTTTGACTTTCATTGTCTTTAAAATGCTTTGTTTGAATGTGTTTGACTTTCATTTGATCCACATAGCTTTGTTGAATGCATTTAACTTTTATTTGATTCAAAAAGCTTTGTTTGAATGTGTTTGACTTTCATTTGATTCAAATAGCTTTGTTGAATGCATTTGATTTTCATTTGATTCAAATAGCTTTGTTTAAATGTGTTTGACTTTTATTTGATTCAAATAGCTTTGTTTAATGCGTTTGACTTTCATTGTCTTTAAAATGCTTTGTTTGAATGTATTTGACTTTCATTTAATCCAAAGAGCTTTGTTGAATGCATTTGACTTTCATTGGCTTCAAAAAGCTTTGTTTGAATGTGTTTGACTCTCTTTTGATTAAAAAATCTTTGTTTGAATGTGTTTGACTTTTATTTGATTCAAATAGCTTTGTTTAATGCATTTGACTTTCATTGTCTTTAAAATGCTTTGTTTGAATATGTTTGACTTTCATTTAATCCAAATAGCTTTGTTGAATGCATTTGACTTTCATTAGATTCAAATAGCATTGTTGAATGCATTTGACTTTCATTTGCTTCAAAAAGCTTTGTTTGAATGTGTTAAACTTTCATTCGAGTCAAAAAGCTTTGTTTGAATGTGTTGGTCTTTTTTTAATTTAAATAGCATTGTTGAATGCATTTGACTTTCATTGGCTTCAAAAAGCTTTGTTTGAATGTGTTTACCTCTCTTTTGATTAAAAAAGCTTTGTTTGATTGTGTTTGACTTTCATTTGATTCAAATAGCTTTGTTGAATGCATTTGACTTTCATTTGATTCAAATTGCTTTGTTGAACTCATTTGACTTTCATTTGCTTGAAAAAACTTTGTTTGAATGTGTTTGACTTTCATTTGATTCAAATAGCTTTGTTTGAATGTGTTTGACTTTCATTTGATTCAAATAGCTTTGTTTGAATGTGTTTGACTTTCTCTCTCATCAGAGAACTCCTGAGCTTGGAATCCAAGCAGATCCCCACCTAAATTTCCGCACTTTTTATTCTCCTTCAAGTTACTAACTTGAGCGTTGGAGGCGGAGCACCACCCAACCGGTGTCTTCGTTGATTTTGCAGGTACAGAGCTAGCAAGACCAGTCTTCGAGTTGTAACTCTCCCAAGGGACAAAAACACCTAAAACATTTGGCGCCGTCTGTGGGGAGAGTACCTCAAGATGGTTCAAAATTCTGTACCAATTCTTAACTCTACTTCTCTGCGTCCGGTTACTCAGGCGGGTAACCAAGAGGACTTACAACCGGTTATTCCACCGGAAGGCTTTGAAATCCCTCAACCTCCGCCTCAGCCTCAGCCAGAGGTATTCACTGAGGAGGAGGAAGAAGAAGACAATGATGTTGAGACCTACATAACCAAAGATGGCTCCCTCATCTCTAAATCCATTCGTTCTAGAGATCAACTGGAGCGAAATCTAGACCAGGCGGGTCCAAGCAGGCGGACCACTGGGAGGTCAGACGGGGAAACCCGGAAGACCAGAGGAGAGGCTCCAGTCACCCGGAATGAGCTCATGAAATTCATGAACTCCTTCAAGGGTGAAATTAAGGAGATGATCAACAACAAGGCTGGCTCTAGTAAGAGTTCGCCAGCTAAAAAGACTCCCAATGATGGGAAGAAGAAGAAGCCGGTCAAGGACAGGCAGCCAACTCCTCATCCAAAGGAGAAGGCAGCCGCAAAACTTGACTGGAGCAAGATTCTGATGCCCCAGAGGCAGCCCCGGCAACCCCAGCCGGAGGCCAAAAAGGCATCTACCTTCGATGCTAGAGAAGTCATTAATCGAAGGAGACAACAACAGTCTGAGTCAGCTTCTACCTCAAGCTTTCCAGACAGCTTCAGGGAAGCTTCTGCAAGGAATTCCATGTCCTTGCATGAGAGTCAGACAGGCGGTAAATCCGTCAACACCGAACCTCAACTCATGATAGGGTCTATCCCATACGCACCCCAAGCGCAATATGGGCAATATGGCCTCCAGTTTATGCAGCCACCCCCATTTGGAGGTCAGGCGGCATATACCAATGTCCAGCCACTGGACTGGCAGCTGCGGTTGATGAGGCTAGGCGAACAGCCGTCTGCCTTTGCAGCCAATATAACCAAGGCGGCCCAGCCGGCCAAGGTTAAAAATGTTTTGGTTGGTGCTTATGATGGCACCACCAACCCAGAAGACCACCTGATGGCATATACCAACCTAATGTGTTTACAAGGTTGGGACGATGCCACCTGGTGTCGCTGTTTCCCGGCTACATTGAAGGGCATTGCCCAACAATGGTTTGGCAACTTGCCAGCCGGGTCTATTGATTGCTTCAAGAAGCTAGCCTTCTTGTTTGCCACCAACTTCTCAATGAACATCCCTGCTAAGCAAACAAGTTTAGACTTGAGCACCATTAAGCAAGGAGAGAGAGAAGGGCTACACTCATATGTCAGGCGGTTCAACCTAGTCAGGATTCAGATCCAGGGGCTGTCTGACGAGGTAGCATTTACAGACTTCTTCAAGGGTCTGAGAGACGGGTCGACCTTTAAGTTCGACCTTGTCAGAAAAGGGGCATTTGCGCTACAAGCGGTCCTGAGGGAGGCGGAAAGCTATATTCAAGCAACTGACCTCTGCACGCCTAGTAGCCAGTCGGACTCCAAAAAGTCTGACAAGCAAAAAGAGAGCCGGTCTGCTCAGCCGGCAAAGAAAAAAGAAGAGAGCAAGAAAAGAAAAGAAGTCTGGGCGGTCAGTGATTCTGAGCAGCCGTCCCAGAAAAAGAAAAAAGAGTTTAAACCGTACGTTCCCCGGTACGAGTTTAACAAAGATTGTAACTCCATCCTCATGGAGGTAAAGGACCGGCTGTCCATTGAGAAGCCGAATCCAATGAAGAGTTCCGTCTAGTCACGGAACAAAAATAAATTTTGCCAGTTCCATGAGGAGGTTGGCCATGACACCAACGACTGCTTCAGTCTACGGCGGACGTTGGACCGTCTGGCTGACAAAGGGCTTCTAAATTCCTACATTTCTAAGTCCCCAGTCGGGGCAAAAAAGAAAAAAAAGGGTCAGCCCTCCAAGGCTACCCCCCAGCCTACTAGTAGTTCGGATACCGACAGGGATCCGGTCTACACCATAGCAGGCGGATTCTCTTGTGGTGGCCCTACCATCCGGGGCACCAAAAGCCATCTTCGAAAGATGGATAAGGATGATGATGAGCAGGCGTCTGCCAGCTCCACTTTTCCGGATGTCCTCATTACTGAGAAGGACAGGGGCAGCGTCCCCCGCCCGCATGACGACCCGGTTGTCATTGAATGCAAGGTCGCCAACCAGTTAGTTGGACGCATCCTTATTGACACCGGCAGCTCGTCAGACATCATCAGCCTCCGGTGTTTGCAGAAGCTGAAATACAACTCCAGCAGCATGCATCCGGTCACCCACCCCTTAGTTGGTTTTGGGGGTGGGATGGTCTATCCAGCCGGAAGAATTGACTAACCCATCCGGCTGGGAGAGAAGGGCCAGGGACGACATATTGTCGTCAGATTCTTGGTCGTTGAGGAGTTGACCGCCTATAACATTATTCTTGGGAGGCCAACCCTCAACGAAGCCAAGGCAGTAATCATCCCGTCTCTTATGCTCATCAAGTATGAGAGGGATGATGGTTCTGTTGGTTCCCTGAACGGGGATCAGAAGACGGCCCGGGAGTGCTATCTCTCAGCCGTCAAAGATATTGTGGCCTCAGACGGCCAAGGGAAGGAACCAATAGACCTTGACAACGTCAAGGATGCCAATTCACCCCCACCAGCAGCCGGAAAAAAGAGAAAAAATGCAGAGCTGGTGGAGGTGAAGAAAGAAAAGAAATAGCAATCACTGACCGGTGAACGGTCAGATGAGTTCCGTCCCCAACCGGCTGGTGAAAGTATTGATTTTGTTCTGGACGACAGCCGTCCAGGGCGAACTGTTAAGGTTAGGACGGTTGCTAATGCTGTTCTGGGTGTTGACTTGCACCTTTTGTTGAAAGAATTCAAAGATGTGTTTGCCTTTGAAGTGGAAGAGATGCCAGGCATCAGCCCAGATCTCGCTGTCCACAAACTTGCCGTGGATCCCAAAATGAAGCCCATCCGGCAAAAGAAGAGAAACCACGGTGAGGAAAGAAGTCAGGCGGCAGCTGCCGAAGTAAAAAAGCTGCTGGATGCCAGGTTCATTCGGCCTTGTAATTTCCCCGACTGGGTGGCAAACGTTGTGCTTGTAAAGAAGCCGAATGGTACCTGGCGGATGTGTGTAGACTACACAGACCTCAACAAGGCATGCCCAAAGGATAGTTATCCACTTCCAAAAATTGACAGTTTGGTTGATTCAACAGCCGGTCATGCCTTGATGAGTTTCATGGATGCCTATTCCGGCTTCCATCAGATACCCCTGTGGAAAAAAGATCAAGAAAAGACGGCCTTCGTCACTAATCAGGGGCTATTCTGTTATACTGTGATGCCGTTTGGCTTGAAGAATGCGCCGGCTACGTTCCAACGGATGATTAATACAGTCTTCATTAGTCAAATTGGGAGGAACGTAGAGGCTTATATTGATGACATGATAGTCAAATCCAAGCAGCAGGCGGATCACCTTGCTGATCTCCGAGAAACCTTCACCACACTCAGGCGGCATAAGGTTATGTTAAATCCTAAGAAATGCGTCTTTGGTGTTGAGTCTGGGAAGTTTCTCGGATTCCTGATTGATCAAAGGGGGATGGAGGCTAACCTTGAGAAGATACAGGTTGTAATTAATATGAAGTCACCCCGCACTATTAAGGAAGTACAGAGACTCACCGGCTGCCTGGCCGCCTTGGGACGATTCCTCAGCTGGTCAGGTGATAAATGCCTTTACTTCTTCCAAGCAATCAGGAAGAAGACTAGATTTGAATGGGGGGATGATGCTGAGGCGGCCTTCCAGAAATTGAAAGAACACTTGCACTCTTTGCCAAGGCTTGTCAGTCCTTGCCTAGAGAAAAGTTGTACATGTACTTAGCCGTCTCAGACCATGCCCTCAGTGCCGTTCTCCTTGCTGAACGAGACGGTACTCAGCTCCCGGTGTATTTCATTAGCCATGTGTTGAAAAATGCTGAACTCCGGTACCCCATGGTGGAAAAATTTGGTCTTGCTTTATATATGGCCTTCAAAAAGTTAAAGCCATACTTTCTGGCCCATACGGTTGTAATTTACACCGACCAGCCTCTCAAGCGGCCAATGTCTTTTCTAGAGTCATCCGGAAGAATGTTAAAGTGGGCTATTGAAATGCAAAGTCTTGAAATCACCTACGAACCAAGGAAAGCAGTGAAAGGTCAGGCGTTTGCCGACTTCATTGTTGAAATGACTCGTCCGGTTCTTCCGGATAATATTGATCAGGTTTGGAAGGTGTATGTAGATGGGAGCTCTACAAAGAACGGCTGTGGTGCAGGCATTGTTTGTGAATCTCCAGAAGGAGATAAATATGAGTATGCACTACGGTTCAAGTTTCAGGCCTCAAATAATGAGGCGGAGTATGAAGCCCTGCTAGCCGGAATCCGCATGTGTAAGGCGGCAGGGGCAACAAAGATTGACGCCCATTCTGATTCTCAGTTGGTTGTTAGCCAGTATGAGGGCACTTATGAAGCAACTCATACGGCTATGATCAAATATCTTCAGGCTGTCAAAGATGAGGCTGGGACACTCGAGGAATTCAGATTGAATCAAGTGCCCCGGTCAGATAACCACCCGGCGGATGCGCTGTCAAAGTTGGCATCATCCGCCTACCATGATACGCCTCGGTCAGTCTTTTGGGAAGTTCTTGAAAAAAGAAGTATTTATGAAGAGCCCATTGGAATTCTGGATCGAAGTTCTACTTGGATGGATGGCATCCGGGCGTATCTTGCAGACGGTACGCTCCCTGATTCACCTCAGGAGGTAGCCGTCATGAAAAAGAGAGCAGCTAACTTCGAGTTGAGAAACGGAGAACTCTTCAAGGCTGGATTTCTCAAGCCCTTGTTGAAGTGTGTTACCCCAGAGAAGGGGAAAGAGGTTCTCGAAGAGCTGCATGCGGGATTCTGCGCCTCCCATATAGGCGGCAAGTCCCTAGCCGTCAGAGCCAGGCGGCATTATTTTTGGCCTACCCTTGAGGCAGACGCCAAAGAATTTGTGAAGAAATGTGATAAATGCCAAAGGTTTGGTAAGCTAATACATCGCCCGGCTACTGATCTGACGGCAATCCACAGCCCATTCCCGTTTGCTAAATGGGGCATGGACATTTTAGGTCCTTATACGCCTGCTCCAGGCGGAAAACGCTATATCTTGGTGGCTGTGGACTATTTCACCAAATGGGTAGAGACGGAGGCAGTTAAGAATATCAAGACAAAGGATGTCATCTCTTTCATCTGGAAGAATATTATCACCCGGTTTGGGGTACCTATGTCTATGGTATTTGACAACGGCCCTCAGTTTGAAACGCCTCAGCTCAAGACTTGGTTAGGAGATTAGGGTATCTCAAGTTACTTCGCCTCAGTTGGCCGTCCTCAAGCAAACGGTCAGGTTGAGGCATTCAACAAGCTCATCTCAGACGGCATCAAAAAGAAAATTGAAAGAGCCGGTGGTTTATGGGCTGAAGAGTTAATTCATGTTCTATGGGCCATCCGGACAACTGCCAAGGGGTCAACCGGAGAAACCCCATTTCTCATGGTTTACGGAGCTGAAGCCGTTTTGCCCATTGAACACTATGAGCCTACGCTCAGAGTGATGCTCTATGATGAAGAGGCAAATTGGGAGGCCATGCGGCTGGCATTGGACTCCCTCCCGGAACGCAGGGGCAATGCTGCCCTGCGACATGAGATATACCGTCTGAGAATGACGAGAGCCAACAACAAAAGAGTGCACAAACGCCCTTTGAAAGTGGACGATTTTGTGTTACGGAAAATGGAGGCAACCGGTAGGGCCAATGAGCTTGGAAAGGTAACTCCTAATTGGGAAGGCCCCTACCGGATTTATGAAGATGTTAGGGATGGCACATACCGCCTGGAAACCCCAGACGGTAGACGCCTGCCTAGAACTTGGAATGTAGATAACTTAAAAAAGTACTACTTCTGAGTATTGTAAAGTTTTCTGTAACAAGAAGTGTTATTGAGAAATGCTTCTGTTTCATTTATTGTCTTTTAATTTCTGTCTAGGTTTACCCATACTAGTATTGTAAAGTTTAGTAACAAATTTACTATGTGAATAACTTGAGGCCAATGGCGAGATAAATGACTAAGTTTGACACTTAGTATTTAAAATCAAAAGTCCATAGTGACAAGAGGCCAATGGCCGGATTCTTAAGCTAGGCACAAAACCGCCTAGTGGCTATGCAGCCGGTCTCCAACTAGGCCAGAGGCCAATGGCCAGATGGTTGTCTTTTTTACAAATTCGTCTATCCTGTTATGGATATAGGCGTCAGACAACACCCCTCCGGGTGCAATTGTCGCAGAGAACAACCACCTTGCTCGTTCTATGTACCCATGCAGGCGGCAAAGATTGAACGGCTAAATTAGCCAACTCATAGCTGTCTGACTTAACTTTTTCTTCTAAGTAATTTTTGGTCGTGAAAACTCCGGATGTTCTCAAACATCAGCCGGAGTACCATCATAAGCTCTTACTTAGGATTATTTTATCTTCAAGTTGCGCACTCCTCCTGTTGGGGCAAAACCTTTTTGCGTAATGGCTATAAAAGAATACCCAGGCAGTTTGATACCGATTGGGGCAGAGGTTGTATGCCTGTCATTTGACCGGCTGTGTACTTGGTTTGGGGCAATCACTATTGTGATTGATTGTCTTACAAACATCCCATACTCTTTTAAGTATGAGAAGTTTCCAAGACAATCAATCCTTTTTCAGATTAAACCAACCACACAGCCGTCCAGGGGCAAGGACAGCCGGATTGGTACCTATCGCATACTTTTCATAAGACAGGCAAAATCACAAGTATATATATGGAGTATATATGCAAAATTGAAAAATTACAGAGAAACAAAATGGTTGGCATGATTGTTAGCCGGATCCACATCCGGTATACAGAGAAACAAAAAAAATTACATAAGTACTCGGCACACAGGCCGGAAAAGTAATGGTTGGCATACTACCGCAGAAATGGAAGAGAGCTACTCTTGGGGCTGGTCCGGCTGGGCCTGGGATGTAGAAGGAACTTCCTCTGGAACCACAACCTCTTCAGGCTGGCTGTCCTTGGTGCCCAATTCCTTCATTATCTCATCAAGGTCCGGCTCCTCAGTGTCTGAGACTTGAACCGAGGCGGAGCAAGATCCCCAAGAACCTTGATCGAGGCGGAGCAGGATCCCCAAGAACCTTGGCATCATACGCCGCAGTGGCGTAGTCATACCTCAGCTTGTAGACATCAAAGTCTACCTCAGGGTAGAGAAGCCCCCAGGCCATCCAGAGGCGGATCTCATTATCCCGCTCATTCTCTTTGATGAGCCTCTCCTGCTCAGCCTTGAGCTCTTCTTGGTGCTGATTCCTCAAGCTGACAATCTCGGCAACCAGCCGGGAATTATCCTTCCTGAGATCAGCATTTTCTTTGTCATCTCCCTCCAAGGCCTTGAGGTCTGAGCCGGCATTCTACAGCTGGAGCTCCAGGTCGTTGATCCGGTTGTTAGCCACATCATTAGCAGCCGTTAAACTCTTGACCAGCTCCTCCTGTTTCAACTCTAGTGCTTTAATCTCAAGATCAAACATATTATATGCATATTCAGCAGAGTTGAGATTTTGTTGAGCCCTTCTCTTGGCATCAGTTACCTCTTCCTGCTTCCTCCGGAATGGCACCCGGAGCCCATCCACCCGGAACATAACCTATGCAAGGTCATCCGGGAAATTAAACACTTAGCAACAAAAAGAAAAATGAAATGAACTGAAATGAAAAGGGGAAAGTTCTACTTACCTCCGCCAGCTGCCCCAGAATTTGGTCGAAGTCGACCTCGTGGCGGTTGGGCACGGAGTTCTTCTCCGACTGGGTGAGAGTCCTCACCATTCTTTTGCCAAACCCCGCCAAGTCCGGGGGCCTAGAAGTAGCATCTACACCATAAGAAGGACTCGGTAAGAGACTAGCAGCGTATTTGGCATTCATTCTTTGCCGGCAACTCACGGAACCCCGGGAAGGGTCAGTCATAGTCTTGACACGCATAAAATCAAGCGGCCAAGGAATCTCTATCTTACCTTTAGAGTCGGCCCTCGCCGGCTCCTCTCCTCCGGCTGCAGCACCACCTGCAGCCATGGGTGGCTCGCCACCCTTCGATGCTTCAGAAGCATCCGGCTTTTTCTTACTTGACTTCTCTGAGCTTTCACTCAGAGTCGCCATAGCCTTGGGGCCTTTTCCCCCGGTTGTTGGGCGGTCTTTGGCATCAGAGCCGGAGACCGTTGAGCTTGCCTTCTTCCCGGCTTTGGCAGCCGGTTTTTGGAGTTGCTCATCCCCTGGCCTTTTTAAGACCTTTGTCATTGAGCGGGAGAGGATGCCAGTTGAAGCCTGCAAAAACGCAAGTAAAACATTAGTCATCCTGTACTGAAAAGACTTGAAAAAATTCAAGAGAAGTTGAAGTTTATCTTACCCCGCCTTTCTTGGCCTCCTTGGCCTCAATAGAAGCCTTCTTGGACAAAACTTGTTCTTTGCGGAGCTGAGCCGCAGACTTAGCTGGAGTTTTGGCTGGGTCTACCATTTTCCTTGCTTTCGCTGCAGAAAAGCATAAAAGTGTTAGAACGAGAAAAAAGTTCAAGGCATGAAAGTATTAAAATTGCAGGCGGAAAACCGCCGGGTGGGTGAGTGTATCTACCCTGTGGAAACATAGGACTCAACCCGCAGGCGGACAAGAATCTCTCATCCGCAAAGATATCCGGATGGGGGATCTAGTTTTTTGGAACAACTATATGAGACCCATCCCCCAAGGGCTCAGTTGTTGTCTTGAAGAACTCCGGCTCCATTATCTGCACCCGGGCTTTGGTAGAGAGAGCCGGGCGTACACACTTCTGGCCCACCAAAGCCGACTCCTTGTTGTAGCGCCGGAGAATCTTGTTCATTTTCAGAGAAGGGGAGGAGACTAGATACCACTTGTCTTTCCAACCTCCCCACTTGGACACTTTATCCAAGGTCATTAAGTATTCCGGGAGCGTGGAAATAGTGTACCACGCCCCGTATATGCCTGGGGCACTCTTGAGGTAGTGCATGTGGGCGAATGCAGTGAAACTGGGCTCAATGTCCTGGAGCTCGTAGGCGGCAATGTAGCTTAGGATATTGACCCAGGAGTTGGGTGTCAATTGCCACACCCCTAAGTCGTACCCCTTCAGAATCTTTCGGATGCCACGGTGAAGGGGGAAGCAGAGGCCGGCTTCTATCACCGCCTCATAGCAGATAAAGTAATTGTCCGCATTGTCAATGTCGTCCCCCTAAGCTAGTACAGCATCAGGCGGAGGGACGATAATATACCAATCTTCCCCGAATGAGTGTTGTTGTTTGAAGGCTTCAAAGCCACTTTCCAGAAGAGTGATATCTCCTAGCTTCATCCAGGTTTTCAGAGGATCCGGATTTATTTCTCTCATTGCTGTTTGGCGATAAGCCTCAGCAAGGTCCTCTTTATAAGAGCCGGATTCCTCTGACTCTTCAGCAGCCTTCTCGGATGAGTTGTTTGGTTGTTCTGGAGAGGAGGCGGTTTCCTCACCGTCTCCCCTTGATTCATTACTGCTGGAGGTAGAAGGGGTGTCCTCATCTGAGTTACTTTGCTCAGCCGCCTCGTAATCCTCCTCCCTCACAACTTCATCTGCGGGCTTGGTAGCCGTCTGTTTGACTCTAGCCATTGTGCCCTGCACAGACACAGAGAGGGAAGAAGCCGAAGATGAGCAAAGCACTCCAGAAACTCCAGACAAGGCACCCCCGGTTCTAGACTCAGCCGTCCCTGGTGACCGGCTGAGCGTCCTAGGCAGTGCCGTGTGTGCAAAGGAGAGCCCATTTTATTTTTGAAAATCAATGTATACAGCCGGAAACGAGTGTATGCAGGCTAAAGAAAAAGAAAAAGAAGAAAACTTAAAGAAGGAAACGGATAGTTACCTTACTTTGAGTTCTGAAAATCTGAAAACGGCAAAGTAACCGGTGACCGGGTGACTTCGAAAGAGCACACGAAAATCTTGGACTTGCTTAAACGCAACCGGGATCAGAGCACCTCTCTCTAGAAAACTCTCTTTCTCTCTCTAAAAAGTCAAGGAATGTAAAAGTGAAGAGGAGAGAGGGGGGGTAAATCCCTATTTATAGGGGGTGAAACGGTGGAAATCCCCGTCACCTCCGTCAAAAACTAGCCGTTTTTACTGTTCATCTCTCACTGGCTGACACGTGTCACAGGCGCCACGTGGCCTGCCTCGTGCCACCTGTGAGGGGCAAATGTTTAGGGTATTTTTACCCTAGACAAGTGGACCAATGAGGAGGTGCCACGTGTTAGAGGCTGGCAGGTCACCCTTGACCAATCCCCAGCTGACACGTGGCCTCTCCAGATACTTTCGTAGAATTGCGGCCTTAAAGGGCCTAATTCCCCAAAATCCGCTATTTGGCGGCGCAGCCCATCAGTCCTAGGTAAGAATGACCTAGGGAGGGGCACTTTTCCCAATGACCTTATAAATAGGGAGATATTCCCCCAATTTGGGGGACATTCAGAAATTTACGATCATTTATTACATCCTACTTTCTCTCTCATCAGAGAACTCCTGAGCTTGGAATCCAAGCAGATCCACACCTAAATTTCCGCACTTTTTATTCTCCTTCAAGTTACTAACTTGAGCGTTGGAGGAGGAGCACCACCCAACCGGTGTCTTCGTTGATTTTCCATGTACAGACCCAGCAGGACCAGTCTTCGAGTTGTAACTCTCCCAAGGGACAAAAACACCCAAAACACATTTGACTTTCTTTTGATTTAAATATCTTTGTAGAATGCATTTGACTTTCATTTGCTTCAAAAAGCTTTGTTTGAATGTGTTTGACTATCATTTGATCCAAATAGCTTTGTTTCATGCATTAGACTTTCATTTGATTCAAAAAGCTTTGTTTGAATGTGTTAAACTTTCATTTGAGTCAAAAAGCTTTGTTTGAATGTGTTGGTCTTTCTTTTGATTTAAATAGCTTTGTTGAATGCATTTGACTTTCATTGGCTTCAAAAAGCTTTGTTTGAATGTGTTTGACTCTCTTTTGATTAAAAAAGCTTTGTTTGATTGTGTTTGACTTTCATTTGATTCAAATAGCTTTGTTGAATGCATTTGACTTTCATTTGATTCAAATAGGTTTGTTGAACTCATTTGACTTTCATTTGCTTGAAAAAACTTTGTTTGAATGTAATTGACTTTCATTTGATTCAAATAGCTTTGTTTGAATGTGTTTGACTTTCATTTGATTCAAATAGCTTTGTTGAATGCATTTGACTTACATTGTATTTAAAATGCTTTGTTTGAATGTGTTTAACTTTCATTTGATCCAAATAGCTTTGTTGAATGCATTTGACTTTCATTTGATTCAAGAAGCTTTGTTTGAATGTGTTTGACTTTTATTTAATTCAAATAGCTTTGTTGAATGCATTTGACTTTCATTTGATTTAAATAGCTTTGTTTGAATGTGTTTGCCTTTCATTTGATTAAAAAAGCTTTGTTTGAATGTGTTTGACTTTCCTTTGATTCAAATACCTTTGTTGAATGCATTTGACTTTCACTTGCTTCAAAAAGATTTGTTTGAATGTGTTTAACTTTCATTTGAGTCAAAAAGCTTTGTTTGAATGTGTTGGTCTTTCATTTTAGTCAAAAAGCTTTGTTTGAATGTGTTGGTCTTTCATTTGATTCAAATAGTTTTGTTGAATGCATTTGACTTTCATTTGCTTCAAAAAGCTTTGTTTGAATGTGTTTGACTCTCTTTTGATTAAAAAAGTTTTGTTTGAATGTGTTTGACTTTCATTTGATTCAAATAGCTTTGTTGAATGCATTTGACTTTCATTTGATTCAAATAGCTTTGTTAAACTCATTTGACTTTCATTTGCTTGAAAAAACCTTGCTTGAATGTGTTTGACTTTGATTTGATTCAAATAGCTTTGTTGAATGCATTTGACTTTCATTTGATTCAAATAGCTTTGTTAAACTCATTTGACTTTCATTTGCTTGGAAAAACTTTGTTTGAATGTGTTTGACTTTCATTTGATTCAAATAGCTTTGTTTGAATGTGTTTGACTTTCATTTGATTCAAATAGCTTTGTTGAATGCATTTGACTTTCATTTGATTCAAAAAGCTTTGTTTAAAGAAGTTTGACTTTTTCATTTGATTCAAATAGCGTTGTTGAATGCATTGGACTTTCATTGGATTCATAAAGCATTGTTTGAATGTGTTTGACTTTCATTAGATTCAAATAGCTTTGTTGATTGCATTTGACTTTCTTTTAATTCAAATAGGTTTGTTGAATGCATTTGACTTTCATTTGCTTTAAACATCTTTGTTTGAATGTGTTTCTCTTTCATTTGATTCAAAACGCTTTGCTTGAATGTGTTTGACTTTCATTTGATTCAAATAGCTTTGTTGAATGCTTTTGACTTTCATTTGCTTCAAATAGCTTTGTTGAATGCATTTGACTTTCATTTGCTTTAAAAAGCTTTATTTGAATGTGTTTGACTTTCATTTGAGTCAAAAAGTTTTGTTTAAATGTGTAGGTCTTTCATTTGATTCAAATAGCTTTGTTGAATGCATTTGACTTTCATTTGCTTCAAAAAGCTTTATTTGAATGTGTTTGACTCTCTTTTGATTAAAAAAGCTTTGTTTGAATGTGTTTGACTTTCATTTGATTCAAATAGCTTTGTTGAATGCATTTGACTTACATTTAATTCAAATAGCTTTGTTAAACTCATTTGACTTTCATTTGCTTGAAAAAACTTTGTTTGAATGTGTTTGACTTTCATTTGATACAAATAGCTTTGTTTGAATGTGTTTGTCTTTTATTTGATTCAACTAGCTTTGTTTAATGCATTTGACTTTCATAGTGTTTGAAATGCTTTGTTTGAATGTGTTTGACTTTCATTTAATCCAAATAGCTTTGTTGAATGCATTTGACTTTCATTTAATTCAAAATGCTTTGTTTGAAAGTGTTTTACTTTCCTTTGATTCAAATAGCTTTGTTGAATGCATTTGACTTTCATTTGCTTCAAAAAGCTTTGTTTGAATTTGTTAAACTTTCATTTGAGTCAAAAAGCTTTATTTGAATGTGTTGGTCTTTCGTTTGATTTAAATAGCTTTGTTGAATGCATTTGACTTTCATTGGCTTCAAAAAGCTTTGTATGAATGTGTTTGACTCTCTTTTGATTAAAAAAGCTTTATTTCATTGTGTTTAACTTTCATTTTATCCAAATAGCTTTGTTGAATACATTTGACTTTCATTTGATTCAAAAAGCTTTGTTTGAATGTGTTTGACTTTCATTTGATTCAAATAGCTTTGTTGAATGCATTTGACTTTCATTTGATTTAAATAGCTTTGTTTGAATGTGTTTGCCTTTCATTTGATTAAAAAAGCTTTGTTTGAATGTGTTTGACTTTCCTTTGATTCAAACACCTTTGTTGAATGCATTTGACTTTCATTTGCTTCAAAAAGCTTTGTTTGAATGTGTTTAACTTTCATTTGATTCAAAAAGCTTTGTTTGAATGCGTTGGTCTTTCATTTGAGTCAAAAAGCTTTGTTTGAATGTGTTGGTCTTTCATTTGATTAAAATAGTTTTGTTGAATGCATTTGACTTTCATTTGCTTCAAAAAGGTTTGTTTGAATGTGTTTGACTCTCTTTAGATTAAAAAAGCTTTGTTTGAATGTGTTTGACTTTCATTTGATTCAAATAGCTTTGTTGAATGCATTTGACTTTCATTTGATTCTAATAGCTTTGTTAAACTCATTTGACTTTCATTTGCTTGAAAAAACCTTGTTTGAATGTGTTTGACTTTCATTTGATTCAAATAGCTTTGTTGAATGCATTTGACTTTCATTTGATTCAAATAGCTTTGTTAAACTCATTTGACTTTCATTTGCTTGGAAAAACTTTGTTTGAATATGTTTGACTTTCATTTGATTCAAATAGCTTTGATTGAATGTATTTGAATTTCATTTGCTTCAAAAAGTTTTGTTGAATGCATTTGACTTTCATTTGCTTCAAAAAGATTTGTTTGAATGTGTTTAACTTTCATTTGAGTCAAAAAGCTTTGTTTGAATGTGTTGGTCTTTCATTTGATTCAAATAGTTTTGTTGAATACATTTGACTTTCATTTGCTTCAAAAAGCTTTGTTTGAATGTGTTTGACTTTCATTTGATTTAAATAGCTTTGTTGAATGCTTTTGACTTTCCTTTGATTCGAAAAGCTTTGTTTGAATGTGTTTGACTTTCATTTGATTCAAATAGCTTTGTTGAATGCATTTGACTTACATTTGATTCAAATAGCTTTGATAAACTCATTTGACTTTCATTTGCTTGGAAAAACTTTTGTTTGAATGTGTTTGACTTTCATTTGATTCAAATAGCTTTGTTGAATGCATTTGACTTTCATTTGATTCAAAAAGCTTTGTTTGAATGTGTTTGACACTCTTTTGATTAAAAAAGCTTTGTTTGAATGTGTTTGACTTTCATTTGATTCAAATAGCTTTGTTGAATGCATTTGACTTTCATTTGATTCAAATAGCTTTGTTAAACTCATTTGACTTTCATTTGCTTGAAAAAACCTTGTTTGAATGTGTTTGACCTTCATTTGATTTAAATAGCTTTGTTGAATGCATTTGACTTTCATTTGATTCAAATAGCTTTGTTAAACTCATTTGACTTTCATTTGCTTGGAAAAACTTTGTTTGAATGTGTTTGACTTTCATTTGATTCAAATAGCTTTGTTTGAATGTGTTTGACTTTCATTTGATTCAAATAGCTTTGTTGAATGCATTTGACTTTCATTTGATTCAAAAAGCTTTGTTTAAAGAAGTTTGACTTTTTCATTTGATTCAAATAGCGTTGTTGAATGCATTGGACTTTCATTTGATTCATAAAGCATTGTTTGAATGTGTTTGACTTTCATTAGATTCAAATAGCTTTGTTGATTGCATTTGACTTTCTTTTGATTCAAATAGGTTTGTTGAATGCATTTGACTTTCATTTGCTTTAAACATCTTTGTTTGAATGTGTTTCTCTTTCATTTGATTCAAAACGCTTTGCTTGAATGTGTTTGACTTTCATTTGATTCAAATAGCTTTGTTGAATGCTTTTGACTTTCATTTGCTTCAAATAGCTTTGTTGAATGCATTTGACTTTCATTTGCTTTAAAAAGCTTTATTTGAATGTGTTTGACTTTCATTTGAGTCAAAAAGTTTTGTTTAAATGTGTAGGTCTTTCATTTGATTCAAATAGCTTTGTTGAATGCATTTGACTTTCATTTGCTTCAAAAAGCTTTATTTGAATGTGTTTGACTCTCTTTTGATTAAAAAAGCTTTGTTTGAATGTGTTTGACTTTCATTTGATTCAAATAGCTTTGTTGAATGCATTTGACTTACATTTAATTCAAATAGCTTTGTTAAACTCATTTGACTTTCATTTGCTTGAAAAAACTTTGTTTGAATGTGTTTGACTTTCATTTGATACAAATAGCTTTGTTTGAATGTGTTTGTCTTTTATTTGATTCAACTAGCTTTGTTTAATGCATTTGACTTTCATAGTGTTTGAAATGCTTTGTTTGAATGTGTTTGACTTTCATTTAATCCAAATAGCTTTGTTGAATGCATTTGACTTTCATTTAATTCAAAATGCTTTGTTTGAATGTGTTTTACTTTCCTTTGATTCAAATAGCTTTGTTGAATGCATTTGACTTTCATTTGCTTCAAAAAGCTTTGTTTGAATTTGTTAAACTTTCATTTGAGTCAAAAAGCTTTATTTGAATGTGTTGGTCTTTCGTTTGATTTAAATAGCTTTGTTGAATGCATTTGACTTTCATTGGCTTCAAAAAGCTTTGTATGAATGTGTTTGACTCTCTTTTGATTAAAAAAGCTTTATTTCATTGTGTTTAACTTTCATTTTATCCAAATAGCTTTGTTGAATACATTTGACTTTCATTTGATTCAAAAAGCTTTGTTTGAATGTGTTTGACTTTCATTTGATTCAAATAGCTTTGTTGAATGCATTTGACTTTCATTTGATTTAAATAGCTTTGTTTGAATGTGTTTGCCTTTCATTTGATTAAAAAAGCTTTGTTTGAATGTGTTTGACTTTCCTTTGATTCAAACACCTTTGTTGAATGCATTTGACTTTCATTTGCTTCAAAAAGCTTTGTTTGAATGTGTTTAACTTTCATTTGATTCAAAAAGCTTTGTTTGAATGCGTTGGTCTTTCATTTGAGTCAAAAAGCTTTGTTTGAATGTGTTGGTCTTTCATTTGATTAAAATAGTTTTGTTGAATGCATTTGACTTTCATTTGCTTCAAAAAGGTTTGTTTGAATGTGTTTGACTCTCTTTTGATTAAAAAAGCTTTGTTTGAATGTGTTTGACTTTCATTTGATTCAAATAGCTTTGTTGAATGCATTTGACTTTCATTTGATTCTAATAGCTTTGTTAAACTCATTTGACTTTCATTTGCTTGAAAAAACCTTGTTTGAATGTGTTTGACTTTCATTTGATTCAAATAGCTTTGTTGAATGCATTTGACTTTCATTTGATTCAAATAGCTTTGTTAAACTCATTTGACTTTCATTTGCTTGGAAAAACTTTGTTTGAATGTGTTTGACTTTCATTTGATTCAAATAGCTTTGATTGAATGTATTTGAATTTCATTTGCTTCAAAAAGTTTTGTTGAATGCATTTGACTTTCATTTGCTTCAAAAAGATTTGTTTGAATGTGTTTAACTTTCATTTGAGTCAAAAAGCTTTGTTTGAATGTGTTGGTCTTTCATTTGATTCAAATAGTTTTGTTGAATACATTTGACTTTCATTTGCTTCAAAAAGCTTTGTTTGAATGTGTTTGACTTTCATTTGATTTAAATAGCTTTGTTGAATGCTTTTGACTTTCCTTTGATTCGAAAAGCTTTGTTTGAATGTGTTTGACTTTCATTTGATTCAAATAGCTTTGTTGAATGCATTTGACTTACATTTGATTCAAATAGCTTTGATAAACTCATTTGACTTTCATTTGCTTGGAAAAACTTTTGTTTGAATGTGTTTGACTTTCATTTGATTCAAATAGCTTTGTTGAATGCGTTTGACTTTCATTTGATTCAAAAAGCTTTGTTTGAATGTGTTTGACACTCTTTTGATTAAAAAAGCTTTGTTTGAATGTGTTTGACTTTCATTTGATTCAAATAGCTTTGTTGAATGCATTTGACTTTCATTTGATTCAAATAGCTTTGTTAAACACATTTGACTTTCATTTGCTTGAAAAAACCTTGTTTGAATGTGTTTGACCTTCATTTGATTTAAATAGCTTTGTTGAATGCATTTGACTTTCATTTGATTCAAATAGCTTTGTTAAACTCATTTGACTTTCATTTGCTTGGAAAAACTTTGTTTGAATGTGTTTGACTTTCATTTGATTCAAATAGCTTTGTTTGAATGTGTTTGACTTTCATTTGATTCAAATAGCTTTGTTGAATGCATTTGACTTTCATTTGATTCAAAAAGCTTTGTTTAAAGAAGTTTGACTTTTTCATTTGATTCAAATAGCGTTGTTGAATGCATTGGACTTTCATTTGATTCATAAAGCATTGTTTGAATGTGTTTGACTTTCATTAGATTCAAATAGCTTTGTTGATTGCATTTGACTTTCTTTTGATTCAAATAGGTTTGTTGAATGCATTTGACTTTCATTTGCTTTAAACATCTTTGTTTGAATGTGTTTCTCTTTCATTTGATTCAAAACGCTTTGCTTGAATGTGTTTGACTTTCATTTGATTCAAATAGCTTTGTTGAATGCTTTTGACTTTCATTTGCTTCAAATAGCTTTGTTGAATGCATTTGACTTTCATTTGCTTTAAAAAGCTTTATTTGAATGTGTTTGACTTTCATTTGAGTCAAAAAGTTTTGTTTAAATGTGTAGGTCTTTCATTTGATTCAAATAGCTTTGTTGAATGCATTTGACTTTCATTTGCTTCAAAAAGCTTTATTTGAATGTGTTTGACTCTCTTTTGATTAAAAAAGCTTTGTTTGAATGTGTTTGACTTTCATTTGATTCAAATAGCTTTGTTGAATGCATTTGACTTACATTTAATTCAAATAGCTTTGTTAAACTCATTTGACTTTCATTTGCTTGAAAAAACTTTGTTTGAATGTGTTTGACTTTCATTTGATACAAATAGCTTTGTTTGAATGTGTTTGTCTTTTATTTGATTCAACTAGCTTTGTTTAATGCATTTGACTTTCATAGTCTTTGAAATGCTTTGTTTGAATGTGTTTGACTTTCATTTAATCCAAATAGCTTTGTTGAATGCATTTGACTTTCATTTAATTCAAAATGCTTTGTTTGAAAGTGTTTTACTTTCCTTTGATTCAAATAGCTTTGTTGAATGCATTTGACTTTCATTTGCTTCAAAAAGCTTTGTTTGAATTTGTTAAACTTTCATTTGAGTCAAAAAGCTTTATTTGAATGTGTTGGTCTTTCGTTTGATTTAAATAGCTTTGTTGAATGCATTTGACTTTCATTGGCTTCAAAAAGCTTTGTATGAATGTGTTTGACTCTCTTTTGATTAAAAAAGCTTTATTTCATTGTGTTTAACTTTCATTTTATCCAAATAGCTTTGTTGAATACATTTGACTTTCATTTGATTCAAAAAGCTTTGTTTGAATGTGTTTGACTTTCATTTGATTCAAATAGCTTTGTTGAATGCATTTGACTTTCATTTGATTTAAATAGCTTTGTTTGAATGTGTTTGCCTTTCATTTGATTAAAAAAGCTTTGTTTGAATGTGTTTGACTTTCCTTTGATTCAAATACCTTTGTTGAATGCATTTGACTTTCATTTGCTTCAAAAAGCTTTGTTTGAATGTGTTTAACTTTCATTTGATTCAAAAAGCTTTGTTTGAATGCGTTGGTCTTTCATTTGAGTCAAAAAGCTTTGTTTGAATGTGTTGGTCTTTCATTTGATTAAAATAGTTTTGTTGAATGCATTTGACTTTCATTTGCTTCAAAAAGGTTTGTTTGAATGTGTTTGACTCTCTTTAGATTAAAAAAGCTTTGTTTGAATGTGTTTGACTTTCATTTGATTCAAATAGCTTTGTTGAATGCATTTGACTTTCATTTGATTCTAATAGCTTTGTTAAACTCATTTGACTTTCATTTGCTTGAAAAAACCTTGTTTGAGTGTGTTTGACTTTCATTTGATTCAAATAGCTTTGTTGAATGCATTTGACTTTCATTTGATTCAAATAGCTTTGTTAAACTCATTTGACTTTCATTTGCTTGGAAAAACTTTGTTTGAATGTGTTTGACTTTCATTTGATTCAAATAGCTTTGATTGAATGTATTTGAATTTCATTTGCTTCAAAAAGTTTTGTTGAATGCATTTGACTTTCATTTGCTTCAAAAAGATTTGTTTGAATGTGTTTAACTTTCATTTGAGTCAAAAAGCTTTGTTTGAATGTGTTGGTCTTTCATTTGATTCAAATAGTTTTGTTGAATACATTTGACTTTCATTTGCTTCAAAAAGCTTTGTTTGAATGTGTTGGTCTTTCATTTGATTCAAATAGTTTTGTTGAATACATTTGACTTTCATTTGCTTCAAAAAGCTTTGTTTGAATGTGTTTGACTTTCATTTGATTTAAATAGCTTTGTTGAATGCTTTTGACTTTCCTTTGATTCGAAAAGCTTTGTTTGAATGTGTTTGACTTTCATTTGATTCAAATAGCTTTGTTGAATGCATTTGACTTACATTTGATTCAAATAGCTTTGATAAACTCATTTGACTTTCATTTGCTTGGAAAAACTTTTGTTTGAATGTGTTTGACTTTCATTTGATTCAAATAGCTTTGTTGAATGCATTTGACTTTCATTTGATTCAAAAAGCTTTGTTTGAATGTGTTTGACACTCTTTTGATTAAAAAAGCTTTGTTTGAATGTGTTTGACTTTCATTTGATTCAAATAGCTTTGTTGAATGCATTTGACTTTCATTTGATTCAAATAGCTTTGTTAAACTCATTTGACTTTCATTTGCTTGAAAAAACCTTGTTTGAATGTGTTTGACCTTCATTTGATTTAAATAGCTTTGTTGAATGCATTTGACTTTCATTTGATTCAAATAGCTTTGTTAAACTCATTTGACTTTCATTTGCTTGGAAAAACTTTGTTTGAATCTGTTTGACTTTCATTTGATTCAAATAGCTTTGTTTGAATGTGTTTGACTTTCATTTGATTCAAATAGCTTTGTTGAATGCATTTGACTTTCATTTGATTCAAAAAGCTTTGTTTGAATAAGTTTGACTTTTTCATTTGATTCAAATAGCGTTGTTGAATGCATTTGACTTTCATTTGATTCATAAAGCGTTGTTTGAATGTGTTTGACTTTCTTTAGATTCAAATAGCTTTGTTGATTGCATTTGACTTTCATTTGATTCAAATAGCTTTGTTGAATGCATTTAACTTTCATTTGCTTCAAACAGATTTGTTTGAATGTGTTTCTCTTTCATTTGATTCCAAAAGCTTTATTTGAATGTGTTTGAGTTTCATTTGATTCAAATAGCTTTGTTGAATGCTTTTGACTTTCATTTGCTTCTAATAGCTTTGTTGAATGCATTTAACTTTCATTTGCTTCAAAAGGCTTAATTTGAATGTGTTTGACTTTCATTTGAGTCAAAAAGTTTTGTTTAAATGTGTTGGTCTTTCATTTGATTCAAATAGCTTTGTTGAATGCATTTGACTTTCATTTTCTTCAAAAAGCTTTGTTTGTATGTGTTTGACTCTCTTTTGATTAAAATTTCTTTGTTTGAATGTGTTTGACTTTCATTTGATTCAAATAGCTTTGTTGAATGCATTTGACTTTCATTTGATTTAAATATCTCTGTAGAATGCATTTGACTTTCATTTATTTCAAAAAGCTTTGTTTGTATGTGTTTGTCTATCATTTGATCCAAATAGCTTTGTTTAATGCATTAGCCTTTCATTTGATTCAAAAAGCTTTCTTTGAATGTGTTAGACTCTCATTTGATTAAAAAATCTTTGTTTTAATGTGTATGACTTTCATTTGATTCAAATAGCTTTGTTGAATGCATTTGACTTTCATTTGATTCAAATAGCTTTGTTTAATGCATTTGATTTTCATTTGCTTGAAAAAACTTTGTTTGAATGTGTTTGACTTTCATTTGATACAAATAGCTTTGTTTGAATGTGTTTGCCTTTTATTTGATTCAAATAGCTTTATTTAATGCATTTGACTTTCATTGTCTTTAAAATGCTTTGTTTGAATGTGTTTGACTTTCATTTAATCCAAATAGCTTTGTTGACTGCATTTGACTTTCATTTGATTTAAAAAGCTTTGTTTGAATGTGTTTTACTTTCCTTTGATTCAAATAGCTTTGTTGAATGCATTTGACTTTCATTTGCTTTAAAAAGCTTTATTTGAATGTGTTTGACTTTCATTTGAGTCAAAAAGTTTTGTTTAAATGTGTTGGTCTTTCATTTGATTCAAATAGCTTTGTTGAATGCTTTTGACTTTCATTTGCTTCAAATAGCTTTGTTGAATGCATTTGACTTTCATTTGATTCAAATAGCTTTGTTTAATGCATTTGATTTTCATTTGCTTGAAAAAACTTTGTTTGAATGTGTTTGACTTTCATTTGATACAAATAGCTTTGTTTGAATGTGTTTGCCTTTTATTTGATTCAAATAGCTTTATTTAATGCATTTGACTTTCATTGTCTTTAAAATGCTTTGTTTGAATGTGTTTGACTTTCATTTAATCCAAATAGCTTTGTTGACTGCATTTGACTTTCATTTGATTTAAAAAGCTTTGTTTAAATGTGTTTTACTTTCCTTTGATTCAAATAGCTTTGTTGAATGCATTTGACTTTCATTTGCTTTAAAAAGCTTTATTTGAATGTGTTTGACTTTCATTTGAGTCAAAAAGTTTTGTTTAAATGTGTTGGTCTTTCATTTGATTCAAACAGCTTTGTTGAATGCATTTGACTTTCATTTGCTTCAAAAAGCTTTGTTTGAATGTGTTTGACTCTCTTTTGATTAAAAAAGCTTTGTTTGAATGTGTTTGACTTTCATTTGATTCAAATAGCATTGTTGAATGCATTTGACTTACATTTGATTCAAATAGCTTTTTTAAACACATTTGACTTTCATTTGCTTGAAAAAACTTTGTTTGAATGTGTTTGACTTTCATTTGATACAAATAGCTTTGTTTGAATGTGTTTGACTTTTATTTGATTCAAGTAGCTTTGTTTAATGCATTTGACTTTCATAGTCTTTGAAATGCTTTGTTTGAATGTGTTTGACTTTCATTTAATCCAAATAGCTTTTTTGAATTCATTTGACTTTCATTTGATTCAAAAAGCTTTGTTTGAATGTGTTTTACTTTCCTTTGATTCAAATAGCTTTGTTAAATGCATTTGACTTTCATTTGCTTCAAAAAGCTTTGTTTCAATAAGTTTGACTTTTTCATTTGATTCAAATATCGTTGTTGAATGCATTTGACTTTCATTTGATTCATAAAGCATTGTTTGAATGTGTTTGACTTTCTTTAGATTCAAATAGCTTTGTTGATTGCATTTGACTTTCATTTGATTCAAATAGCTTTGTTGAATGCATTTAACTTTCATTTGCTTCAATCAGCTTTGTTTGAATGTGTTTCTCTTTCATTTGATTCAAAAATCTTTAGTTGAATGTGTTTGAGTTTCATTTGCTTCAAAAAGCTTTGTTTGAATGTGTTTGACTCTCTTTTCATTAAAAAAGCTTTGTTTGAATGTGTTTGACTTTCATTTGATTCAAATAGCTTTGTTGAATGCATTTGACTTACATTTGATTCAAATAGCTTTGTTAAACACATTTGACTTTCATTTGCTTGAAAAAACTTTGTTTGAATGTGTTTGACTTTCATTTGATACAAATAGCTTTGTTTGAATGTGTTTGACTTTTATTTGATTCAACTAGCTTTGTTTAATGCATTTGACTTTCATAGTCTTTGAAATGCTTTGTTTGAATGTGTTTGACTTTCATTTAATCCAAATAGCTTTGTTGAATGCATTTGACTTTCATTTGATTCAAAAAGCTTTGTTTGAATGTGTTTTACTTTCCTTTGATTCAAATAGCTTTGTTGAATGCATTTGACTTTCATTTGCTTCAAAAAGCTTTGTTTGAATGTGTTAAACTTTCATTTGAGTCAAAAAGCTTTATTTGAATGTGTTGGTCTTTCTTTTGATTTAAATAGCTTTGTTGTATGTATTTGACTTTCATTGGCTTCAAAAAGTTTTGTTTGAATGTTTTTGACTCCCTTTTGATTAAAAAAGCTTTGTTTAATTGTGTTTTACTTTCATTTGATTCAAATGGCTTTGTTGAATGCATTTGACTTTCATTTGATTCAAATAGCTTTGTTGAACTCATTTGACTTTTATTTGCGTGTAAAAACTTTGTTTGAATGTAATAGACTTTCATTTGATTCAAATAGCTTTGTTTGAATGTGTTTGACTTTCATTTGATTCAAATAGCTTTGTTGAATGCATTTGACTTTCATTGTCTTTAAAATGCTTTGTTTGAATGTGTTTGACTTTCATTTGATCCAAATAGCTTGTTGAATGCATTTGACTTTCATTTGATTCAAAAAGCTTTATTTGAATGTGTTTGACTTTCATTTGATTCAAATAGATTTCTTGAATGCATTTGACTTTCATTTGATTTAAATAGCTTTGTTTGAATGTGCTTGTCTTTCATTTGATTAAAAAAGCTTTGTTTGAATGTGTTTGACTTTCCTTTGATTCAAATACCTTTGTTGAATGTATTTAAATTTCATTTGCTTCAAAAAGTTTTGTTGAATGCATTTGACTTTCATTTGCTTCAAAAAGCTTTGTTTGAATGTGTTTAACTTTCATTTGAGTCAAAAAGCTTTGTTTGAATGTGTTGGTCTTTCATTTGATTCAAATAGTTTTGTTGAATACATTTGACTTTCATTTGCTTCAAAAAGCTTTGTTTGAATGTGTTTGACTTTCATTTGATTCAAATAGCTTTGTTTGAATGTGTTTGACTTTCATTTGATTCAAATAGCTTTGTTGAATGCATTTGACTTTCATTTGATTCAAAAAGCTTTGTTTGAATAAGTTTGACTTTTCATTTGATTCAAATAGCGTTGTTGAATGCATTTTACTTTCATTTGATTCATAAAGCATTGTTTGAATGTGTTTGACTTTGTTTAGATTCAAATAGCTTTGTTGATTGCATTTGACTTTCATTTTATTCAAATAGCTTTGTTGAATGCATTAAACTTTCATTTGCTTCAAACAGCTTTGTTTGAATGTGTTTCTCTTTCATTTGATTCAAAAAGCTTTATTTGAATGTGTTTGAGTTTCATTTGATTCAAATAGCTTTGTTGAATGCTTTTGACTTTCATTTGCTTCTAATAGCTTTGTTGAATGCATTTGACTTTCATTTGCTTCAAAAAGCTTAATTTGAATGTGTTTGACTTTCATTTGAGTCAAAAAATTTTGTTTAAATGTGTTGGTCTTTCATTTGATTCAAATAGCTTTGTTGAATGCATTTGACTTTCATTTTCTTCAAAAAGCTTTGTTTGTATGTGTTTGACTCTCTTTTGATTAAAAATGCTTTGTTTGAATGTGTTTGACTTTCATTTGATTCAAATAGCTTTGTTGAATGCATTTGACTTTCATCTGATTTAAATATCTCTGTAGAATGCATTTGACTTTCATTTATTTCAAAAAGCTTTGTTTGAATGTGTTTGTCTATCATTTGATCCAAATAGCTTTGTTTAATGCATTAGCCTTTCATTTGATTCAAAAAGCTTTGTTTGAATGTGTTTGACTCTCATTTGATTAAAAAATCTTTGTTTGAATGTGTATGACTTTCAGTTGATTCAAATAGCTTTGTTGAATGCATTTGACTTTCATTTGATTCAAATAGCTTTGTTTAATGCATTTGACTTTCATTTGATTCAAAAAGCTTTGTTTGAATGTGTTTTACTTTCCTTTGATTCAAATAGCTTTGTTGAATGCATTTGACTTTCATTTGCTTCAAAAAGCTTTGTTTGAATGTGTTAAACTTTCATTTGAGTCAAAAAGCTTTATTTGAATGTGTTGGTCTTTCTTTTGATTTAAATAGCTTTGTTGTATGTATTTGACTTTCATTGGCTTCAAAAAGCTTTGTTTGAATGTTTTTGACTCCCTTTTGATTAAAAAAGCTTTGTTTAATTGTGTTTTACTTTCATTTGATTCAAATGGCTTTGTTGAATGCATTTGACTTTCATTTGATTCAAATAGCTTTGTTGAACTCATTTGACTTTTATTTGCGTGTAAAAACTTTGTTTGAATGTAATAGACTTTCATTTGATTCAAATAGCTTTGTTTGAATGTGTTTGACTTTCATTTGATTCAAATAGCTTTGTTTGAATGTGTTTGCCTTTTATTTGATTCAAATAGCTTTATTTAATGCATTTGACTTTCATTGTCTTTAAAATGCTTTGTTTGAATGTGTTTGACTTTCATTTAATCCAAATAGCTTTGTTGAATGCATATGACTTTCAATTGATTTAAAAAGCTTTGCTTGAATGTGTTTTACTTTCCTTTGATTCAAACAGCTTTGTTGAATGCATTTGACTTTCATTTGCTTTAAAAAGCTTTATTTGAATGTGTTTGACTTTCATTTGAGTCAAAAAGTTTTGTTTAAATGTGTTGGTCTTCCATTTGATTCAAATAGCTTTGTTGAATGCATTTGACTTTCATTTGCTTCAAAAAGCTTTGTTTGAATGTGTTTGACTCTCTTTTGATTAAAAAAGCTTTGTTTGAATGTGTTTGACTTTCATTTGATTCAAATAGCATTGTTGAATGCATTTGACTTACATTTGATTCAAATAGCTTTGTTAAACTCATTTGACTTTCATTTGCTTGAAAAAACTTTGTTTGAATGTGTTTGACTTTCATTTGATACAAATAGCTTTGTTTGAATGTGTTTGACTTTTATTTGATTCAACTAGCTTTGTTTAATGCATTTGACTTTCATAGTCTTTGAAATGCTTTGTTTGAATGTGTTTGACTTTCATTTAATCCAAATAGCTTTGTTGAATGCATTTGACTTTTATTTGATTCAAAAAGCTTTGTTTGAATGTGTTTTACTTTCCTTTGATTCAAATAGCTTTGTTGAATGCATTTGACTTTCATTTGCTTCAAAAAGCTTTATTTCAATAAGTTTGACTTTTTCATTTGATTCAAATAGCGTTGTTGAATGCATTTGACTTTCATTTAATTCATAAAGCATTGTTTGAATGTGTTTGACTTTCTTTAGATTCAAATAGCTTTGTTGATTGTATTTGACTTTCATTTGATTCAAATAGCTTTGTTGAATGCATTTAACTTTCATTTGCTTCAAACAGCTTTGTTTGAATGTGTTTCTCTTTCATTTGATTCAAAAATCTTTATTTGAATGTGTTTGAGTTTCATTTGCTTCAAAAAGCTTTGTTTGAATGTGTTTGACTCTCTTTTGATTAAAAAAGCTTTGTTTGAATGTGTTTGACTTTCATTTGATTCAAATAGCTTTGTTGAATGCATTTGACTTACATTTGATTCAAATAGCTTTGCTAAACTCATTTGACTTTCATTTGCTTGAAAAAACTTTGTTTGAATGTGTTTGACTTTCATTTGATACAAATAGCTTTGTTTGAATGTGTTTGACTTTTATTTGATTCAACTAGCTTTGTTTAATGCATTTGACTTTCATAGTCTTTGAAATGCATTGTTTGAATGTGTTTGACTTTCATTTAATCCAAATAGCTTTGTTGAACGCATTTGACTTTTATTTGATTCAAAAAGCTTTGTTTGAATGTGTTTTACTTTCCATTGATTCAAATAGCTTTGTTGAATGCATTTGACTTTCATTTGCTTCAAAAAGCTTTGTTTGAATGTGGTAAACTTTCATTTGAGTCAAAAAGCTTTGTTTGAATGTCTTGGTCTTTCTTTTGATTTAAATAGCTTTGTTGTATGCATTTGACTTTCATTGGCTTCAAAAATCTTTGTTTGAATGTGTTTGACTCTCTTTTGATTAAAAAAGCTTTATTTAATTGTGTTTGACTTTCATTTGATTCAAATAGCGTTGTTGAATGCATTTGACTTTCATTTGATTCAAATAGCTTTGTTGAACTAATTTGACTTTTATTTGCTTGAAAAAACTTTGTTTGAATGTAATTGACTTTCATTTGATTCAAATAGCTTTGTTTGAATGTGTTTGTCTTTCATTTGATTCAAATAGCTTTGTTGAATGCATTTGACTTTCATTGTCTTTAAAATGCTTTGTTTGAATGTGTTTGACTTTCATTTGATCTAAATAGCTTTGTTGAATGCATTTGACTTTCATTTGATTCAGAAAGCTTTATTTGAATGTCTTTGACTTTCATTTAATTCAAATAGCTTTCTTGAATGCATTTGACTTTCATTTGATTTAAATAGCTTTGTTTGAATGTGTTTGTCTTTCATTTGATTAAAAAAGCTTTTTATGAATGTGTTTGACTTTCCTTTTATTCAAATACCTTTGTTGAATGTATTTGAATTTCATTTTCTTCAAAAAGTTTTGTTGAATGCATTTGATTTTCATTTGCTTCAAAAAGCTTTGTTTGAACGTGTTTAACTTTCATTTGAGTCAAAAAGCTTTGTTTGAATGTGTTGGTCTTTCATTTGATTCAAATAGTTTTGTTGAATACATTTGACTTTCATTTGCTTCAAAAAGCTTTGTTTGAATGTGTTTGACTTTCATTTGATTCAAATAGATTTGTTGAATGCATTTGACTTACATTTGATTCAAATAGCTTTGTTAAACTCATTTGACTTTCATTTGCTTGAAAAAACTTTGTTTGAATGTGTTTTACTTTCATTTGATTCAAATAGCTTTGTTGAATGCATTTGACTTTCATTTGATTCAAATAGCTTTGTTAAACTCATTTGACTTTCATTTGCTTGGAAAAACTTTGTTTGAAGGTGTTTGACTTTCATTTGATTCAAATAGCTTTGTTTGAATGTGTTTGACTTTCATTTGATTAAAATAGCTTTGTTGAATGCATTTGACTTTCATTTGATTCAAAAAGCTTTGTTGAATGCATTTGACTTTCATTTGATTCAAATAGCATTGTTGAATGCATTTGACTTTCATTTGATTCAAAAAGCATTGTTTGAATGTGTTTGACTTTAATTAGATTCAAATAGCTTTGTTGATTGCATTTGACTTTCATTTGATTCAAATAGCTTTGTTGAATGCATTTGACTTTCATTTGCTTCAAAAAGCTTTGTTTGAATGTCTTTCTCTTTCATTTGATTCTAAAAGCTTTGTTTGAATGTGTTTGACTTTCATTTGATTCAAATAGCTTTGTTGAATGCTTTTGACTTTCATTTGCTTCTAATAGCTTTGTTGAATGCATTTGACTTTCATTTGCTTCAAAAAGCTTTGTTTGAATGTGTTTGACTTTCATTTGATTCAAATAGATTTGTTGAATGCATTTGACTTACATTTGATTCAAATAGCTTTGTTAAACTCATTTGACTTTCATTTGCTTGAAAAAACTTTGTTTGAATGTGTTTTACTTTCATTTGATTCAAATAGCTTTGTTGAATGCATTTGACTTTCATTTGATTCAAATAGCTTTGTTAAACTCATTTGACTTTCATTTGCTTGGAAAAACTTTGTTTGAAGGTGTTTGACTTTCATTTGATTCAAATAGCTTTGTTTGAATGTGTTTGACTTTCATTTGATTAAAATAGCTTTGTTGAATGCATTTGACTTTCATTTGATTCAAAAAGCTTTGTTGAATGCATTTGACTTTCATTTGATTCAAATAGCATTGTTGAATGCATTTGACTTTCATTTGATTCAAAAAGCATTGTTTGAATGTGTTTGACTTTAATTAGATTCAAATAGCTTTGTTGATTGCATTTGACTTTCATTTGATTCAAATAGCTTTGTTGAATGCATTTGACTTTCATTTGCTTCAAAAAGCTTTGTTTGAATGTCTTTCTCTTTCATTTGATTCTAAAAGCTTTGTTTGAATGTGTTTAACTTTCATTTGATTCAAATAGCTTTGTTGAATGCTTTTGACTTTCATTTGCTTCTAATAGCTTTGTTGAATGCATTTGACTTTCATTTGCTTCAAAAAGCTTAATTTGAATGTGTTTGACTTTCATTTGAGTCAAAAAGTTTTGTTTAAATGTGTTGGTCTTTCATTTGATTCAAATAGCTTTGTTGAATGCATTTGACTTTCATTTGCTTCAAAAAGCTTTGTTTGAATAAGTTTGACTTTTTCAGTTGATTCAAATAGCGTGGTGGAATGCATTTGACTATCATTTGATTCATAAAGCATTGTTTGAATGTGTTTGACTTTCATTAGATTCAAATAGCTTTGTAGATTGCATTTGACTTTCATTTGATTTAAATAGCTTTGTTGAATGCATTTGACTTTCATTTGATTCAAATAGCTTTGTTGAATGCATTTGACTTTCATTTGCTTGAAAAAACTTTGTTTGAATGTGTTTGACTTTCATTTGATACAAATAGCTTTGTTTGAATGTGTTTGCCTTTTATTTGATTCAAATAGCTTTGTTTAATGCATTTGACTTTCATTGTCTTTGAATTGCTTTGTTTGAATGTGTTTGATTGTCATTTAATTCAAATATCTTTGTTTTATGCATTTGACTTTCATTTGCTTCAAAAAGCTTTGTTGAATGGATTTGACTTTCATTTGCCTCAAAAAGCTTTGTTTGAATGTGTTTGACTTTCATTTGAGTTAAATAGGTTTGTTTGAATGTGTTGGTCTTTCATTTGATTCAAATAGCTTTGTTGAATGCATTTGACTTTTATTTGCTTCAAAAAGCTTTGTATGAATGTGTTTAACCCTCTTTTAATTAAAAAAGCTTTGTTTGAATGTGTTTGACTTTCATTTGATTCAAATAGCTTTGTTGATAGCATTTGACTTTCATTTGCTTTAAAAAACTTTGTTTGAAAGTGTTTGACTTTCATTTGATACAAATAGCTTTGTTTGAATGTGTTTGACATTCATTTGATTCAAATAGCTTTGTTGAATACATTTGACTTTCATTGTCTTCAAAATGCTTTGTTTGAATGTGTTTGACTTTCATTTGATCCAAGTAGATTTGTTGAATGCATTTGACTTTCATTTGCTTCAAAACGCTTTGTTTGAATGTGTTTGACTCTCATTTGATTAAAAAAGCTTTGTTTGAATGTGTATGACTTTCATTTGATTCAAATAGCTTTGTTGAATGCATTTGACTTTCATTTAATTCAAATAGCTTTGTTGAATGCATTTGACTTTCATTTACTTGAAAAAACATTATTTGAATGTGTTTGACTTTCATTTGATACAAATAGCTTTGTTTGAATGTGTTTGACTTTTATTTGATTCAAATAGCTTTGTTTAATGCATTTGACTTTTATTGTTTTTAAAATGCTTTGTTTGAATGTGTTTGACTTTCATTTAATCCAAATAGCTTTGTTGAATGCATTTGACTTTCATTTGATTTAAAAAGCTTTGTTTGAATGTGTTTTACTTTCCTTTGATTCAAATAGCTTTGTTGAATGCATTTGACTTTCATTTGCTTCAAAAAACTTTGTTTGAATGTGTTGGTCTTTCTTTTGATTTAAATAGCTTTGTTGAATGCATTTGACTTTCATTGGCTTCAAAAAGCTTTGTTTGAATGTGTTTGACATTCATCTGATTAAAAAAGCTTTGTTTGAATGTGTTTGACATTCATTTGATTCAATTAGCTTTGTTAAATCATTTGATTGAAAAAGCTTTGTTTGAATGTGTTTGACTTTCATTGGATTCAAATAGCTTTGTTGAATGCATTTGACTTTCATTTGATTCAAATAGCTTTGTTGAATGCATTTTACTTTCATTTGCTTTAAAAACTTTTATTTGAATGTGTTTGACTTTCTTTTGATTTAAATAGCTTTGTTGAATGCATTTGACTTTCATTGGCTTCAAAAAGCTTTGTTTGAATGTGTTTGACATTCAATTGATTAAAAAAGCTTTGTTTGAATGTGTTTAAAATTCATTTGATTCAATTAGCTTTGTTGAATCATTTGATTGAAAAAGCTTTGTTTGAATGTGTTTGACTTTCATTGGATTCAAATAGCTTTGTTGAATGCATTTGACTTTCATTTGATTCAAATAGCTTTGTTGAATGCATTTTAGTTTCATTTGCTTCAAAAACCTTTATTTGTATGTGTTTGACTTTCATTTGATTTAAATAGCTTTGTTGAATGCATTTGACTTTTATTTGCTTTAAAAAGCTTTGTTTGAATGTGTTTCTCTTTCATTTGATTCAAAAAGCTTTGTTTGAATGTGTTTGACTTTCATTTGATTCAAATAGCTTTGTTGAATGCTTTTGACTTTCATTTGCTTCTAATAGCTTTGTTGAATGCATTTTACTTTCATTTGCTTCAAAAAGCTTAATTTGAATGTGTTTGACTTTCATTTGAGTCAAAAAGTTTTGTTTAAATGTGTAGGTCTTTCATTTGATTCAAATAGCTTTGTTGAATGCATTTGACTTTCATTTGCCTCAAAAAGCTTTGTTTGTATGTGTTTGACTCTCTTTGGATTAAAAATGCTTTGTTTGAATGTGTTTGACTTTCATCTGATTTAAATATCTTTGTAGAATGCATTTGACTTTCATTTGTTTCAAAAAGCTTTGTTTGAATGTGTTTGTCTATCATTTGATCCAAATAGCTTTGTTTAATGCATTAGCCTTTCATTTGATTCAAAAAGCTTTGTTTGAATGTGTTTGACACTCATTTGATTAAAAAAGCTTTGTTTGAATGTGTATGACTTTCATTTGATTCAAATAGCTTTGTTGAATGCATTTGACTTTCATTTGATTCAAATAGCTTTGTTGAATGCATTTGACTTTCATTTGCTTGAAAAAACTTTGTTTGAATGTGTTTGACTTTCATTTGATACAAATAGCTTTGTTTGAATGTGTTTGACTTTTATTTGATTCAAATAGCTTTGTTTAATGCATTTGACTTTCATTGTCTTTAAATTGCTTTGTTTGAATGTGATTGACTTTCATTTAATTCAAATAGCTTTGTTGGATGAATTTGACTTTCATTTGATTCAAATATCTTTGTTTTATGCATTTGACTTTCATTTGTCTCAAAAAGCTTTGTTGAATGCATTTGACTTTCATTTGCTTCAAAAAGCTTTGTTTGAATGTGTTTGACTTTCATTTGAGTTAAATAGGTTTGTTTGAATGTGTTAGTCTTTCATTTGATTCAAATAGATTTGTTGAATGCATTTCACTTTCACTTGCTTCAAAAAGCTTTGGTTGAATGTGTTTAACCCTCTTTTGATTAAAATTGCTTTGTTTGAATGTGTTTGACTTTCATTTGATTCAAATAGCTTTGTTGAAAACATTTGACTTTCATTTGCTTCAAACAGCTTTGTTTGAATGTGTTTCTCTTTCATTTGATTCAAAAAGCTTTGTTTGAATGTGTTTGACTTTCATTTTATTTAAATAGCTTTGTTGAATGCTTTTGACTTTCATTTGATTCAAATGGCTTTGTTGAATGCTTTTGACTTTCATTTGCTTCAAATAGCTTTGTTGAATGCATTTGACTTTCATTTGCTTCAAAAAGCTTTGTATGAATGTGTTTAACCCTCTTTTGCTTAAAAAAGCTTTGTTTGAATGTGTTTGACTTTCATTTGATTCAAATAGCTTTGTTGTAAGCATTTGACTTTCATTTGCTTTAAAAAACTTTGTTTGAAAGTGTTTGACTTTCATTTGATACAAATAGCTTTGTTTGAATGTGTTTCACATTCATTTGATTCAAATAGCTTTGTTGAATACATTTGACTTTCATTGTCTTCAAAATGCTTTGTTTGAATGTGTTTGACTTTCATTTGATCCAAATAGCTTTGTTAAATGCATTTGACTTTCATTTGCTTCAAAACGCTTTGTTTGAATGTGTTTGACTCTCGTTTGATTAAAAAAGCTTTGTTTGAATGTGTATGACTTTCATTTGATTCAAATAGCTTTGTTGAATGCATTTGACTTTCATTTGATTCAAATAGCTTTGTTGAATGCATTTGACTTTCATTTATTTGAAAAAACTTTGTTTGAATGTGTTTGACTTTCATTTGATACAAATAGCTTTGTTTGAATGTGTTTGACTTTTATTTGATTCAAATAGCTTTGTTTAATGCATTTGACTTTTATTGTCTTTAAAATGCTTTGTTTGAATGTGTTTGACTTTCATATAATCCAAATAGCTTTGTTGAATGCATTTGACTTTCATTTGATTTAAAAAGCTTTGTTTGAATGTGTTTTACTTTCCTTTGATTCAAATAGCTTTGTTGAATGCATTTGACTTTCATTTGCTTCAAAAAACTTTGTTTGAATGTGTTGGTCTTTCTTTTGATTTAAATAGCTTTGTTGAATGCATTTGACTTTCATTGGCTTCAAAAAGCTTTGTTTGAATGTGTTTGACATTCATTTGATTAAAAAAGCTTTGTTTGAATGTGTTTGACATTCATTTGATTCAATTAGCTTTGTTAAATCATTTGATTGAAAAAGCTTTGTTTGAATGTGTTTGACTTTCATTGGATTCAAATAGCTTTGTTGAATGCATTTTACTTTCATTTGCTTTAAAAACTTTTATTTGAATGTGTTTGACTTTCATTTGATTTAAATAGCTTTGTTGAATGCATTTGACTTTCATTGGCTTCAAAAAGCTTTGTTTGAATGTGTTTGACATTCATTTGATTAAAAAAGCTTTGTTTGAATGTGTTTGACATTCATTTGATTCAATTAGCTTTGTTAAATCATTTGATTGAAAAAGCTTTGTTTGAATGTGTTTGACTTTCATTGGATTCAAATAGCTTTGTTGAATGCATTTGACTTTCATTTGATTCAAAGAGCTTTGTTGAATGCATTTTACTTTCATTTGCTTCAAAAACCTTTATTTGAATGTGTATGACTTTCATTTGATTTAAATAGCTTTGTTGAATGCATTTGACTTTCATTTGCTTTAAAAAGCTTTGTTTGAATGTGTTTCTCTTTCATTTGATTCAAAAAGCTTTGTTAGAATGTGTTTGACTTTCATTTGATTCAAATAGCTTTATTGAATGCTTTTGACTTTCATTTGCTTCTAATAGCTTTGCTGAATGCATTTGACTTTCATTTGCTTCAAAAAGCTTAATTTGAATGTGTTTGACTTTCATTTGAGTCAAAAAGTTTTTTTTAAATGTGTTGGTCTTTCATTTCATTCAAATAGCTTTATTGAATAAATTTGACTTTCATTTGCTTCAAAAAGCTTTGTTTGTATGTGTTTGACTCTCTTTGGATTAAAAATGCTTTGTTTGAATGTGTTTGACTTTCATCTGATTTAAATATCTTTGTAGAATGCATTTGACTTTCATTTGTTTCAAAAAGCTTTGTTTGAATGTGTTTGTCTATCATTTGATCCAAATAGCTTTGTTAAATGCATTAGCCTTTCATTTGATTCAAAAAGCTTTGTTTGAATGTGTTTGACACTCATTTGATTAAAAAAGCTTTGTTTGAATGTGTATGACTTTCATTTGATTCAAATAGCTTTGTTGAATGCATTTGACTTTCATTTGATTCAAATAGCTTTGTTGAATGCATTTGACTTTCATTAGCTTGAAAAAACTTTGTTTGAATGTGTTTGACTTTCATTTGATACAAATAGCTTTGTTTGAATGTGTTTGACTTTTATTTGATTCAAATAGCTTTGTTTAATGCATTTGACTTTCATTGTCTTTAAATTGCTTTGTTTGAATGTGTTTGACTTTCATTTAATTCAAATAGCTTTGTTGGATGAATTTGACTTTCATTTGATTCAAATATCTTTGTTTTATGCATTTGACTTTCATTTGTCTCAAAAAGCTTTGTTGAATGGATTTAACTTTCATTTGCTTCAAAAAGCTTTGTTTGAATGTGTTTGACTTTCATTTGAGTTAAATAGGTTTGTTTGAATGTGTTGGTCTTTCATTTGATTCATATAGCTTTGTTGAATGCATTTCACTTTCACTTGCTTCAAAAAGCTTTGTTTGAATGTGTTTAACCCTCTTTTGATTAAAAAAGCTTTGTTTGAATGTGTTTGACTTTCATTTGATTCAAATAGCTCTGTTGAAAGCATTTGACTTTCATTTGCTTCAAACAGCTTTGTTTGAATGTGTTTCTCTTTTATTTGATTCAAAAAGCTTTGTTTGAATGTGTTTGACTTTCATTTTATTCAAATAGCTTTGTTGAATGCTTTTGACTTTCATTTGATTCAAATAGCTTTGTTGAATGCTTTTGACTTTCATTTGCTTCAAATAGCTTTGTTGAATGCATTTGACTTTCATTTGCTTCAAAAAGCTTTATTTAAATGTGTTGGTCTTTCATTTGATTCAAATAGCTTTGTTGAATGCATTTGACTTTCATTTGCTTCAAAAAGCTTTGTTTGAATGTGTTTCTCTTTCATTTGATTCAAAAAGCTTTGTTTGAATGTGTTTGACTTTCATTTGATTCAAATAGCTTTGTTGAATGCTTTTGACTTTCATTTGCTTCTAATAGCTTTGTTGAATGCATTTGACTTTCATTTGCTTCGAAAAGCTTAATTTGAATGTGTTTGACTTTCATTTGAGTCAAAAAGTTTTGTTTAAATGTGTTGGTCTTTCATTTGATTCAAATAGCTTTGTTGAATGCATTTGACTTTCATTTGCTTCAAAAAGCTTTGTTTGAATAAGTTTGACTTTTTCATTTGATTCAAATAGCGTGGTGGAATGCATTTGACTTTCATTTGCTTCAAAAAGCTTTGTTTGAATAAGTTTGACTTTTTCATTTGATTCAAATAGCGTGGTGGAATGCATTTGACTATCATTTCATTCATAAAGCATTGTTTGAATGTGTTTGACTTTCATTAGATATAAATAGCTTTGTTGATTGCATTTGACTTTCATTTGATTCAAATAGCTTTGTTGAATGCATTTGACTTTCATTTGATTCAAATAGCTTTGTTGAATGCATTTGACTTTCATTTGCTTGAAAAAACTTTGTTTGAATGTGTTTGACTTTCTTTTGATACAAATAGCTTTGTTTGAATGTGTTTGCCTTTTATTTGATTCAAATAGCTTTGTTTAATGCATTTGACTTTCATTGTCTTTGAATTGCTTTGTTTGAATGTGTTTGATTTTCATTTAATTCAAATAGCTTTGTTGGATGAATTTGACTTTCATTTGATTCAAATATCTTTGTTTTATGCATTTGACTTTCATTTGCTTCAAAAAGCTTTGTTGAATGCATTTGACTTTCATTTGCTTCAAAAAGCTTTGTTTGAATGTGTTTGCCTTTCGTTTGAGTTAAATAGGTTTGTTTGAATGTGTTGGTCTATCATTTGATTTAAATAGCTTTGTTGAATGCATTTGACTTTCATTTGCTTCAAAAAGCTTTGTATGAATGTGTTTGACTTACATTTGATACAAATAGCTTTGTTTGAATGTGTTTGACATTCATTTGATTCAAATAGCTTTGTTGAATACATTTGACTTTCATTGTCTTCAAAATGCTTTGTTTGAATGTGTTTGACTTACATTTGATCCAAATAGCTTTGTTAAATGCATTTGACTTTCATTTGCTTCAAAACGCTTTGTTTGAATGTGTTTGACTCTAATTTGATTAAAAAAGCTTTGTTTGAATGTGTATGACTTTCATTTGATTCAAATAGCTTTGTTGAATACATTTGACTTTCATTTGATTCAAATAGCTTTGTTGAATGCATTTGACTTTCATTTGCTTGAAAAAACTTTGTTTGAATGTGTTTGACTTTCATTTGATATAAATAGCTTTGTTTGAATGCATTTGACTTTCATTTGATTTAAAAAGCTTTGTTTGAATGTGTTTGACTTTCATTTGATTCAAATAGCTTTCTTGAAAGCATTTGACTTTCATTTGCTTTAAAAAACTTTGTTTGAAAGTGTTTGACATTCATTTCATACAAATAGCTTTGTTTGAATGTGTTTGACATTCATTTGATTCAAATAGCTTTGTTAAATACATTTGACTTTCATTGTCTTCAAAATGCTTTGTTTGAATGTGTTTGACTTTCATTTGATCCAAATTGCTTTGTTGAATGCATTTGACTTTCATTTGCTTGAAAACGCTTTGTTTGAATGTGTTTGACTCTCATTTGATTAAAAAAGCTTTGTTTGAATGTGTTTGACTTTCTTTTGATTCAAAAAGCTTTGTTGAATGCATTTGACTTTCATTTGATTCAAATAGCGTTGTTGAATGCATTTGACTTTCATTTGATTCAAAAAGCATAGTTTGAATGTGTTTGACTTTAATCTGATTCAAATAGCTTTGTTGGATGAATTTGACTTTCATTTGATTCAAATATCTTTGTTGAATGCATTTGACTTTCATTTGCTTCAAAAATCTTTGTTGAATGCATTTGACTTTCATTTGCTTGAAAAAACTTTGTTTGAATGTGTTTGACTTTCATTTGATACAAATAGCTTTGTTTGAATTTGTTTGACTTTTATTTGATTCAAATAGCTTTGTTTAATGCATTTGACTTTCATTGTCTTTAAATTGCTTTGTTTGAATGTGTTTGACTTTCATTTAATTCAAATAGCTTTGTTGGATGAATTTGAATTTCATTTGATTCAAATATCTTTGTTTTATGCATTCGACTTTCATTTGCTTCAAAAAGCTTTGTTTGAATGTGTTTAACCCTCTTTTGATTAAAAAAGCTTTGTTTGAATGTGTTTGACTTTCATTTGATTCAAATAGCTTTGTTGAAAGCATTTGACTTTCATTTGCTTTAAAAAACTTTGTTTGAATGTGTTTGACTTACATTTGATACAAATAGCTTTGTTTGAATGTGTTTGACATTCAATTGATTCAAATAGCTTTGTTGAATACATTTGACTTTCATTGTCTTCAAAATGCTTTGTTTGAATGTGTTTGACTTACATTTGATCCAAATAGCTTTGTTAAATGCATTTGACTTTCATTTGCTTCAAAACGCTTTGTTTGAATGTGTTTGACTCTCATTTGATTAAAAAAGCTTTGTTTGAATGTGTATGACTTTCATTTGATTCAAATAGCTTTGTTGAATACATTTGACTTTCATTTGATTCAAATAACTTTGTTGAATGCATTTGACTTTCATTTGCTTGTAAAAACTTCGTTTGAATGTGTTTGACTTTCATTTGATACAAATAGCTTTGTTTGAATGTGTTTGACTTTTATTTGATTCAAATAGCTTTGTTTAATGCATTTGACTTTTATTGTCTTTAAAATGCTTTGTTTGAATGTGTTTGACTTTCATTTAATCCAAATAGCTTTGTTGAATGCATTTGACTTTCATTTGATTTAAAAACCTTTGTTTGAATGTGTTTGACTTTCATTTGATCCAAATAGCTTTGTTTGAATGTGTTTGACTCTCATTTGATTAAAAAAGCTTTGTTTGAATGTGTATGACTTTCATTTGATTCAAATAGCTTTGTTGAATGCATTTGACTTTCATTTGATTCAAATAGCTTTGTTGAATGCATTTGACTTTCATTTGCTTGCAAAAACTTCGGTTGAATGTGTTTGACTTTCATTTGATACAAATAGCTTTGTTTGAATGTGTTTGACTTTTATTTGATTCAAATAGCTTTGTTTAATGCATTTGACTTTTATTATCTTTAAAATGCTTTGTTTGAATGTGTTTGACTTTCATTTAATCCAAATAGCTTTGTTGAATGCATTTGACTTTCGTTTGATTCAAATAGCTTTGTTTGAATGTGTTTGACTTTCATTTGATTCAAATAGCTTTGTTGAATGCATTTGACTTTCATTTGATTCAAAAAGCTTTGTTTGAATAAGTTTGACTTTTTCATTTGATTCAAATAGCGTTGTTGAATGTATTTGACTTTCTTTTGATTCTAATAGCTTTATTGAATGCATTTGACTTTTATTTGCTTCAAAAAGCTTTGTTTGAATGTCTTTGACTTTCATTTGAATCAAAAAGCTTTGTTTGAATGTGTTTGTCTTTCTTTCGATTTAAATAGCTTTGTTGAATGCATTTGACTTTCATTTGGTTCAAAAAGCTTTGTTTGAATGTATTTGATTCTCTTTTGATTAAAAAAGATTTGTTTGAATGTGTTTGACGCTCTTTTGATTAAAAAAGCTTTGTTTGAATTTGTATGACTTTCATTTGATTCAAATAGCTTTGTTGAATGCATTTGACTTTCATTTGATTCAAATAGCTATGTTGAATGCATTTGACATTCATTTGATTCAAAAAGCTTTGTTTGAATAAGTTTGACTTTTTCATTTGCTACAAATAGCGTTGTTAAATGCATTTGACTTTCATTTGATTCATAAAGCATTGTTTGAATGTGTTTGACTTTCATTAGATTCAAATAGCTTTGTTGATTGCATTTAACTTTCATTTGATTCAAATAGCTTTGTTGAATGCATTAGACTTTCATTTGCTTCAAACAGCTTTGTTTGAATGTGTTTCCTTTTCATTTGATTTAAAAAGCTTTGTTTGAATGTGTTTGACTTTCATTTGATTCAAATAGCTTTGTTGAATGCATTTGACTTTCATTTGATTCAAATAGCTTTGTTAAACTCATTTGACTTTCATTTGCTTGAAAAAACCTTGTTTGAATGTGTTTGACTTTCATTTGATTCAAATACCTTTGTTGAATGCATTTGACTTTCATTTGATTCAAATAGCTTTGTTAAACTCATTTGACTTTCATTTGCTTGGAAAAACTTTGTTTGAATGTGTTTAACTTTCATTTGATTCAAATAGCTTTGTTTGAATGCATTTGACTTTCATTTGATTCAATAGCTTTGTTAAACTCATTTGACTTTCATTTGCTTGAAAAAACCTTGTTTGAATGTGTTTGACTTTCATTTGATTCAAATAGCTTTGTTGAATGCATTTGACTTTCATTTGATTCAAATAGCTTTGTTAAACTCATTTGACTTTCATTTTCTTGGAAAAACTTTGTTTGAATGTGTTTGACTTTCATTTGATTCAAATACCTTTGTTTGAATGCATTTGACTTTCATTTGCTTGGAAAAACTTTGTTTGAATGTGTTTAACTTTCATTTGATTCAAATAGCTTTGTTTGAATGTGTTTGACTTTCATTTGATTCAAATAGCTTTGTTTGAATGTGTTTGTCTTTCATTTGATTCAAATAGTTTTGTTAAATGCATTTGACTTTCATTTGCTTCAAAAATCTTTGTTTGAATGTGTTTGACTCTCTTTTGATTAAAAAAGCTTTGTTTGAATGTGTTTGACTTTCATTTGATTCAAATAGCTTTGTTGACTGCATTTGACTTTCATTTGATTCAAATAGCTTTGCTAAACTCATTTGACTTTCATTTGCTTGAAAAAACCTTGTTTGAATGTGTTTGACTTTCATTTGATTCAAATAGCTTTGTTGAATGAATTTGACTTTCATTTGATTCAAATAGCTTTGTTAAACTCATTTGACTTTCATTTGCTTGGAAAAACTTTGTTTGAATGTGTTTGACTTTCATTTGATTCAAATAGCTTTGTTTGAATGTGTTTGACTTTCATTTGATTCAAATAGCTTTGTTGAATGCATTTGACTTTCATTTGATTCAAAAAGCTTTGTTTGAATAAGTTTGACTTTTTCATTTGCTTCAAATAGCGTTGTTGAATGCATTTGACTTTCATTTGATTCATAAAGCATTTTTTTTGAATGTGTTTGACTTTCATTAGATTCAAATAGCTTTGTTGATTGCATTTAACTTTCATTTGATTCAAATAGCTTTGTTGGATGCATTTTACTTTCATTTGCTTCAAAAAGCTTTGTTTTAATGTGTTTGACATTCATTAAATTAAAACACCTCTGTTGAATGTGTTTCACTTTCATTTGATTTAAATAGCTTTTTTGAATGCTTTTTACTTTCATTTGCTTCAAATAGCTTTGTTGAATGCATTTGTCTTTCATTTGCTTCAAAAAGCTTTATTTGAATGTGTTTTACTTTCATTTGAATCAAAAAGTTTTGTTTAAATGTGTTTGACTTTCATTTGATTAAAATAGCTTTGTTTGAATGTGTTTGACTTTCATTTGATTCAAATAGCTTTGTTGAATGCATTTGACTTTCATTTGCTTCAAAAAGCTTTGTTTGAATGTGTTTGATTCTGTTTTGATTAAAAAAGCTTTGTTTGAATGTGTTTGACTTTCATTTGATTCAAATAGCTTTGTTGAATGCATTTGAATTTCATTTGATTCAAATAGCTTTGTTAAACTCATTTGACTTTCATTTGCTTGAAAAAAACCTTGTTTGAATGTGTTTGACTTTCATTTGATTCAAATAGCTTTGTTGAATGCATTTGACTTTCATTTGATTCAAATAGCTTTGTTAAACTCATTAGACTTTCATTTGCTTGGAAAAACTTTGTTTGAATGTGTTTGACTTTCATTTGACTCAAATAGCTTTGTTTGAATGTGTTTGACTTTCATTTGATTCAAATAGCTTTGTTGAATGCATTTGACTTTCATTTGATTCAAAAAGTTTTGTTTGAATAAGTTTGACTTTTTCATTTGCTTCAAATAGCGTTGTTGAATGCATTTGACTTTCATTTGATTCATAAAGCATTTTTTTTAATGTGTTTGACTTTCATTAGATTCAAATAGCTTTTTTGATTGCATTTAACTTTCATTTGATTCAAATAGCTTTGTTGAATGCATTAGACTTTCATTTGCTTCAAACAGCTTTGTTTGAATGTGTTTCCCTTTCATTTGATTCAAAAAGCTTTGTTTGAATGTGTATGACTTTCATTTGATTCAAATAGCTTTGTTGAATGCTTTTGACTTTCATTTGCTTCAAATAGCTTTGTTGAATGCATTTGACTTTCATTTGCTTCAAAAAGCTTTATTTGAATGTGTTTGACTTTCATTTGAATCAAAAAGTTTTGTTTAAATGTGTTTGACTTTCATTTGATTCAAATAGCTTTGTTTGAATGTGTTTGACTTTCATTTAATTCAAATAGCTTTGTTGAATGCATTTGACTTTCATTTGATTCAAAAAGCTTTGTTGAATGCATTTGACTTTCATTTTATTCAAATAGCGTTGTTGAATACATTTGACTTTCATTTGATTCAAAAAGCATTGTTTGAATGTGTTTTACTTTATTTAGATTCAAATAGCTGTGTTGATTGCATTTGACTTTCATTTGAGTCAAATAGCTTTGTTGAATGCATTTGACTTTCATTTGCTTCAAAAAGCTGTGTTTAAATGTGTTTCTCTTTCATTTGATTCAAAAAGCTTTGTTTGAATGTGTTTGACTTTCATTTGATTCAAATAGCTTTGTTGAATGCTTTTGACTTTCATTTGCTTCTAATAGCTTTGTTGAATGCATTTGACTTTCATTTGCTTTAAAAAGCTTAATTTGAATGTGTTTGACTTTCATTTGAGTCAAAAAGTTTTGTTTAAATGTGTTGGTCTTTCATTGGCTTGAATTTGACTTTCTTTTGCTTAAAAAAGCTTTGCTTGAATGTGTTTGACATTCATTTGATTCAAATAGCTTTGTTGAATACATTTGACTTTCATTTGATTCAAATAGCTTTGTTGAACTCATTTGACTTTCATTTGCTTGAAAAAAATTTGTTTGAATGTGTTTGACTTTCATTTGATTAAAATAGCTTTGTTTGAATGTGTTTGTCTTTCATTTGATTCAAATAGTTTTGTTGAAAGCATTTGACTTTCATTTGCTTCAAAAAGCTTTTTTTGAATGTGTTTGACTCTCTTTTGATTATAAAAGGTTTGTTTGAATGTGTTTGACTTTCATTTGATTCAAATAGCTTTGTTGAATGCATTTGAATTTCATTTGATTCAAATAGCTTTGTTAAACTCATTTGACTTTCATTTGCTTGAAAAAACCTTGTTTGAATGTGTTTGACTTTCATTTTCTTCAAAAAGCTTTGTTTGAATGTGTTTGACTTTCATTTGATTCAAATAGCTTTGTTGAATGCATTTGACTTTCATTTGATTCAAATAGCTTTGTTTGAATGTGTTTGTCTTTCATTTGATTCAAATAGCTTTGTTGAATGCATTTGACTTTCATTTGATTCAAATAGCTTTGTTAAACTCATTTGACTTTCATTTGCTTGGAAAAACTTTGTTTGAATATGTTTGACTTTCATTTGATTCAAATAGCTTTGTTTGAATGTGTTTGACTTTCATTTGATTCAAATATCTTTGTTGAATGCATTTGACTTTCATTTGATTCAAATAGGTTTGTTTGAATGTGTTTGTCTTTCATTTGATTCAAATAGTTTTGTTGAATGCATTTGACTTTCATTTGCTTCAAAAATTTTTGTTTGAATGTGTTTGGCTCTCTTTTGATTAAAAAAGCTTTGTTTGAATGTGTTTGACTTTCATTTGATTCAAATAGCTTAGTTGAATGCATTTGATTTTCATTTGATTCAAATAGCTTTGTTAAACTCATTTGACTTTCATTTGCTTGAAAAAACCTTGTTTGAATGTGTTTGACTTTCATTTGATTCAAATAGCTTTGTTGAATGCATTTGACTTTCATTTGATTCAAATAGCTTTGTTAAACTCATTTGACTTTCATTTGCTTGGAAAAACTTTGTTTGAATGTGTTTGACTTTCATTTGATTCAAATAGCTTTGTTTGAATGTGTTTGACTTTCATTTGATTCAAATAGCTTTGTTGAATGCATTTGACTTTCATTTGATACAAAAAACTTTGTTTGAATGTGTTTGACTTTCATTAGATTCAAATAGCTTTGATGATTGCATTTAACTTTCATTTGATTCAAATAGCTTTGTTGAATGCATTAGACTTTCATTTGCTTCAAACAGCTTTGTTTGAATGTGTTTCCCTTTTATTTGATTCAAAAAGCTTTGTTTGAATGTGTTTGACTTTCATTTGATTCAAATAGCTTTGTTGAATGCTTTTGACTTTCATTTGCTTCAAATAGCTTTGTTGAATGCATTTGACTTTCATTTGCTTCAAAAAGCTTTATTTGAATGTGTTTGACTTTCATTTGAGTCAAAAAGTTTTGTTTAAATGTGTTTGACTTTCATTTGATTCAAATAGCTTTGTTTGAATGTGTTTGACTTTCATTTGATTCAAATAGCTTTGTTGAATGAATTTGTCTTTCATTTGATTCAAAAAGCTTTGTTGAATGCATTTGACTTTCATTTGATTCAAATAGCGTTGTTGAATGCATTTGACTTTCATTTGATTCAAAAAGCATTGTTTGAATGTGTTTGATTCTGTTTTGATTAAAAACGCTTTGTTTGAATCTGTATGAATTTCATTTGATTCAAATAGCTTTGTTGAATGCATTTGACTTTCATTTGATTCAAATAGCTTTTTTGAATGCATTTGACTTTCATTTCCTTGAAAAAACTTTGTTTGAATGTGTTTGACTTTCGTTTGATACAAATAGCTTTGTTTGAATGTGTTTGACTTTTATTTGATGCCGCTTGATTTTATGCGCGTCAAGACTATGACTGACCCTTCCGGGGGTTCCGTGAGTAGCCGGCAAAGAATGAATGCCAAATACGCTGCTAGTCTCTCACCGAGTCCTTCTTATGGTGCAGATGCTACTTCTGGGCCCCCGGACTTGGCGGGGTTTGGCAAAAGAATGGTGAGGACTCTCACCCAGTCGGAGAAGAACTCCGTGCCCAACCGCCACGAGGTCGACTTCGACCAAATTCTGGGGCAGCTGGCGGAGGTAAGTAGAACTTGCCCCTTTTCATTTCAGTTCATTTCATTTTTCTTTTTGTTGCTAAGTGTTTAATTTCCCAGATGACCTTGCATAGGTTATGGTCCGGGTGGATGGGCTCCGAGTGCCATTCCGGAGGAAGCAGGAAGAGGTAACTGATGCCAAGAGAAGGGCTCAACAAAATCTCAACTCTGCTGAATATGCATATAATATGTTTGATCTTGAGATTAAAGCACTAGAGTTGAAACAGGAGGAGCTGGTCAAGAGTTTAACGGCTGCTAATGATGTGGCTAACAACCGGATCAACGACCTGGAGCTCCAGCTGTAGAATGCCGGCTCAGACCTCAAGGCCTTGGAGGGAGATGACAAAGAAAATGCTGATCTCAGGAAGGATAATTCCCGGCTGGTTGCCGAGATTGTCAGCTTGAGGAATCAGCACCAAGAAGAGCTCAAGGCTGAGCAGGAGAGGCTCATCAAAGAGAATGAGCGGGATAATGAGATCCGCCTCTGGATGGCCTGGGGGCTTCTCTACCCTGAGGTAGACTTTGATGTCTACAAGCTGAGGTATGACTACGCCACTGCGGCGTATGATGCCAAGGTTCTTGGGGATCCTGCTCCGCCTCGATCAAGGTTCTTGGGGATCTTGCTCCGCCTCGGTTCAAGCCTTGGGCAGCGGAGAATGGCGCTGAGGTCTCGGACACTGAGGAGCCGGACCTTGATGAGATAATGAAGGAATTGGGCACCAAGGACAGCCAGCCAGAAGAGGCTGTGGTTCCAGAGGAAGTTCCTTCTACATCCCAGGCCCAGCCGGACCAGCCCCAAGAGTAGCTCTCTTCCATTTCTGCGGTAGTATGCCAACCATTACTTTTCCGGCCTGTGTGCCGAGTACTTATGTAATTTTTTTTGTTTCTCTATATACCGGATGTGGATCCGGCTAACAATCATGCCAACCATTTTGTTTCTCTGTAATTTTTCAATTTTGCATATATACTCCATATATATACTTGTGATTTTGCCTGTCTTATGAAAAGTATGCGATAGGTACCAATCCGGCTGTCCTTGCCCCTGGACGGCTGTGTGGTTGGTTTAATCTGAAAAAGGATTGATTGTCTTGGAAACTTCTCATACTTAAAAGAGTATGGGATGTTTGTAAGACAATCAATCACAATTGCCCCAAACCAAGTACACAGCCGGTCAAATGACAGGCATACAACCTTTGCCCCAGTCGGTATCAAACTGCCTGGGTATTCTTTTATAGCCATTACGCAAAAAGGTTTTGCCCCAACAGGAGGAGTGCGCAACTTGAAGATAAAATAATCCTAAGTAAGAGCTTATGATGGTACTCCGGTTGATGTTTGAGAACATCCGGAGTTTTCACGACCAAAAATTACTTAGAAGAAAAAGTTAAGTCAGACAGCTATGAGTTGGCTAATTTAGCCGTTCAATCTTTGCCGCCTGCATGGGTACATAGAACGAGCAAGGTGGATGTTCTCTGCGACGATTGCACCCGGAGGGGTGTCGCCGGACGCCTATATCCATAACAGGATAGACGAATTTGTAAAAAAGACAACCATCTGGCCATTGGCCTCTGGCCTAGTTGGAGACCGGCTGCATAGCCACTAGGCGGTTTTGTGCCTAGCTTAAGAATCCGGCCATTGGCCTCTTGTCACTATGGACTTTTGATTTTAAATACTAAGTGTCAAACTTAGTTTTTTATCTGGTCATTGGCCTCAAGTTATTCACATAGTAAATTTGTTACTAAACTTTACAATACTAGTATGGGTAAACCCAGACAGAAATTAAAAGACAATAAATGAAACAGAAGCATTTCTCAATAACACTTCTTGTTACAGAAAACTTTACAATACTCAGAAGTAGTACTTTTTTAAGTTATCTACATTCCAAGTTCTAGGCAGGCGTCTACCGTCTGGGGTTTCCAGGCGGTATGTGCCATCCCTAACATCTTCATAAATCCGGTAGGGGCCTTCCCAATTAGGAGTTACCTTTCCAAGCTCATTGGCCCTACCGGTTGCCTCCATTTTCCGTAACACAAAATCGTCCACTTTCAAAGGGCGTTTGTGCACTCTTTTGTTGTTGGCTCTCGTCATTCTCAGACGGTATATCTCATGTCGCAGGGCAGCATTGCCCCTGCGTTCCGGGAGGGAGTCCAATGCCAGCCGCATGGCCTCCCAATTTGCCTCTTCATCATAGAGCATCACTTTGAGCGTAGGCTCATAGTGTTTAATGGGCAAAACGGCTTCAACTCCGTAAACCATGAGAAATGGGGTTTCTCCGGTTGACCCCTTGACAGTTGTCCGGATGGCCCATAGAACATGAATTAACTCTTCAGCCCATAAACCACCGGCTCTTTCAATTTTCTTTTTGATGCCGTCTGAGATGAGCTTGTTGAATGCCTCAACCTGACCGTTTGCTTGAGGACGGCCAACTGAGGCGAAGTAACTTGAGATACCCTGATCTCCTAACCAAGTCTTGAGCTGAGGCGTTTCAAACTGAGGGCCGTTGTCAAATACCATAGACATAGGTACCCCAAACCGGGTGATAATATTCTTCCAGATGAAAGAGATGACATCCTTTGTCTTGATATTCTTAACTGCCTCCGTCTCTACCCATTTGGTGAAATAGTCCACATCCACCAAGATATAGCGTTTTCCGCCTGGAGCAGGCGTATAAGGACTCAAAATGTCTATGCCCCATTTAGCAAACGAGAATGGGCTGTGGATTGCCGTCAGATCAATAGCCGGGCGATGTATTAGCTTGCCAAACCTTTGGCATTTATCACATTTCTTCACAAATTCTTTGGCGTTTGCCTCAAGGGTAGGCCAAAAATAATGCCGCCTGGCTCTGACGGCTAGGGACTTGCCGCCTATATGGGAGGCGCAGAATCCCGCATGCAGCTCTTCGAGAACCTCTTTCCCCTTCTCTAGGGTAACACACTTCAACAAGGGCTTGAGAAATCCAGTCTTGAAGAGTTCTCCGTTTCTCAACTCGAAGTTAGCTGCTCTCTTTTTCATGACGGCTGCCTCCTGAGGTGAATCAGGGAGCGTACCGTCTGCAAGATACGCCCGGATGCCATCCATCCAAGTAGAACTTCGATCCAGAATTCCAATGGGCTCTTCATAAATACTTCTTTTTTCAAGAACTTCCCAAAAGACTGACCGAGGCGTATCATGGCAGGCGGATGATGCCAACTTTGACAGCGCATCCGCCGGGTGGTTATCTGACCGGGGCACTTGATTCAATCTGAATTCCTCGAGTGTCCCAGCCTCATCTTTGACAGCCTGAAGATATTTGATCATAGCCGTATGAGTTGCTTCATAAGTGCCCTCATACTGGCTAACAACCAACTGAGAATCAGAATGGGCGTCAATCTTTGTTGCCCCTGCCGCCTTACACATGCGGATTCCGGCTAGCAGGGCTTCATACTCCGCCTCATTATTTGAGGCCTGAAACTTGAACCGTAGTGCATACTCATATTTATCTCCTTCTGGAGATTCACAAACAATGCCTGCACCACAGCCGTTCTTTGTAGAGCTCCCATCTACATACACCTTCCAAACCTGATCAATATTATCCGGAAGAACCGGACGAGTCATTTCAACAATGAAGTCGGCAAACGCCTGACCTTTCACTGCTTTCCTTGGTTCGTAGGTGATTTCAAGACTTTGCATTTCAATAGCCCACTTTAACATTCTTCCGGATGACTCTAGAGTAGACATTGGCCGCTTGAGAGGCTGGTTGGTGTAAATTACAACCGGATGGGCCAGAAAGTATGGCTTTAACTTTTTGAAGGCCATATATAAAGCAAGACCAAATTTTTCCACCATGGGGTACCGGAGTTCAGCATTTTTCAACACATGGCTAATGAAATACACCGGGAGCTGAGTACCGTCTCGTTCAGCAAGGAGAACGGCACTGAGGGCATGGTCTGAGACGGCTAAGTACATGTACAACTTTTCTCTAGGCAAGGACTGACAAGCCTTGGCAAAGAGTGCAAGTGTTCTTTCAATTTCCGGAAGGCCGCCTCAGCATCATCCCCCCATTCAAATCTAGTCTTCTTCCTGATTGCTTGGAAGAAGTAAAGGCATTTATCACCTGACCGGCTGAGGAATCGTCCCAAGGCGACCAGGCAGCCGGTGATTCTCTGTACTTCCTTAACAGTGCGGGGTGACTTCATGTCAATTACAGCCTGTATCTTCTCAAGATTAGCCTCCATCCCCCTTTGATCAATTAGGAATCCGAGAAACTTCCCAGACTCAACACCAAAGACGCATTTCTTAGGATTTAACATAACCTTATGCCGCCTGAGTGTGGTGAAGGTTTCTCGGAGATCAGCAAGGTGATCCGCCTGCTGCTTGGATTTGACTATCATGTCATCAATATAAGCCTCTACGTTCCTCCCAATTTGACTAATGAAGACTGTATTAATCATCCGTTGGAACGTAGCCGGCGCATTCTTCAAGCTAAACGGCATCACAGTATAACAGAATAGCCCCTGATCAGTGACGAAGGCCGTCTTTTCTTGATCTTTTTTCCACAGGGGTATCTGATGGAAGCCGGAATAGGCATCCATGAAACTCATCAAGGCATGACCGGTTGTTAAATCAACCAAACTGTCAATTTTTGGAAGTGGATAACTATCCTTTGGGCATGCCTTGTTGAGGTCTGTGTAGTCTACACACATCCGCCAGGTACCATTCGGCTTCTTTACAAGCACAACGTTTGCCACCCAGTCGGGGAAATTACAAGGCCGAATGAACCTGGCATCCAGCAGCTTTTTTACTTCGGCAGCTGCCGCCTGACTTCTTTCCTCACCGTGGTTTCTCTTCTTTTGCCGGATGGGCTTCATTTTTGGATCCACGGCAAGTTTGTGGACAGCGAGATCCGGGCTGATGCCTGGCATCTTTTCCACTTCAAAGGCAAACACATCTTTGAATTCTTTCAACAAAAGGTGCAAGTCAGCACCCAGAACAGCATTAGCAACCGTCCCAACCTTAACAGTTCGCCCTGGACGGCTGTCGTCCAGAACAAGATCAATACTTTCACCAGCCGGTTGGGGACGGAACTCATCTGACCTTTCACCGGTCAGTGATTGTTATTTCTTTTCTTTCTTCACCTCCACCAGCACTGCAGCTTTTCTCTTTTTTCCGGCTGCTGGTGGGGGTGAATTGGCATCCTTGACGTTGTCAAGATCTATTGGTTCCTTCCCTTGGCCGTCTGAGGCCCCAGTATCTTTGACGGTTGAGAGATAGCACTCCCGGGCCGTCTTCTGATCCCCGTTCAGGGAACCAACAGAACCATCATCCCTCTCATACTTGATGAGCATAAGAGACGGGATGATTACCGCCTTGGCTTCATTGAGGGTTGGCCTCCCAAGAATAATGTTATAGGCGGTCAACTCCTCAACGACCAAGAATCTGACGACAATATGTCGTCCCTGGCCCTTCTCTCCCAGCCGGATGGGTAAGTCAATTCTTCCGGCTGGATAGACCATCCCACCCCCAAAACCAACCAAGGGGTGGGTGACCGGATGCATGCTGCTGGAGTTGTATTTCATCTTCTGCAAACACCGGAGGCTGATGATGTCTGACGAGCTGCCGGTGTCATTAAGGATGCGTCCAACTAACTGGTTGGCGACCTTGCATTCAATGACAACCGGGTCGTCATGCGGGCGGCGGACGCTGCCCCTGTCCTTCTCAGTAATGAGGACATCCGGAAAATTGGAGCTGGCAGACGCCTGCTCATCATCATCCTTATCCATCTTTCGAAGATGGCTTTTGGTGCCCCGGATGGTAGGGCCACCACAAGAGAATCCGCCTGCTATGGTGTAGACCGGATCCCTATCGGTATCCGAACTACTAGTAAGCTGGGGGGTAGCCTTGGAGGGCTGACCCTTGTTTTTCTTTTTTGCCCCGGCTGGGGACTAAGAAATGTAGGACTTTAGAAGCCCTTTGTCAGCCAGACGGTCCAACGTCCGCTGTAGACTGAAGCAGTCGTTGGTGTCATGGCCAACCTCCTCATGGAACTGGCAAAATTTATTTTTGTTCCATGACTGGACGGAACTCTTCATTGGATTCGGCTTCTCAATGGACAGCCGGTCGTTTACCTCCATGAGGATGGAGTTACAATCTTTGTTAAACTCGTACCGGGGAACGTACGATTTTTTCTTTGCTCACTGACCGCCCAGACTTCTTTTCTTTTCTTGCTCTATTCTTTTTTCTTTGCCGGCTGAGCAGACCGGCTCTCTTTTTGCTTGTCAGACTTTTTGGAGTCCGACTGGCTACTAGGCGTGCAGAGGTCAGTTGCTTGAATATAGCTTTCCGCCTCCCTCAGGACCGCTTGTAGCGTAAATGCCCCTTTTCTGACAAGGTCGAACTTAAAGGTCGACCCGTCTCTCAGACCCTTGAAGAAGTCTGTAAATGCTACCTCGTCAGACAGCCCCTGGATCTGAATCCTGACCAGGTTGAACCGCCTGACATATGAGCATAGCCCTTCTCTCTCTCCCTGCTTAATGGTGCTCAAGTCTAAACTTGTTTGCTTAGCAGGGATGTTCATTGAGAAGTTGGTGGCAAACAAGAAGGCTAGCTTCTTGAAGCAATCAATAGACCCGGCTGGCAAGTTGCCAAACCATTGTTGGGCAATGCCCTTCAATGTAGCCGGGAAACAGCGACACCAGGTGGCATCGTCCCAACCTTGTAAACACATTAGGTTGGTATATGCCATCAGGTGGTCTTCTGGGTTGGTGGTGCCATCATAAGCACCAACCAAAACATTTTTAACCTTGGCCGACTGGGCCGCCTTGGTTATATTGGCTGCAAAGGCAGACGGCTGTTCGCCTAGCCTCATCAGCCGCAGCTGCCAGTCCAGTGGCTGGACATTGGTATATGCCGCCTGACCTCCAAATGGGGCTGGCTGCATAAACTGGAGGCCATATTGCCCATACTGCGCTTGGGGTGCGTATGGCATAGACCCTATCATGAGTTGAGGTTCGGTGTTGACGGATTTACCGCCTGTCTGACTCTCATGCAAGGACATGGAATTCCTTGCAGAAGCTTCCCTGAAGCTGTCTGGAAAGCTTGAGGTAGAAGCTGACTCAGACTGTTGTTGTCTCCTTCGATTAATGACTTCTCTAGCATCGAAGGTAGATGCCTTTTTGGCCTCCGGCTGGGGTTGCCGGGGCTGCCTATGGGCATCAGAATCTTGCTCCAGTCAAGTTTTGCGGCTGCCTTCTCCTTTGGATGAGGAGTTGGCTGCCTGTCCTTGACCGGCTTCTTCTTCTTCCCATCATTGGGAGTCTTTTTAGCCGGTGGACTCTTACTAGAGCCAGCCTTGTTGTTGATCATCTCCTTAATTTCACCCTTGAAGGAGTTCATGAATTTCATGAGCTCATTCCGGGTGACTGGAGCCTCTCCTCTGGTCTTCCAGGTTTCCCGGTCTGACCTCCCAGTGGTCCGCCTGCTTGGACCCGCCTGGTCTAGATTTCGCTCCAGTTGATCTCTAGAACGAATGGATTTAGAGATGAGGGAGCCATCTTTGGTTATGTAGGTCTCCACATCATTGTCTTCTTCTTCCTCCTCCTCAGTGAATACCTCTGGCTGAGGCTGAGGCGGAGGTTGAGGGATTTCAAAGCCTTCCGGTGGAATAACCGGTTGTAAGTCCTCTTGGTTACCCGCCTGAGTAACCGGACGCAGAGAAGTAGAGTTAAGAATTGGTACAGAATTTTGAACCATCTTGAGGTACTCTCCCCACAGACGGCGCCAAATGTTTTAGGTGTTTTTGTCCCTTGGAAGAGTTACAACTCGAAGACTGGTCCTGCTGGCTCTGTACCTGCAAAATCAACGAAGACACCGGTTGGGTGGTGCTCCGCCTCCAACGCTTAAGTTAGTAACTTGAAGGAGAATAAAAAGTGCGGAAATTTAGGTGGGGATCTGCTTGGATTCCAAGCTCAGGAGTTCTTTGATGAGAGAGAAAGTAGGATGTAATAAATGATCCTAAATATCTGAATGTCCCCCAAATTGGGGGAATATCTCCCTATTTATAGGGTCATTGGGAAAAGTGCCCCTCCCTAGGTCATTCTGACCTAGGACTGATGGGCAGCGCCGCCAAATAGCGGATTTTGGGGAATTGGGCCCTTGAAGGCCGCAATTCTATGAAAGTATCTGGAGAGGCCACGTGTCAGCTGGGGATTAATCAAGGGTGACCTGCCAGCCTCTGACACGTGGCACCTCCTCATTGGTCTACTTGTCTAGTATAAAAATACCCTAAACAAAATGCATTCAACAAAGCTATTTGAATCAAATGAAAGTCAAACACATTCAAACAAAGCTTTTTTAATCAAAAGAGAGTCAAACACATTCAAACAATGCTTTTTGAATCAAATGAAAGTCAAATGCATTTAACAACGCTATTTGAATCAAATGAAAGTCAAACACATTCAAACAAAGCTTTTTGAATCAAATGAAAGTCAAATGCATTCAACAAAGCTATTTGAATCAAATGAAAGTCAAACACATTCAAACAAAGCAATTTGAATCAAATGAAAGTCAAACACATTCAAACAAAGTTTTTCCAAGCAAATGAAAGTCAAATGAGTTTAACAAAGCTATTTGAATCAAATGAAAGTCAAATGCATTCAACAAAGCTATTTGAATCAAATGAAAGTCAAACACATTCAAACAAAGTTTTTTCAAGCAAATGAAAGTCAAATGAGATTAACAAAACTATTTGAATCAAATGAAAGTCAAATGCATTCAAACAAAGCTTTTTTAATCAAATGAAAGACAAACACATTCAAACAAAGCTATTTAAATCAAATGAAAGTCAAATGCATTCAACAAAGCTATTTGAATCAAATGAAAGTCAAACACATTCAAACAAAGCTTTTTGAATCAAATGAAAGTCAAACACATTCAAACAAAGCTATTTAAATCAAATGAAAGTCAAATGCATTCAACAAAGCTATTTGGATCAAATGAAAGTCAAACACATTCAAACAAAGCATTTTAAAGACAATGAAAGTCAAATGCATTCAAACAAAGCTATTTGAAGCAAATGAAAGTCAAATGCATTCAACAAAGGTATTTGAATCAAAGGAAAGTCAAACACATTGAAACAAAGCTTTTTTAATCAAATGAAAGGCAAACACATTCAAACAAAGCTATTTGAATCAAATGAAAGTCAAACACGTTCAAACAAAGCTTTTTGAATCAAATGAAAGTCAAAAGCATTCAACAAAGCTATTTGGATCAAATGAAAGTCAAACACATTCAAACAAAGCATTTCAAAGACAATGTAAGTCAAATGCATTCAACAAAGCTATTTGAATCAAATAAAAGTCAATTACATTCAAACAAAGTTTTTTCATGCAAATGAAAGTCAAATGAGTTCAACAAACTTATTTGAATCAAATGAAAGTCAAATGCATTAAACAAAGCTATTTAAATCAAATGAAAGTCAAACACAATTAAACAAAGCTTTTTTAATCAAAAGAGAGTCAAACACATTCAAACAAAGCTTTTTGAAGCCAATGAAAGTCAAATGCATTCCACAAAGCTATTTAAATCAAAAGAAAGACCAACACATTCAAACAAAGCTTTTTGACTCAAATCAAAGTTTAACACATTCAAACAAAGCTTTTTGAAGCAAATGAAAGTCAAATGCATTTAACAAAGCTATTTCAATCAAAGGAAAGTAAAACACATTCAACCAAAGCTTTTTGAATCAAATGAAAGTCAAATGCATTCAACAAAGCTATTTGGATTAAATGAAATTTAAACACATTCAAACAAAGAATTTTAAAGACAATGAAAGTCAAATGCATTCAACAAAGCTATTTGAATCAAATAAAAGTCAAACACATTCAAAAAAAGCTATTTGAAGCAAATGAAAGTCAAACACATTCAAACAAAGGTTTTTGAATCAAATGAAAGAGAAACACATTCAAACAAAGCTTTTTGAAGCAAATGAAAGTCAAATGCATTCAACAAAGCTATTTGAATCAAATGAAGGTCAAACACATTCAAAAAAGCTATTTGTATCAAATGAAAGTCAAACACATTCAAACAAAGTTTTTTCAAGCAAATGAAAGTCAAATGAGTTTAACAAAGCTATTTGAATCAAATGAAAGTCAAATGCATTCAACAAAGCTATTTGAATCAAATGAAAGTCAAACACATTCAAACAAAGCTTTTTTAATCAAAAGAGAGTCAAACACATTCAAACAAAGCTTTTTGAAGCAAATGAAAGTCAAATGTCTTTAACATAGCTATTTAAATCGAAAGAAAGACCAACACATTCAAACAAAGCTTTTTGATTCAAATGAAAGACAAAGACATTCAAACAAAGCTTTTTGAAGCAAGTAAAAGTCAAATTCATTCAACAAAGCTATTAGAATCAAAAGAAAGTCAAATACATTCAACAGAGGTATTTGAAGCAAATGAAGGTCAAATGCATTCATCAAAACTATTTGAATCAAATGAAAGACCAACAAATTCAAACAAAGCTTTTTGACTCAAATGAAAGTGAAACACATTCAAACAAAGCTTTTTGAAGCAAATGAGAGTCAAATGCATTCAACAAAACTTTTTGAAGCAAATGAAAGTCAAATACATTCAACAAAGGTATTTGAATCAAAGGAAAGTCAAACACATTCAAACAAAGCTTTTTTAATCAAATGAAAGACAAACACATTCAAACAAAGCTATTTAAATCAAATGAAAGTCAAATGCATTCAACAAAGCTATTTGAATCAAATGAAAGTCAAACACATTCAAACAAAGCTTTTTGAATCAAATGAAAGTCAAATGCATTGAACAAAGCTATTTGGATCAAGTGAAAGTCAAACACATTCAAACAAAGCATTTTAAAGACAATGAAAGTCAAATGCATTCAACAAAGCTATTTGAATCAAATGAAAGTCAAACAAATTCAAACAAAGCTATTTGAATCAAATGAAAGTCAATTACATTCAAACAATGTTTTTTCAAGCAAATGAAAGTCAAATGAGTTCAACAAACCTATTTGAATCAAATGAAAGTCAAATGCATTCAACAAAGCTATTTGAATCTAATGAAAGTCAAACACATTCAAACAATGCTTTTTGAATCAAATGAAAGTCAAATGCATTCAACAAAGCTATTTGAATCAAATGAAAGTCAAACACGTTCAAACAAAGCTACTTGAATCAAATAAAAGTCGAATACATTCAAACAAAATTTTTTCAAGCAAATGAAAGTCAAATGCATTCAACAAAGCTATTTGAATCAAATGAAAGTTAAATGCATTCAACAAAGCTTTTTGAATCAAATGATAGACCAACACATTCAAACAAAGCTTTTTGACTCAAATGAAAGTCAAACACATTCAAACAAATCTTTTTGAAGCAAATGAAAGTCAAATGCATTCAATAAAGCTTTTTGAAGCAAATAAAAGTCAAATGCATTCAACAAAGCTATTTGAATCAAATGAAAGTCAAACACATTCAAACAAAGTTTTTGCAAGCAAATGAAAGTCAAATGAGTTTAACAAAGCTATTTGAATCTAATGAAAGTCAAATGAATTCAACAAAGCTATTTGAATCAAATGAAAGTTAAACACATTCAAACAAAGCTTTCTTAATCAAAAGAGAGTCAAACACATTCAAACAAAGCTTTTTGAAGCAAATGAAAGTCAAATGCATTCATCAAAACTATTTGAATCAAATGAAAGACCAACAAATTCAAACAAAGCTTTTTGACTCAAATGAAAGTTAAACACATTCAAACAAAGCTTTTTGAAGCAAATGAAAGTCAAATGCATTCAACAAAACTTTTTGGCGCAAATGAAAGTCAAATACATTCAAGAAATGTATTTGAATCAAAGAAAAGTCAAACACATTCAAACAAAGCTTTTTTAATCAAATTAAAGACAAACACATTCAAACAAAGCTATTTGAATCAAATGAAAGTCAAATGCATTCAACAAAGCTATTTAAATCAAATGAAAATCAAACACATTTAAACAAAGCTTTTTGAATCAAATGAAAGTCAAATGCATTCAACAAAGCTATTTGAATCAAATGAAAGACTAACACAATAAAACAAAGCTTTTTAACTCAAATGAATGTCAATCACATTCAAACAAATCTTTTTGAAGCAAAGAAAAGTCAAATGCATTCAACAAATCTTTTTGAAGCAAATGAAAGTCAAACTCATTCAAACAAAGCTTTTTAAATCAAATGAAAGTCAAATACATTTAACAAATCTATTTGGATCAAATGAAAGTCAAACACATTCAAACAAAGCTATTTGTATCAAATGAAAGTCAAACACATTCAAACAATGTTTTTTCCATTAAATGAAAGTCAAATGCATTCAACAAAGCTATTTGAATCAAATGAATGTCAAATGCATCCAACAAAGCTATTTGAAGCAAATGAAAGTCAAACACATTCAAACAAAGCTTTTTTAATCAAAAGAGAGTCAAACATATTCAAACTAAGCTTTTTGAAGCAAATGAAAGTCAAATGCATTCAACAAAGCTATTTGAATCAAATGAAGGTTAAACACATTCAAATAAAGCTATTTGTATCAAATGAAAGTCAAACACATTCAAACAAAGTTTTTTCAAGCAAATGAAAGTCAAATGCATTCAACAAAGCTATTTGAATCAAATGAAAGTCAAATGCATTCAACAAAGCTATTTCAATCAAATGAAAGTCAAACACATTCAAACAAAGGTTTTTGAAGCAAATGAAAGTCAAATGCATTCAACTAAGCTATTTGAATCAAATGAAAGTAAAACACATTCAAACAAAGCTTTTTGAATCAAATGACAGACAAACACATTCAAACAAAGGTTTTTAAAGCAAATGAAAGTCAAATGCATTCAACAAAGCTATTTGAATCAAATGAAAGTCAAATGCATTCAACAACGCTATTTGAATCAAATGAAAGTCAAACACATTCAAACAAAGCTTTTTTAATCAAATGAAAGACAAACACATTCAAACAAAGCTATTTAAATCAAATGAAAGTCAAATGCGTTCAACAAAGCTATTTGAATCCAATGAAAGTCAAACACATTCAAATAAAGCTTTTTGAATAAAATGAAAGTCAAATGCATTCAACAAAGCTATTTGGATCAAATGAAAGTCAAACACATTCAAACAAAGCATTTTGAAGACAATGAAAGTCAAATGCATTCAACAAAGCTATTTGAATCAAATGAAAGTCAAACACATTCAAACAAATCTATTTGAATCAAATGAAAGTCAAACACATTCAAACAAATCTATTTGAATCAAATGAAAGTCAATGAAAGTCAAACAATTCCTTGGGGCTGACACGTGTCACCCTCTGGTTGGTCCACATGGAGGGGTAAAATTACCCTAAACATTTGCCCCTCACAGATGTGACGTGGCACGCCACGTGGCATCTATGACACGCGTCACTCTCTGATTGGTGGTAATTTTACCGCCAAAATTTTACTGTTCACCATCTGAGTAAATTACAGGAATACCCCTTAATTTACCCTCCTTATATAGCTGTTTACCCTCATTATTTTTGTACGTTTCACAAAAATTTTCAGAGAGAACTTTGAGAGAATCTTGAAAGAGAGAGCAGAAGCCATCCGTCTGAGTCAAGCGCAAGTTTTAAGAAAACTCATTCTTCTCAACACAGGCGGACCCGTCTACCTTCAGATCTCAAATCTAAAGGTACCGTCTCTGACACTCTCAGCTCTTTTTCATTTTACCGCTTGTACATATTTCTTGCAATAAATGGATTCATCACCAACACACACGACACAACCTAGGTTAGAATCCAGCCGTTCACCAGGAACGGCTGAGTCTAGGACTGGTAGTGCCGTCTCAGGGTGTTGGGACCACCCTCATGCTTGGATTCCGACCATTTGTGCGTCTGTGCAGGACACAATGGCTCGGACTATGCAGACGGCACATGATCCGAATTATAAGAGCGAAGGCTCAGGCGGCCAAACACCTGAGGGAGAGACGTCTGGCTCAGAACACCAGACGGCTCCGGAGAGATCCCCTCCGCGTGGCCCCCCAACTCCTCCAGACTCATTTTTGGACGAGTGCGACCAAGGCGGTGAGGAGGCCGCCTCAGCTTCTGTCTCCCAATCTGGGGAGGAGACGGGGAGCGGATTTACCGTCTCCTCTTCTGAGAGCAGTGATGATCTTCCCCCGCTTGAGGATAGCGAGGAAGAAGAGAGGAAGAAGTGGAATGAGAAGGACGATCCCTACAAGATCCACGTCTCCAACAAAGATAGGGACCTCATGGAAAGAGGCCTTGAAATTTTTTTGAAAGTGCACCCGTTAGGAGACGGGTACAAAATAAGGGTGCCTCCTGCAAACGACACCATTTCTTGGGAAGACACTGAACGAAACGCCAACGGCTACTTCGGCTGTTACGAGGCGGCGTTCAAGGCTGGTCTGCGCTTCCCCCTTCACCAGGCGGTGAAGGCAATCTTGAGAGGCTACGGCCTCGGAGTCTGGCAACTTACCCCCAATTCTTGGACAAACATTCTGGGGTATGTTGCCGCCTGTGAGTTCCAAGGAATTCACCCCGGCTGGGAAGCTTTTGCTAAGATGCACTATCTTAGTCGCAGCCTAGGCGGGTACAGAGCGTGGTATACTTTGACCACGTTTCCTCAATATATGATGACCTTGGATAAGGTCTCCAAATTTGATGGCTGGAAGCACAGGTTCTACCTGCTGACGGCCCCAACCAGGCGGGAGAATTGCGAGCTCCGCCAATACATTAAAAAGCCCGACCTTCTGGGTCGAAAATGCTGCCTGCCCCGGATCCCGGATGAGGACTTCGATAAAATAATTGAGGCTGACTTCTTCGGCCTCACAGACGCCACACTGTCAACCGGGGAGACAATAAAAGTCCCCAGAAATTGAATCCCTAAGAGCGCCTGGCTCAGGGACGAATGCTTCCTAGCCGCCTGCGGGCTACGGTACATGTTCACCAGACGTATGCGCCTGAATCAATATCCACCTGTAGTACTTTTGTATCGGAATCGTTTTAAATGATGTACTAACCAATTCCTTTTTGTTTTTTGCAGAAGAAGCGTTGAACATGTTGCCAGACGAGAAGACTCCCAAGCGGTCCTCTGCTCAAATCCGCAGAGACCTGGCCGAGGCTCGGGCGAGGGAACTCAGGGCCAAGGTAAACGTTTGACTCTTTTCTTGAGTTTGCTTTCTAGGCCTTGACCTGGCCAACCCCCTATCTGCAATCGGGGGGTTCACCGCACCTGTCAGCGGCTCTCGTCTGGCCGGCTCTGCAGGTAAGAACCCTTTTGAATCCCCGCCTGAGCTGGGTTGGCCGTTGCGAGTGAAATCACACTCCCAGCAGACGTCATCCTCAGACGGTCGGAACTAGATTGGTGTTGCTTTAGTTTCACACTCTGACGCTGATTGTGGTGCAGATCAATCACCTCGCTGGCCAGACGTCCAGAAGCACGCCAAGGCCATACTGGAGGCTGTGAGCAAGCGGGATAAGGATGCTATCCCGGGGATTGAGACGTTTAATCTTGAACGTATCTTGTCCCTCCTGGCTGAGGTAAGACACTTGAATAATTTTGAATCATTTTTTCTCCAAGTTTTTCTACGCCTGCAGTGCTAACCCTGTTTGCTTTTGCAGGCTCTTTTGCGGGTAGACGGGCTCAAGCGTCCTTACACCCGCAAGCGGGATGAGGTAAGACGGGCCAAGCAGTCCGCCTCAGACGCCAATAATGTTGCTTTATACTCGTGTATCATTGACGATCTTGAAACTAAAGCAACCCAAATGACACAGGCGGCCAAGATCCAAGAGCTGGAGGCGGACTTGCGGGCGGCCAAGCAGAAGGCGGCGGATGTTGAGACGGCCCAGAAACAGGCGGAGGAGGACCTCCCCAAGCTCAGGGAGGACCTCCAGAAGGCTTAGGAGGACCTTGAGAAGCTTCAGGGTGTCTCGAAAGAGAACACTGATCTGAAGGGCAAGGTTGCCAAGCTGGAGAAGGAGGCGGCCAAAGCTCAGGATAACTTCCGAGCGACTCTGCAGGCGGATCAAAACCGCCTGGTAGCTGAGATGGCCGCCGACAGCGAGGCCATGATGAAGATCGCCTGGGCTGCCTTGTATCCAAACAAGGATTATGGCGTCTGGGCTCTGGCTTACAAATATGCTGAAGAGGTGATATACCTGAGAGAGAAGGGTGAGCCAGAGCCTGAGTCTTTCCTCGCCTGGGCCAACACTGAGCACCCCGAGCCTGAAGCCCCCGAGATTGAAGAAGAAGGGGAGAAGGGCTAGGAGGGACCGTCTGCGGGAAAATGAATTCAGCGGCTGTGTGCCAATTTCTTTCTTTTTTTTATTTATCTGCGGCAGTATGCCACCAAACTTGCTTTTCCGGCCTGTGTGCCGAGTATATTTGTATCTTTACCGGCTATAGGGCCGTGTTGTCAAACAATTTCCTTTACCCGGACGGGGTCCGGTTAACATTTAATCCATCACAACCGTTTGGCTGGGTGGAAATTCAATGAATGCACCGACTGAGTCGGTTTTTATTACTTTGCGCTTGTGTTTGCACTTCAATTTCATTTCAATTTTTTGCATTTTCAATATTTGCCTAACTTAACAAAAGCATGCGGCGATCTCTGCCTAACTTATCAAAAGTATACGGCTGTCCTTGCCCCTGGACGGCTGTGTGGTTGGTTTCAAGTGGAGTTGGTTGATTGACTTGGGAACGTCTGATGCTGCATAGAGCATGATAAGTTTGTAAGTCAATCAATCACAGTAGTGATTGCCCCAAACCAAGTGCACAACCGTACATTAACAGGTGTTCCAGTCACTATCTAGACGGTGTTGACCGTCTAGGTAGAGATTGTATAGCCATTGCACAACTCTTTTGCCCCAAACGAGGATGTATGCAATTTAAAACGAAAAAAATGCTAAGTAAGAACTTCAGTCGGTCGCCGACTGATGTCATTGGACATCCGGGTTCCAAAACTTGGTCGTTCCTTAGACTGTTCAGGTCAGACGACTATGGATGGCTGATTCAGCCGTCCAATCGTGGCCGCCTGAATTGGTACGTAGAGTAAGCAGGTTGGCTTCTCTCTGCGATGATTGCACCCGGAGGGGTGTCGCCGGACGCCTTTGTCCATGTTGGGATAGGCGAATTTATGGGAAAAGCAGCCATCCGGCCATTGGCCTTCTGGTCTTGTTTGAGACCGGCTGTATAGCCACTAAGGGGTTTTGTGCTTAGCTTAATTATCTGGCCATTGGCCTCTCGTCAATCAGACGTTAATTCAATTTTCAAGTGACAAACTCAGAGAAATAAACAAGTGAAAACAAAAAGCAATTTCTCATTAATTTACTTCTTGTTTACGAACATTACGAATCTCAGAAGTAGTACTTTTTCAAATTGTCTACATTCCAAGTTCTAGGCAGGCGCCTGCCGTCTGGAGTTTCCAGGCGGTAGGTGCCGTCTCTTACTTCTTCATAAATCCGGTAGAGGCCTTCCCAATTTGGAGTTAGCTTTCCAAGCTCATTGGCCCTACCGGTTGCCTCCATTTTCCGTAACACTAGGTCGTCCACTTTCAAAGGACGCATGTGTACTTTCTTGTTGTAGGCTCTTGTCATTCTCAGACGGTAAATCTCATGACGCAAGGCGGCATTGCCCCTGCGTTCTGGGAGTGAGTCCAATGACAGGCGCATTACCTCCCAGTTTGCCTCTTCATCATAAAGCATGACTCTAAGAGTCGGCTCATAGTGTTCAATGGGCAAGACGGCTTCAGCACCGTAAACCATGAGAAATGGGGTTTCACCGGTTGCCCCTTTTGCTGTTGTCCGGATGGCCCATAGGACATGGATTAATTCCTGGCCCATAAGCCACCGGCTCTTTTAATTTTCTTCTTAATGCCGTCTGAGATCAGTTTGTTGAAGGCTTCAACCTGGCCGTTTGCTTGGGGACGGCCGACTGATGCAAAACAACTTGAGATCCCTTGATCTCCCAACCAAGTTTTTAGGTGAGGCGTCTCAAACTGAGGACCATTATCAAACACCATGGACATAGGAACCCCATACCGGGTGATGACATTCTTCCAGATGAAAGAGATGACGTCTGATGTCTTGATATTCTGTACCGCCTCAGCCTCTACCCACTTGGTAAAGTAATCCACAGCCACCAAGATGTAACGCTTTCCGCCTGGGGCAGGCGTGTAAGGACCTAAGATGTCCATGCCCCATTTTGCAAACGGGATTGGGCTGTGGATGGCCGTCAGATCAGTAGCCGGACGGTGAATAAGTTTGCCAAATTTCTGGCACTTGTCACATTTCTTCACCAACTCCTTGGCATCTGCCTCCAGAGTGGGCCAAAAGTAATGTCGTCTGGCTCTGACGGCTAGGGATCTGCCGCCTATGTGGGAGGCGCAGAATCCTGAGTGCAAGTCTTCAAGAACTTCTTTCCCCTTTTCTGGGGTTACACACTTTAAAAGAGGCTTAAGAAACCCCGCCTTGAAGAGTTCTCCATTTCTCAACTCGAAGCTTGCGGCTCGCTTTTTCAGAACGGCTGCCTCCTATGGCGAATAAGGAAGTGTACCGTCTGAGAGGTATGCCCGGATGTCATCCCTCCAGGTAGAGCTTTGGTCTAGGACTCCAATGGGATCTTCATAGATGCTTCTTTTTTCAAGAACTTCCCAAAGGACTGAAAGAGGCGTATCATGGTAGGCGGAAGATGCAAGTTTTGACAGTGCATCCGCCTGGTTGTTATCAGACCTGGGTACTTGATTCAAATGAAACTCCTCAAGAGACCCAGCCTCCTCTTTGACCGCCTGAAGATATTTGATCATAGCCGGGTGAGTTGCCTCAAATTTTCCCTCATACTGGCTAACGACCAACTATGAATCAGAGTAGGCGTCAATTTTTGTTGCCCCTGCCGCCTTACACATGCGGATTCCGGCTAGCAGGGCTTCATATTCCGCCTCATTGTTTGAGGCCTGAAACTTGAACCGTAGTGCATATTCATATTTGTCCCCCTTAGGGGACTCGTAGATTACGCCTGCACCACAGCCGTTCTTTGTAGAGCTCCCGTCTACATACACTTTCCAAACCTGATCAACATTATCCGGAGCCACCGGACGGGTCATTTCAACAATGAAGTCAGCAAACGCCTGACCTTTCACTGCCTTCCTTGGTTCGTAAGTGATTTCAGGACTTTGCATTTCAATAGCCCATTTCAACATTCTCCCGGTTGACTCAAAAGTAGACATTGGCTGCTTGAGTGGCTGGTCGGTGTAAATCACCACCGGATGAGCCAGAAAGTAAGGCTTCAATTTTTTGAATGCCATGTACAAAGCAAGGCCAAATTTTTCAACCATGGGGTACCGGAGTTCAGCATTTTTTAGAACATTGCTAATGAAGTAAACCGGGAGCTGAACGCCATCTCGCTCAGCAAGGAGACGGCACTGAGAGCATGATCTGAGACGGCCAAATACATGTACAACGTCTCCCTAGGCAGAGGATTGACCAGCCTAGGCAGAGAATGCAAGTGCTCTTTTAGCTTCTGAAATGCCGTCTCAGCATCGTCTCCCCATTCAAACCTGGTCTTCTTCCTGATTTCTTGGAAGAAGTAAAGGCATTTGTCGCCTGACCGGCTGAGGAACCTTCCCAAGGCGGCTAGGCAACTAGTTAGTCTCTGAACTTCCTTGACAGAACGGGGTGACTTCATGTCAATTACCGCCTGTATCTTTTCGGGGTTAGCCTCTACCCCCCTCTGATCAATCAGGAATCCGAGAAACTTCCCAGACTCAACACCAAAGACGCATTTCTTGGGGTTTAACATGACCTTATGCCGCCTGAGGGTGGTGAACGTTTCTCAGAGATCAGCCAGATGATCCATCTGTTGCTTGGATTTGACTATCATGTCATCGATGTCCGCCTCCACATTCCTCCCAATTGGATTAATGAAGACCATATTAATCATCCGTTGGAAGGTGGCAGGCGCATTCTTCAAGCCAAACGGCATCACAATATAGCAGAATAACCCCAAATCAGTGACGAAGGCCGTCTTCTCTTGATCTTTCTTCCAGAGGGGTATCTGATGGAAGCCAGAGTAGGCATCCATGAAGCTCATCAAGGCGTGACCGGCTGTTGAATCGACCAGACTGTCGATCTTTGGAAGCGGGTAACTGTCCTTTGGAAACGCCTTGTTGAGGTCTGTGTAATCAACACACATGCGCCAGGTCCCATTCGGTTTCTTAACAAGGACCACATTGGCCACCCAGTCGGGGAAATTACAAGGCCGAATGAACCTGGCATCTAGCAGCTTTTTGACTTCGGCAGCTGCCGCCTGACTTCTTTCCTCGCCATGGTTTCTTTTCTTTTGCCGGATGGGCTTCTTTTTAGGATCCACGGCGAGTTTGTGGACAGCGAGATCCGGGCTGACGCCTGGCATCTCTTCCACTTCAAAGGCAAAGATGTCTTTGAATTCTTTCAGCACAAGGTGCAAGCTTGCACCTAGAGTAGCATAAGCAACCGTACCGACCTTCACAGTACGCTCTGGACGGAACTCTTCATTGGATTTGGCTTCTCAATGGACAGCCGGGCCTTTACCTCCATGAGGATGGAGTTGCAGTCTTTGTTAAACTCGTACTTGGGGACGTACGGTTTAAACTCTCTCTTTTTCTTTTGGGACGGCTGGTCAGAATCACTAACCGCCCAAAATTCTTTTCTCTTTTTGCTCTCTTCTTTTTTGTTGGCCGGCTGAGCAGACCGACTTTCTTTTTGTTTGTCAGACTTCTTTGAGTCTGACTGACTACTAGGCGTGCAAAGGTCGGTAGCTTGAATATAGCTCTCCGCCTCCCTCAGGGCCGCCTGTAGCGTAAATGCCCCCTTTCTGACAAGGTCGAACTTAAAAGCCGACCCGTCTCTCAGACCCTTGAAAAAGTCTGTAAAAGCTACCTCGTCACACAGTCCCTGGATCTGAATTCTGACCAGGTTGTACCGCCTGACATATGAGCGTAGCCCTTCCTTCTCACCCTGCTTAACGGTGCTCAAATCAAGTCTCGTTTTATTAGCAGGGATGTTCATTGAGAAGTTGGTGGCAAACAAGAAGGCTAGCTTCTTGAAGCAATCAATTGAGCCGGCTGGCAAGTTGTCAAACCACTGTTGGGCAATGCCCTTCAGTGTAGCTGGGAAACATCGACACCAGGTGGCATCGTCCCAACCTTGTAAGCACATGAGGTTGGTGTATGCCATCAGGTGGTCTTCTGGGTTGGTGGTACCATCATAGGTGCCCACCAACACATTCTTAACCTTGGACGGTTGAGCCGCCTCGGTTATATTCTTGGCAAACGCAGAGGGTTGTTCACCAAGCTTGAGCAGCCGGAGCTGCCAGTCCAAAGGCTGGACAGGGGTGTATGCCGCCTGTCCTCCAAAAGGAGGAGGCTGCATGAACTGTAGGCCATATTGCCCATACTGCGCCTGAGGCGCATATGGGACAGACCCAATCATCAGCTGAGGTTCGGTATTGACGGTTTTTCCGCCTGTCCGACTCTCAAGTAAGGACTGTGACTTCCTTACAGAAGTTTCTTTGAAGCTGTCTGGAAAGCTCGAAGTAGAGGCTGACTCAGACAGCTGCTGGTTTCTCCTCCGCTCGATGATGTGTCGAGCGTCGAAGGCTGTTTTCTTGCTGGTCCCCGGCTGTTCATGCCGAGGCTGCCCTTGAGGACCAGTAGGAAGTAGAATTTTCGACCAGTCAAGTCTGGAGGCCATCCTCTCCTTCTCCCTTTCTTTGTCTTTGGGATGGGGAGTTGGACGCCTGTCCTTGACGGGCTTTTTCTTCCCAGGAGTGGGAGACTTCTTAGCCGGCGGACTCTTGCTAGAGCCTGCCTTGTTTTTGTTGATCATGGCCTTGATTTCACCTTTGAAAGTGGTCATGAATTTCATGAGCTCATCCCGGGTGACTGGGGGCTTGACCTTTGGCCTTCTGGGTTTCCCCTTCTGGCCTTCTAGAGGGGCGCCTGCTTGGGCCCGCCTGATCAAGATTGCGCTCCAATTTATCTTTGGAACGCTTGTACTTAGACACGAAGGACCCATCCTTTGTGGTATAGGTCTCCACGTCATCATCATCTTCATCATCAGCTTCATCCTCAATGACGACCTCAGGCGGAGGCCGAGGGAACGACTGAGGAATTCCAGAACCTCCCGGCTGAGGTGCCGGTGGAGGGTTTTCTTGGTTCTCCGGTTGTATAACCGGTTGTAAGTTTGTAAGATCAGGAATAGGTACAGACTCTCCAACCATCTTTGAGGTACTCTCCCCATAGACGGCGCCAAATGTTTTGGGTATTTTTGTCCCTCGGGAGAGTTACAGCTCGAAGACTGGTCCGGTGCGGCCTGTACCTGCAAGACAAACGGAGACACCAGTTGGTAGGTGCTCCGCCTCCGACGATCAAGTTAGTAACTTGAAAGGAGAGAAAAAGGTGCGGAAATTTACGTGGGGATCTACTCGGGTTCCAAGCTCAGTTGTCTCTATCAAAGGGACAATTTGTAATAAATGGTAGAACGTGTCCTCCAAAAGAGGGGAATCTCCCTATTTATAGGGTCCTTGGGAATTTTGCCCCTGATTAGGTCACAGAACCCTAATCAGTGGTGGGCTGCGCCGTTTTACGGCTTTCTCGGGATTTGGGCCTGAAGGCCGTCATCCGCCAAATATCTTGGATGACACGTGTCAAGCAGGGATAGGTCCACTTTGGACCACCCTAGGCTGACACGTGTCACCCTCTGGTTGGTCCACATGGCGGGGTAAAATTACCCTAAACACATTCAACAATGCTATTTGAATCAAATGAAAGTCAAATGCATTCAACAAAGCTATTTAAATCAAATGAAAGTCAAACACATTCAAACAAAGCTTTTTTTTAATCAAATGAAAGTCAAACACATTCAAACAAAGCTTTTTGAAGCAAATGTAAGTCAAATGAATTCAACAAAGATATTTGAATCAAATGAAAGTCAAATGCATTCAACAAAGCTATTTGAATCAAATGAATGTCAAACACATTTAAACAAAGCTTTTTTAATCAAAAGAGAGTCAAACAAATTCAAACAAAGCTTTTTGAAGCAAATTAAAGTCAAATGCATTCAACAAAGTTATTTGAATCAAATGAAAGACCAACACATTCAAACAAAGCTTTTTAACTCAAATGAAAGTCAAAGACATTCAAACAAAGCTTTTTGATGCAAATGAAGGTCAAATGCATTCAACAAAGTTATTTGAATCAAATGTAAGACCAACACATTCAAACAAAACTTTTTGACTCAAATGAAAGTCAATGATATTCAAACAAAGCTTTTTTCAAGCAAATGAAAGTCAAATGAGTTCTACAAAGCTATTTGAATCATATGAAATTCAAATGCATTCAACAAAGCTATTTGAATCAAATAAAAGTAAAACTCATTCAAACAAAGCTTTTTGAAGCAAATGAAAGTCAAACACATTCAAACAAAGCTATTTGAATCAAATGAAAGTCAAATGCATTCAACAAAGCTATTTAAATCAAATGAAAGTCAAACACATTCAAACAAAGCTTTTTTAATCAAAAGAGATCCAAACACATTCAAACAAAGCTTTTTGAAGCAAATGAAAGTCAAATGCATTCAACAAAGCTATTTGAATCAAATGAAAAACCAACACATTCAAACAAAGCTTTTTGACTCAAATGAAAGTCAAACACATTCAAACAAAGCTATTTAAATCAAATGAAAGTGAACTGCATTCAACGAAGCTATTTGAGTCTAATGAAAGTCAAACACATTCAACCAAAGCTTTTTGGATCAAATGAAAGTCAAATGCATTCAACAAAGCTATTTGGATCAAATGAAAGTCAAACACATTCAAACAAAGCATTTTGAAGACAATGAAAGTCAAATGCATTCAACAAAGCTTATTGAATAAAATGAAAGTCAAACACATTCAAACAATGCTATTTGAATCAAATGAAAGTAAAACACATTCAAACAAAGCTTTTTGAAGCAAATGAAAGTCAAATGCATTCAACAAAGCTATTTGAATCAAATGAAAGTCAAATACATTCAACAAAGCTATTTGAAGCAAATGAAATTCAAACACATTCAAACAAAGCTTTTTTAATCAAAAGAGAGTCAAACACATTCAAACAAAGCTTTTTGAAGCAAATGAAAGTCAAATGCATTCAACAACGCTATTTGAATCAAATGAAAGACCAACACATTCAAACAAAGCTTTTTGACTCAAATGAAAGTCAAAGAAATTCAAACAAAGCTTTTTGAAACAAATAAAAGTCAAATGCATTCAACAAAGATATTTGAATCAAAAGAAAGTCAAATGCATTCAACAAAGCTATTTGAATCAAATGAAAGTCAAACACATTCAAACAAAGCTTTTTGAAGCAAATGAAAGTCAAATGCATTGAACAAAGATATTAGAATCAAATGAAAGTCAAATGCATTCAACAAAGCTATTTGAATCAAATGAAAGTCAAACACATTTAAACAAAGCTTTTTTAATCAAAAGAGAGTCAAACACATTCAAACAAAGCTTTTTGAAGCAAATGAAAGTCAAATGCATTCAACAAAGTTATTTGAATCAAATGAAAGACCAACACATTCAAACAAAGATTTTTGAATCAAATGAAAGTCAAAGACATTCAAACAAAGCCTTTTGAAACAAAGAAAAATTCAAATGCATTCAACAAAGATATTTGAATCAAAAGAAAGTCAAATGCATTCAACAAAGCCATTTGAATAAAATGAAAGTCAAACACATTCAAACAAAGCTTTTTGAATCAAATGAAAGTCAAACACATTCAAACAAAGCTTTGTGAAGCAAATGAAAGTCAAATGCATTCAATAAAGATATTTGAAGCAAATGAAAGTCAATTGCATTCAACAAAGATATTTGAATCAAATGAAAGTCAAACACATTCAAACAAAACATTTTGAAGACAATGAAAGTCAATTGCATTCAACAAAGCTATTTGAATCAAATGAAAGTCAAACACATTCAAATAAAGAATTTTGAAGACATTGAAAGTCAAATGCATTCAACAAAGCTATTTGAATCAAATGAAAGTCAAACACATTCAAACAAATCTTTTTTATTCAAATAAGAGTCAAACACATTCAAACAAATCTTTTTGAAGCTTATGAAAGTCAAATGCATTCAACAAAGCTATTTGAATCAAATGAAAGTCAAACACATTCAAACAAAGCTTTTTTAATCAAAAGACAGTCAAACACATTCAAACAAAGCTTTTTGAAGCAAACGAAAGTCAAATGTATTTAACAAAGCTATTTAAATCGAAAGAAAGACAAACACATTCAAACAAAGCTTTTTGATTCAAATGAAAGTCAAAGACATTCAAACAAAGCTTTTTGAAGCAAGTAAAAGTGAAATGCATTTAACAAAGCTATTAGAATCAAAAGAAAGTCAAATACATTCAATAGAGGTATTTGAATCTAATGAAAGTCAAACACATTCAAACAAAGCTTTTTAAAGCAAATGAAAGTAAAATGCATTCAACAAAGCTATTTGAATCAAATGAAAGTCAAATGCATTCAACAAAGCTATTTGAATCCAATGAAAGTCAAACACATTCAAACAAAGCTTTTTAAATCAAATGAAAATCAAATGCATTCAACAAAGCTATTTGAATCAAATGAATGTCAAACACATTCAAACAAAGTTTTTTGAAGACAATGAAAATCAAATGCATTCAACAAAGCTATTTGAATCAAATGAAAGTCAAATACATTCGAACAAAGCTATTTGAATCAAATGAAAGTCAAACAAATTCTAACAAAGTTTTTTCAAGCAAATGAAAGTGAAATAAGTTCAACACATTCAAACAAAGCTTTTTGAAGCAAATGAAATTAAAACACATTCAACAAAGATATTTGAATCAAATGAAAGTCAAATGCATTCAACAAAGCTATTTGAATCAAATGACATACCAACACATTCAAACAAAGCTTTTTGACTCAAATGAAAGTCAAACACATTCAAACAAATCTTTTTGAAGCAAATGAAAGTCAAATGCATTCAACAAAGCTTCATGAAGCAAATAAAAGTCAAATGCATTCAACAAAGCTATTTGAATCAAATGAAAGTCAAACATATACAAACAAAGTTTTTTCAAGCAAATGAAAGTCAAATGAGTTTAACAAAGCTATTTGAATCAAATGAAAGTCAAATACATTCAACAAAACTATTTTAATCAAATGAAAGACCAACACATTCAAACAAAGCTTTTTGACTCAAATGAAAGTTAAACACATTCAAACAAAGCTTTTTGAAGCAAATGAAAGTCAAATGCATTTAAGAAAAATTTTTGAAGCAAATGAAAGTCAAATACAGTCATCAAAGGTATTTGAATCAAAGGAAAGTCAAACACATTCAAACAAAGCTTTTTTAATCAAATGGAAGACAAACACATTCAAACAAAGCTATTTAAATCAAATGAAAGTCAAATGCATTCAACAAAGCTATTTGAACCAAATGAAAGTCAAACACATTCAAACAAAGCTTTTTGAATCAAATGAAAGTCAAATGCATTCAACAAAGCTATTTTGATCAAATGAAAGTCAAACACATTCAAACAAAGCATTTTGAAGACAATGAGAGTCAAATGCATTCAAGAAAGCTATTTGAATCAAATGAAAGGCAATTACATTCAAACAAAGTTTCTTCAAGCAAATGAAAGTCAAATGAGTTCAACAAAGCTATTTGAATCAAATGAAAGTCAAATGCATTCAACAAAGCTACATGAATCTAATGAAAGTCAAACACAATCAAACAAAGCTTTTTAAATCAAAAGAGAGTCAAACACATTCAAACAAAGCTTTTTGAAGCCTATGAAAGTCAAATGCATTCAACAAAGCTTTTTGTAGCAAATGAAAGTCAAATGCATTCAAAAAACTTATTTGAATCAAATGAAAGTCAAACACATTCAAACAAAGCTTTTTGAATCAAATGAAAGACAAACACATTCATACAAAGCTTTTTGAAGCAAATGAAAGTCAAATACATTCAACAAATCTATTTGAATCAAATGAAAGTCAAATGCATTCAAACAAAGCTTTTTGAATCAAATGAAAGTCAAATGCATTCAACAAAGCTATTTTGATCAAATGAAAGTCAAACACATTCAAACAAAGCATTTTGAAGACAATGAGAGTCAAATGCATTCAACAAAGCTATTTGAATCAAATGAAAGGCAATTACATTCAAACAAAGTTTCTTCAAGCAAATGAAAGTCAAATGAGTTCAACAAAGCTATTTGAATCAAATGAAAGTCAAATGCATTCAACAAAGCTATATGAATCTAATAAAAGTCAAACACAATCAAACAAAGCTTTTTAAATCAAAAGAGAGTCAAACACATTCAAACAAAGCTTTTTGAAGCCTATGAAAGTCAAATGCATTCAACAAAGCTTTTTGTAGCAAATGAAAGTCAAATGCATTCAAAAAACTTATTTGAATCAAATGAAAGTCAAACACATTCAAACAAAGCTTTTTGAATCAAATGAAAGACAAACACATTCATACAAAGCTTTTTGAAGCAAATGAAAGTCAAATACATTCAACAAATATATTTGAATCAAATGAAAGTCAAATGCATTCAACAAAGCTATTTGAGTCTAATGAAAGTCAAACACATTCAAACAAAGCTATTTGAATCAAGTGAAAGTCAAACACATTCAAACAAAGCTTTTTGAAGCAAATGAATGTCAAATGCATTCAACAAAGCTATTTGAATCAGATGAAAGTCAAATGCATTCAACAAAGCTATTTGAATCAAATAAATGTCAAACACATTCAAACAAAGCTTTTTGAATCAAATGAAAGTTAAATGCATTTTGAAGACAATGAAAGTCAATTGCATTCAACAAAGCTATTTGAATCAAATGAAAGTCAAACACATTCAAATAAAGAATTTTGAAGACAATGAAAGTCAAATGCATTCAACAAAGCTATTTGAATCAAATGAAAGACAAACACATTCAAACTAAGGTTTTTCAAGCAAATGAAAGTCAAATGCATTCAACAAAGCTATTTGAATCAAATGAAAGTCAAATGCATTCAACAAAGCTAATTAAATCAAATGAAAGTCTAACGCTTTCAAACAAACTTTTTTAATCAAAAGAGAGTCAAACACATTCAAACAAAGCTTTTTGAAGCAATTGAAAGACAAATGCATTCAACAAAACTATTTGAATCAAATGAAAGACCAACACATTCAAACAAAGCTTTTTGACTCAAATGAAAGCTAAACGCATTCCAACAAAGCTTTTTGAAGCAAATGAAAGTCAAATACATTCAAACAAAGCTTTTTGAGTCAAAGAAAAGTCAAACACATTCAAACAAAGCTTTTTTAATAAAATGAAAGACAAACACATTAAAACAAAGCTATTTGAATCAAATGAAAGTCAAATGCATTCAACAAATCTATTTGAATCAAATGAATGTCAAACACATTCAAACAAAGCTTTTTTAATCAAACGAATGTCAAACACATTCAAACAAAGCTTTTTGAAGCCAACGAAAGTCAAATGCATTCAACAAAGCTATTTAAATCAAAAGAAAGACCAACACATTCAAACAAAGTTTTTTGAAGCAAATGAAAGTCAAATGCATTCAACAAAGCTATTTGAATCAAAGGAAAGTAAAACACATTCAAACAAAGCTTTTTAAATCAAATGAAAGTCAAATGCATTCAACAAAGCTATTTGGATTAAATGAAAGTCAAACACATTCAAACAAAGCATTTTAAAGACAATGAAAGTCAAATGCATTAAAGAAAGCTATTTGAATCAAATAAAAGTCAAACACATTCAAACAAAGCTATTAGTATCAAATGAAAGTCAAACAGATTCAAACAAAGTTTTTTCAAGCAAATGAAAGTCAAATGCATTCACAAAGCTATTTGAATCAAATGAAAGTCAAATGCATTCAACAATGATATTTGAATCAAATGAAAGTCAAACACATTCAAACAAAGCTTTTTGAAGCAATTGAAAGTAAAATGTATTCAACAAAGCTATTTGACTCAAATGAAAGTCAAACACATTCAAACAAAGCTATTTGAATCAAATGAAAGTCATACACATTCAAACAAATTATTTTGAAGCAAATGAAAGTCAAATGAGTTCAACAAAGCTATTTGAATCATATGAAAGTCAAATGCATTCAACAAAGCTATTTGAATCAAATGAAAGTCAAACGCATTCAAACAAAGTTTTTTCAAGCAACTAAAAGTCAAATGCATTCAACAAAGCTATTTGAATCAAATGAAAGTCAAACACATTCAAACAAAGCTTTTTTTAATCAAAAGAGAGTCAAACACATTCAAACAAAGCTTTTTTAATCAAAAGAGAATCAAACACATTCAAACATAGCTTTTTGAAGCAATTGAAAGTCAAATGCATTCAACAAAGCTATTTAAATCGAAAGAAAGACAAACACATTCAAACAAAGCTTTTTGATTCAAATGAAAGTCAAAGACATTCAAACAAAGCTTTTTGAAGCAAGTAAAAGTCAAATGCATTCAATAAAGCTATTAGAATCGAAAGAAAGTCAAATACATTCAAAAGATATATTTGAATCTAATGAAAATCAAACACATTCAAACAAAGCTTTTTAAAGCAAATGAAAGTAAAATGCATTCAACAAAGCTATTTGAATCAAATGAAAGTCAAATGCATTCAACTAAGCTATTTGAATCCAACGAAAGTCAAACACATTCAAACAACGCTTTTTGAATCAAATGAAAGTCAAATGCATTCAACAAAGCTATTTGAATCAAATGAATGTCAAACACATTCAAACAAAGCTTTTTTAATCAAAAGAGAGTAAAACACATTCAAACAAAGTTTTTTTAAGCAAATGAAAGTCAAATGCTTTCAACAAAGCTCTTTAAATCAAATGAAAGTCAAACACATTCAAACAAAGCTTTTTTAATCAAAAGAGGGTTAAACACATTCAAACAAAGCTTTTTGAAGCAAATGAAAGTCAAATGCATTCAACAAAGCTATTTGAATCAAATGAAAGGCCAACACATTCAAACAAACCTATTTAACTCAAATGAAAGTCAAACACATTCAAACAAAGCTTTTTGAAGCAAATGAAAGTCAAATGCATTCAACAAAGCTTTTTGAAGCAAATGAAAGTCAAATGCATAAAACAAAGATATTTGAATCAAATGAAAGTCAAATTCATCCAACAAAGCTATTTGAATTAAATGAAAGTCAAACACATTCAAACAAAGCAATTTAAAGACAATGAAAGTCAAATGCATTGAACAAAGCTATTTGAATCAAATAAAAGTCAAACACATTCAAACAAAGCTATTTGTATCAAATGAAAGTCAAACACATTCAAACAAAGTTTTTTCAAGCAAATGAAAGGCAAATGCATTCAACAAAGCTATTTGAATCAAATGAAAGTTAAATCCATTCAACAAAGCTATTTGAATCAAATGAAAGTCATACACATTCAAACAAAGCTTTTTGAATCAAATGAAAGGCTAATGCATTAAACAAAGCTATTTGGATCAAATGATTGACAAACACATTCAAACAAAGCTTTTTGAAACAAATGAAAGTCAAATGCATTCTACAAAGATATTTAAATCAGATGAAAGTCAAATGCATTCAACAAAGCTATTTGAATCAAATGAAAGTCAAACACATTCAAACAAAGCATTTTTAATCAAAAGAGAGTCAAACACATACAAACAAAGCTTTTTGAAGCAAATGAAAGTCAAATGCATTCAACAAAGCTATTTGAATCAAATGATAGACCAACACATTTAAACAAAACTTTTTGGCTCAAATGAATGTCAAACACATTCAAATTGAGCTTTTTGAAGCAAATGAAAGTCAAATGCATTCACCAAAGCTATTAGAAGCAAATGAAAGTCAAAAGAATTCAACAAAGTTATTTGAATCAAATGAAAGTCAAACACATTCAAACAAAGCAAATGAAAGTCAAATGAAAGAGAAACACATTCAAACAAAGCTTTTTGAAGTAAATGAAAGTCAAATGCATTCACAAAGCTATTTGAATCAAATGAAAGTAAAATGCAATCAACAAAGCTATTTGAATCTAATTAAAGTCAAACATATTCAAACAATGCTTTTTGAATCAAATGAAAGTCAAATGCATTCAACAACGCTATTTGAATCAAATGAAAGTCAAATGCATTCAACAAAGCTTTTTGAATCAAATGAAAGTCAAACACAATTAAACAAAGCTTTTTTAATCAAAAGAGAGTCAAACACATTCAAACAAAGCTATTTGAATCAAAAGAAAGACAATTACATTCAAACAAACTTATTTGAATCAAATGAAAGTCAAACCCATTCAAACAAAGCTATTTGAATTTGCTTGAAAAAACTTTGTTTGAATGCGTTTGACTTTCATTTGATTCAAATAGCTTTGTTGAATGCATTTGACTTTCATTTGATTCAAATAGCTTTGTTGAACTCATTTGACTTTCATTTGCTTCAAAAAAATTTGTTTGAATGTGTTTGACTTTCATTTGATTCAAATAGCTTTGTTTGAATGTGTTTGACTTTCATTTGATTCAAATAGCTTTGTTGAATACATTTTAATTTCAATTGCTTCAAAAAGCTTTGTTTGAATGTGTTTGACTTTCATTTGATTCAAATAGCATTGTTGAATGCATTTGACTTTCATTTGATTCAAATAGCTTTGTTGAATGCATTTGACTTCCATTTGCTTGAAAAAACTATTTTTGAATCTGTTTGACTTTCATTTGATACAAATAGCTTTGTTGAATGCATTTGACTTACATTTGATTCAAATAGCTTTGTTAAACTTATTTGACTTTCGTTTGCTTGGAAAAACTTTGTTTGAATGTGTTGGACTTTCATTTGATACAAATAGCTTTGTTTGAATGTGTTTGACTTTTATTTGATTCAACTAGCTTTGTTTAATGCATTTGACTTTCATAGTCTTTGAAATGCTTTGTTTGAATGTGTTTGACTTTCATTTAATCCAAATAGCTTTGTTGAATGCATTTGACTTTCATTTGATTCAAAAAGCTTTGTTTGAATGTGTTTTACTTTCCTTTGATTCAAATAGCTTTGTTGAATGCATTTGACTTTTATTTGCTTCAAAAAGCTTTGTTTGAATGTGTTAAACTTTTATTTGAGTCAAAAAGCTTTGTTTGAATGTGTTGGTCTTTCTTTTGATTCAAATAGCTTTGTTGAATGCATTTGGCTTTCATTTGCTTCAAAAAACTTTGTTTGAATGTGTTTGACTCTCTTTTGATGAAAAAAGCTTTGTTTGAATGTGTTTGACTTTCATTTGATTCAAATAGCTTTGTTGAATGCATTTAACTTACATTTAATTCAAATAGCTTTGTTAAACTCATTTGACTTTCATTGGCTTGAAAAAACTTTGTTTGAATGTGTTTGACTTTCATTTGATACAAATAGCTTTGTTTGAATGTGTTTGACTTTTATTTGATTCAACTAGCTTTGTTTAATGCATTTGACTTTCATAGTCTTTGAAATGCTTTGTTTGAATGTGTTTGACTTTCATTTAATCCAAATAGCTTTGTTGAATGCATTTGACTTTCATTTGATTTAAAAAGCTTTGTTTGAATGTGTTTTACTTTCCTTTGATTCAAATAGCTTGGTTGAATGCATTTGACTTTCATTTGCTTTAAAAAACTTTGTTTTAATGTGTTGGTCTTTCTTTTGATTTAAATAGATTTGTTGAATGCATTTGACTTTCATTGGCTTTAAAAAGCTTTGTTTGAATGTGTTGGTCTTTCATTTGATTCAAATAGCTTTGTTTGAATGTGTTTGACATTCATTTGATTCAAATAGCTTTGTTGAATGCATTTGACTTTCATTTGATTCAAAAAGCTTTGTTTGAATGTGTTTGACTTTCATTTGATTCAAATAGCTTTGTTGAATGCATTTTACTTTCATTTTCTTCAAAAAGCTTTGTTTGAATGTGTTTGATTTTCATTAGATTCAAATACCTCTGTTGAATGTATTTGACTTTCTTTTGATTCTAATAGCTTTATTGAATGCATTTGACTTTTACTTGCTTCAAAAAGCTTTGTTTGAATGTCTTTGACTTTCATTTGAATCAAAAAGCTTTGTTTGAATGTGTTTGTCTTTCTTTCGATTTAAATAGCTTTGTTGAATGCATTTGACTTTCATTTGCTTCAAAAAGCTTTGTTTGAATGTGTTTGATTCTCTTTTGATTAAAAAAGCTTTGTTTGAATGTGTTTGACTCTCTTTTGATTAAAAAAGCTTTTGTTTGAATGTGTTTGACTTTCATTTGATTCAAATAGCTTTGTTGAATGCATTTGACTTTTATTTGCTTGAAAAAACTTTGTTTGAATGCATTTGACTTTCATTTGATTCAAATAGCTTTGTTGAATGCATTTGACTTTCATTTGATTCAAAAAGCATTGTTTGAATGTGTTTAACCCTCTTTTGATTAAAAAAGCTTTGTTTGAATGTGTTTGACTCTGTTTTGATTCAAAAAGCTTTGTGTGAATGTGTTTTACTTTCCTTTGATTCAAATAGCTTTGTTGAATGCATTTGACTTTCATTTGATTCAAATAGCTTCGTTTGAATGTGTTTGTCTTTCATTTGATTCAAATAGTTTTGTTGAATGCATTGGACTTTCATTTGATTCAAAAAGCATTGTTTGAATAAGTTTGACTTTTTCATTTGATTCAAATAGCGTTGTTGAATGCATTTGACTTTCATTTGATTCATAAAGCATTGTTTGAATGTGTTTGACTTTCATTAGATTCAAATAGGTTTATTGATTGCATTTGACTTTCATTTGATTTAAATAGCTTTGTTGAATGCATTTGACTTTTATTTGCTTCAAACAGCTTTATTTGAATGTGTTTCTCTTTCATTTGATTCAAAAAGCTTTGTTTGAATGTGTTTAACTTTCATTTGATTCAAATGGCTTTGTTGAATGCTTTTGACTTTCATTTGCTTCAAATAGCTTTGTTGAATGTATTTGACTTTCATTTGCTTCAAAAGGCTTTATTTGAATATGTTTGTCTTTCATTTGAGTCAAAAAGTTTTGTTTAAATGTGTTTGACTTTCATTTGATTCAAATAGCTTTGTTTGAATGTGTTTGACTTTCATTTGATTCAAATACCTTTGTTGAATGTATTTGACTTTCATTTGATCCAAATAACTTTGTTGAATGCATTTGACTTTCATTTGCTTCAAAAAGCTTTGTTTGAATATGTTTGACATTCATTTGATTCAAATAGCTTTAATGAATGCATTTGACTTTCATTTGATTCAAAATAGCTTTGTTGTATGCATTTGACTTTCATTTGCTTCAAAAAGCTTTGTTTGAATGTGTTTCTCTTTCATTTGATTCAAAAAGCTTTGTTTGAATGTGTTTGACTTATATTTGATTCAAAAAGTTTTGTTTAATGCATTTGACTTTTATTGTCTCTTAAATGAATTGTTTGAATGCATTTGACTTTCATTTGCTTTAAAAAATTTTGTTTGAAAGTGTTTGATTTTCATTTGATACAAATAGCTTTGTTTGAATGTGTTTGACATTCATTTGATTCAAATAGCTTTGTTGAATACATTTGACTTTCATTGTCTTCAAAATGCTTTGTTTGAATGTGTTTAACTTTCATTTGAGCCAAATAGCTTTGTTGAATGCATTTGACTTTCATTTTCTTCAAAAAGCATTGTTTGAATGCGTTTGACTCTCTTTTGATTAAAAAAAGCGTTGTTTGAATGTGTATGACTTTCATTTGATTCAAATAGCTTTGTTAAATGCATTTGACTTTCATTTGATTCAAATAGCTTTGTTGAATGCATTTGACTTTCATTTCCTTGAAAAAACTTTGTTTGAATGTGTTTGACTTTCATTTGATACAAATAGCTTTGTTTGAATGTGTTTGACTTTTATTTGATTCAAATAGCTTTGTTTAATGCATTTGACTTTCATTGTCTTTAAAATGCTTTATTTGAATGTGTTTGACTTTCATTTAATCCAAATAGCTTAGTTGAATGCATTTGACTTTCAGTTGATTCAAAAAGCTTTGTTTGAATGTGTTTTACTTTCCTTTGATTCAAATAGCTTTGTTGATTGCATTTGACTTTCATTTGCTTGTAATAGCTTTGTTTAGATGTGTTGGTCTTTCTTTTGATTTAAATAGATTTGTTGAATGCATTAAACTTTCATTGGCTACAAAAAGCTTTGTTTGATTGTGTTTGACTTTCATTTGATTCAAATAGCTTTGTTAAATGCATTTGACTTTCATTTGATTCAAATAGCTTTGTTGAACTCATTTGACCTCCATTTGCTTGAAAAAACTTTGTTTGAATGTAATTGACTTTCATTTGATTCAAATAGCTTTGTTGAATACATTTGACTTTCATTGTCTTCAAAATGCTTTGTTTGAATGTGTTTGACTTTCATTTGATCCAAATAGCTTTCTTGAATGCATTTGACTTTCATTTGATTCAAAAAGCTTTGTTTGAATGTGTTTGACTTTCATTTGATTCAAATAGCTTTGTTGAATGCATTTGACTTTCATTTGATTTAAATAGCTTTGTCTGAATGTGTTTGTCTTTCATTTGATTAAAAAAGGTTTGTTTGAATGTGTTTGACTATCCTTTATTTCAAATACCTTTGTTGAATGTATTTGACTTTCATTTGCTTCAAAAAATTTTGTTGAATGCATTTGACTTTCATTTGCTTCAAAAAGCTTTGTTTGAATGTGTTAAACTTTCATTTGAGTCAAAAAGCTTTGTTTGAATGTGTTGGTGTTTCGTTTGATTCAAATAGTTTTGTTGAATGCATTTGATTTCATTTGATTCAAATATCTTTGTTGAATGCATTTGACTTTCATTTGCTTCAAAAAGATTTGTTTGAATGTGTTTGACTTTCATTTGAGTCAAAAAGCTTTGTTTGAATGTGTTGGTCTATCATTTGATTCAAATAGCTTTGTTGAATGCATTTGACTTTCATTTGATTCAAATATCTTTGTTGAATGCATTTGACTTTCATTTGATTCAAAAAGCTTTGTTTGAATGTGTTTTACTTTCCTTTGATTCAAATAGCTTTGTTGAATGCATTTGACTTTCATTTGCTTGTAAAAGCTTTGTTTGAATGTATTGGTCTTTCTTTTGATTTAAATAGCTTTGTTGAATGCATTTAACTTTCATTGGCTTCAAAAAGCTTTGTTTGAATGTGTTTGACTCTCTTTTGATTAAAAAAGCTTTGTTTGATTGTGTTTGACTTTCATTTGATTCAAATAGCTTTGTTGTATGCATTTGACTTTCATTTGATTCAAATAGCTTTGTTGAACTCATTTGACTTCCATTTGCTTGAAAAAACTTTGTTTGAATGTAATTGACTTTCATTTGATTCAAATAGCTTTGTTTAATTGTGTTTGACTTTCATTTGATTCAAATAGCTTTGTTGAATGCATTTGACTTTCATTGTCTTCAAAATACTTTGTTTGAATGTGTTTGACTTTCATTTGTTCCAAATAGCTTTGTTGAATGCATTTGACTTTCATTTGATTCAAAAAGCTTTGTTTGAATGTGTTTGACTTTCATTTGATTCAAATAGCTTTGTTGAATGCATTTGACTTTCATTTGATTTAAATAGCTTTGTTTGAATGTTTTTGACTTTCATTTGATTCAAATCGCTTTGTTTAATGCATTTGACTTTCATTGTCTTTAAAATGCTTTGTTTGAATGTGTTTGACTTTCATTTAATCCAAATAGCTTTGTTGAATGCATTTGACTTTCATTAGATTCAAATAGCTTTGTTGAATGCATTTGACTTTCATTTGATTCAAAAAGCTTTGTTTGAATGTGTTAAACTTTCGTTCGAGTCAAAAAGCTTTGTTTGAATGTGTTGGTCTTTCTTTTGATTCAAAAAGCTTTGTTGAATGCATTTCACTTTCATTGGCTTCAAAAAGCTTTGTTTGAATGTGTTTAACTCTCTTTTGATTAAAAAAGCTTTGTTTGATTGTGTTTGACTTTCATTTTATTCAAATAGCTTTGTTGAATGCATTTGACTTTCATTTGATTCAAATAGGTTTGTTGAACTCATTTGACTTTTATTTGCTTGAAAAAACTTTGTTTGAATGTGTTTGACTTTCATTTGATTAAAATAGCTTTGTTTGAATGTGTTTGACTTTCATTTGATTCAAATAGCTTTGTTGAATGCATTTGACTTTCATTGTCTTTAAAATGCTTTGTTTGAATGTGTTTGACTTTCATTTGATCCAAATAGCTTTGTTGAATGCATTTTACTTTCATTTGATTCAAAAAGCTTTGTTTGAATGTGTTTGACTTTCATTTGATTCAAATAGCTTTGTTGAATGCATTTGACTTTCATTTGATTTAAATAGCTTTGTTTGAATGTGTTTGTCTTTCATTTGATTAAAAAAGCTTTGTTTGAATGCATTTGACTTTCATATGATTCAAATAGCTTTGTTAAACTCATTTGACTTTCATTTGCTTGAAAAAACTTTGTTTGAATGTGTTTGACTTTCATTTGATTCAAATAGCTTTGTTGAATGCATTTGACTTTCATTTGATTCAAATAGCTTTGTTAAACTCATTTGACTTTCATTTGCTTGGAAAAACTTTGTTTGAATGTGTTTGACTTTCATTTGATTCAAATAGCTTTGTTTGAATGTGTTTGACTTTTATTTGATTCAAGTAGCTTTGTTTAATGCATTTGACTTTCATTTGATTCAAAAAGCTTTGTTTGAATGTGTTTAACTTTCATTTGATTCAAATAGCGTTGTTAAATGCATTTGACTTTCATTTGATTCAAAAAGCATTGTTTGAATGTGTTTGACTCTCTTTTGATTAAAAAAGCTTTGTTTGAATGTGTTTGACTTTCATTTGATTCAAATAGCTTTGTTGAATGCATTTTGTTTAGGGTATTTTTACCCTAGACAAGTGGACCAATGTGGAGGTGCCACGTGTTAGTGGCTGGCAGGTCACCCTTGACCAATCCCCAGCTGACACGTGGCCTCTCCAGATACTTTCGTAGAATTGCGGCCTTCAAGGGCCCAATTCCCCAAAATCCGCTATTTGGCGGCGCTGCCCATCAGTCCTAGGTCAGAATGACCTAGGGAGGGGCACTTTTCCCAATGACCCTATAAATAGGGAGATATTCCCCCAATTTGGGGGACATTCAAAAATTTACGATCATTTATTACATCCTACTTTCTCTCTCATCAGAGAACTCCTGAGCTTGGAATCCAAGCAGATCCCCACCTAAATTTCCGCACTTTTTATTCTCCTTCAAGTTACTAACTTGAGCGTTGGAGGCGGAGGTATTCGTTGATTTTGCAGGTACAGAGCCAGCAAGACCAGTCTTCGAGTTGTAACTCTCCTTAGGGACAAAAACACCTAAAACATTTGGCGCCGTCTGTGGGGAGAGTACCTCAAGATGGTTCAAAATTCTGTACCAATTCTTAACTCTACTTCTCTGCGTCCGGTTACTCAGGCGGGTAACCAAGAGGACTTACAACCGGTTATTCCACCGGAAGGCTTTGAAATCCCTCAACCTCCGCCTCAGCCTCAGCCAGAGGTATTCACTGAGGAGGAGGAAGAAGAAGACAATGATGTGGAGACCTACATAACCAAAGATGGCTCCCTCATCTCTAAATCCATTCGTTCCAGAGATCAACTGGAGCGAAATCTAGACCAGGCGGGTCCAAGCAGGCGGACCACTGGGAGGTCAGACGGGGAAACCCGAAAGACCAGAGGAGAGGCTCCAGTCACCCGGAATGAGCTCATGAAATTCATGAACTCCTTCAAGGGTGAAATTAAGGAGATGATCAACAACAACGCTGGCTCTAGTAAGAGTCCGCCGGCTAAAAAGACTACCAATGATGGGAAGAAGAATAAGCCGGTCAAGGACAGGCAGCCAACTCCTCATCCAAAGGAGATGGCAGCCGCAAAACTTGACTGGAGCAAGATTCTGATGCCCTAGAGGCAGCCCCGGCAACCCCAGCCGGAGGCCAAAAAGGCATCTACCTTCGATGCTAGAGAAGTCATTAATCGAAGGAGACAACAACAGTCTGAGTTAGCTTCTACCTCAAGCTTTCCAGACAGCTTCAGGGAAGCTTCTGCAAGGAATTCCATGTCCTTGCATGAGAGTCAGACAGGCGGTAAATCCGTCAACACCGAACCTCAACTCATGATAGGGTCTATGCCATACGCACCCCAAGCGCAGTGTGGGCAATATGGCCTCCAGTTTATGCAGCCACCCCCATTTGGAGGTCAGGCGGCATATACCAATGTCCAGCCACTGGACTGGCAGCTGCGGCTGATGAGGCTAGGCGAACAGCCATCTGCCTTTGCAGCCAATATAACCAAGGCGGCCCAGCCGGCCAAGGTTAAAAATGTTTTGGTTGGTGCTTATGATGGCACCACCAACCCAGAAGACCACCTGATGGCATATACCAACCTAATGTGTTTACAAGGTTGGGACGATGCCACCTGGTGTCGCTGTTTCCCGGCTACATTGAAGGGCATTGCCCAACAATGGTTTGGCAACTTGCCAGCCGGGTCTATTGATTGCTTCAAGAAGCTAGCCTTCTTGTTTGCCACCAACTTCTCAATGAACATCCCTACTAAGCAAACAAGTTTAGCCTTGAGCACCATTAAGCAGGGAGAGAGAGAAGGGCTATGCTCATATGTCAGGCGGTTCAACCTGGTCAGGATTCAGATCCAGGGGCTGTCTGACGAGGTAGCATTTACGGACTTCTTCAAGGGTCTGAGAGACGGGTCGACCTTTAAGTTCGACCTTGTCAGAAAAGGGGCATTTACGCTACAAGCGGTCCTGAGAGAGGCGGAAAGCTATATTCAAGCAACTGACCTCTGCACTCCTAGTAGCCAGTCGGACTCCAAAAAGTCTGACAAGCAAAAAGAGAGCCGGTCTGCTCAGCCGGCAAAGAAAAAAGAAGAGAGCAAGAAAAGAAAAGAAGTCTGGGCGGTCAGTGATTCTGAGCAGCCGTCCCAGAAAAAGAAAAAAGAGTTTAAACCGTACGTTCCCCGATACGAGTTTAACAAAGATTGTAACTCCATCCTCATGGAGGTAAAGGACCGGCTGTCCATTGAGAAGCTGAATCCAATGAAGAGTTCCGTCCAGTCACAGAACAAAAATAAATTTTGCCAGTTCCATGAGGAGGTTGGCCATGACACCAACGACTGCTTCAGTCTACAGCGGACGTTGGACCGTCTGGCTGACAAAGGGCTTCTAAAGTCCTACATTTCTAAGTCCCCAGCCGGGGAAAAAAAGAAAAACAAGGGTCAGCCCTCCAAGGCTACCCCCCAGCCTACTAGTAGTTCGGATACCGACAGGGATCCGGTCTACACAATAGCAGGCGGATTCTCTTGTGGTGGCCCTACCATCCGGGGCACCAAAAGCCATCTTCGAAAGATGGATAAGGATGATGATGAGCAGGCGTCTGCCAGCTCCACTTTTTCGGATGTCCTCATTACTGAGAAGGACAGGGGCAGCGTCCGCCGCCCGCATGACGACCCGGTTGTCATTGAATGCAAGGCCGCCAACCAGTTAGTTGGACGCATCCTTATTGACACCGGCAGCTCGTCAGACATCATCAGCCTCCGGTGTTTGCAGAAGCTGAAATACAACTCCAGCAGCATGCATCCGGTCACCCACCCCTTGGTTGGTTTTGGGGGTGGGATGGTCTATCCAGCCAGAAGAATTGACTTACCCATCCGGCTGGGAGAGAAGGGCCACGGACGACATATTGTCGTCAGATTCTTGGTCGTTGAGGAGTTGACCGCCTATAACATTATTCTTAGGAGGCCAACCCTCAACGAAGCCAAGGCGGTAATCATCCCGTCTCTTATGCTCATCAAGTATGAGAGGGATGATGGTTCTGTTGGTTCCCTGAACGGGGATCAGAAGACGGCCCGGGAGTGCTATCTCTCAGCCGTCAAAGATACTGTGGCCTCAGACGGCCAAGGGAAGGAACCAATAGACCTTGACAACGTCAAGGATGCCAATTCACCCCCACCAGCAGCCGTAAAAAAGGGAAAAGCTGCAGAGCTGGTGGAGGTGAAGAAAGAAAAGAAATAGCAATCACTGACCGGTGAACGGTCAGATGAGTTCCGTCCCCAACCGGCTGGTGAAAGTATTGCTCTTGTTCTGGACGACAGCCGTCCAGGGCGAACTGTTAAGGTTGGGACGGTTGCTAATGCTGTTCTGGGTGCTGACTTGCACCTTTTGTTAAAAGAATTCAAAGATGTGTTTGCCTTTGAAGTGGAAGAGATGCCAGGCATCAGCCCGGATCTCGTTGTCCACAAACTTGCCGTGGATCCAAAAATGAAGCCCATCCGGCAAAAGAAGAGAAACCACGGTGAGGAAAGAAGTCAGGCGGCAACTGCCGAAGTAAAAAAGCTGCTGGATGCCAGGTTCATTCGGCCTTGTAATTTCCCCGACTGGGTGGCAAACGTTGTGCTTGTAAAGAAGCCGAATGGTACCTGGCGGATGTGTGTAAACTACACAGACCTCAACAAGGCATGCCCAAAGGATAGTTATCCACTTCCAAAAATTGACAGTTTGGTTGATTCAACAGCCGGTCATGCCTTGATGAGTTTCATGGATGCCTATTCCGGCTTCCATCAGATACCCCTGTGGAAAAAAGATCAAGAAAAGACGGCCTTCGTCACTGATCAGGGGCTATTCTGTTATACTGTGATGCCGTTTGGCTTGAAGAATGCGCTGGCTACGTTCCAACGGATGATTAATACAGTCTTCATTAGTCAAATTGGGAGGAACGTAGAGGCTTATATTGATGACATGATAGTCAAATCCAAGCAGCAGGCGGATCACCTTGCTGATCTCCGAGAAACCTTCACCACACTCAGGCGGCATAAGGTTATGTTAAATCCTAAGAAATGCGTCTTTGGTGTTCAGTCTGGGAAGTTTCTCGGATTCCTAATTGATCAAAGGGGGATGGAGGTTAACCCTGAGAAAATACAGGCTGTAATTGACATGAAGTCACCCCGCACTATTAAGGAAGTACAGAGACTCACCGGCTGCCTAGCCGCCTTGGGACGATTCCTCAGCCGGTCAGGTGATAAATGCCTTTACTTCTTCCAAGCAATCAGGAAGAAGACTAGATTTGAATGGGGGGATGATGCTGAGGCGGCCTTCCGGAAATTAAAAGAACACTTGCACTCTTTGCCAAGGCTTGTCAGTCCTTGCCTAGAGAAAAGTTGTACATGTACTTAGCCGTCTCAGACCATGCCCTCAGTGCCGTTCTCCTTGCTGAACGAGACGGTACTCAGCTCCCGGTGTATTTCATTAGCCATGTGTTGAAAAATGCTGAACTCCGGTACCCCATGGTGGAAAAATTTGGTCTTGCTTTATATATGGCCTTCAAAAAGTTAAAGCCATACTTTCTGGCCCATCCGGTTGTAATTTACACTGACCAGCCTCTCAAGCGGCCAATGTCTACTCTAGAGTCATCCGGAAGAATGTTAAAGTGGGCTATTGAAATGCAAAGTCTTAAAATCACCTACGAACCAAGGAAAGCAGTGAAAGGTCAGGCGTTTGCCGACTTCATTGTTGAAATGACTCGTCCGGTTCTTCCGGATAATATTGATCAGGTTTGGAAGGTGTATGTAGATGGGAGCTCTACAAAGAACGGCTGTGGTGCAGGCATTGTTTGTGAATCTCCAGAAGGAGATAAATATGAGTATGCACTACGATTCAAGTTTCAGGCCTCAAATAATGAGGCGGAGTATGAAGCCCTGCTAGCCGGAATCTGCATGTGTAAGGCGGCAGGGGCAACAAAGATTGACGCCCATTCTGATTCTCAGTTGGTTGTTAGCCAGTATGAGGGCACTTATGAAGCAACTCATACGGCTATGATCAAATATCTTCAGGCTGTCAAAGATGAGGCTGGGACACTCGAGGAATTCAGATTGAATCAAGTGCCCCGGTCAGATAACCACCCGGCAGATGCGCTGTCAAAGTTGGCATCATCCGCCTGCCATGATACGCCTCGGTCAGTCTTTTGGGAAGTTCTTAAAAAAAGAAGTATTTATGAAGAGCCCATTGGAATTCTGGATCGAAGTTCTACTTGAATGGATGGCATCCGGGCGTATCTTGCAGACGGTACGCTCCCTGATTCACCTCAGGAGGCAGCCTTCATGAAAAAGAGAGCAACTAACTTCGAGTTGAGAAATGGAGAACTCTTCAAGGCTGGATTTCTCAAGCCCTTGTTGAAGTGTGTTACCCCAGAGAAGGGGAAAGAGGTTCTCGAAGAGCTGCATGCGGGATTCTGCGCCTCCCATATAGGCGGCAAGTCCCTAGCCGTCAGAGCCAGGCGGCATTATTTTTGGCCTACCCTTGAGGCAAACGCTAAAGAATTTGTGAAGAAATGTGATAAATGCCAAAGGTTTGGCAAGCTAATACATCGCCCGGCTATTGATCTGACGGCAATCCACAGCCCATTCCCGTTTGCTAAATGGGGCATGGACATTTTGGGTCCTTATACGCCTGCTCCAGGCGGAAAACGCTATATCTTGGTGGATGTGGACTATTTCACCAAATGGGTAGAGACGGAGGCAGTTAAGAATATCAAGACAAAGGATGTCATCTCTTTCATCTGGAAGAATATTATCACCCGGTTTGGGGTACCTATGTCTATGGTATTTGACAACGGCCCTCAGTTTGAAACGCCTCAGCTCAAGACTTGGTTAGGAGATCAGGGTATCTCAAGTTACTTCGCCTCAGTTGGCCGTCCTCAAGCAAACGGTCAGGTTGAGGCATTCAACAAGCTCATCTCAGACGGCATCAAAAAGAAAATTGAAAGAGCCGGTGGTTTATGGGCTGAAGAGTTAATTCATGTTCTATGGGCCATCCGGACAACTGCCAAGGGGTCAACCGGAGAAACCCCATTTCTCATGGTTTACGGAGCTGAAGCCGTTTTGCCCATTGAACACTATGAGCCTACGCTCAGAGTGATGCTCTATGATGAAGAGGCAAATTGGGAGGCCATGCAGCTGGCATTGGACTCCCTCCCGGAACGCAGGGGCAATGCTGCCCTGCGACATGAGATATACCGTCTGAGAATGACGAGAGCCAACAACAAAAGAGTGCACAAACGCCCTTTGAAAGTGGACGATTTTGTGCTACGGAAAATGGAGGCAACCGGTAGGGCCAATGAGCTTGGAAAGGTAACTCCTAATTGGGAAGGCCCCTACCGGATTTATGAAGATGTTAGGGATGGCACATACCGCCTGGAAACCCCAGACGGTAGACGCCTGCCTAGAACTTGGAATGTAGATAACTTAAAAAAGTACTACTTCTGAGTATTGTAAAGTTTTCTGTAACAAGAAGTGTTATTGAGAAATGCTTCTGTTTCATTTATTGTCTTTTAATTTCTGTCTGGGTTTACCCATACTAGTATTGTAAAGTTTAGTAACAAATTTACTATGTGAATAACTTGAGGCCAATGGCCAGATAAAAAACTAAGTTTGACACTTAGTATTTAAAATCAAAAGTCCATAGTGACAAGAGGCCAATGGCCGGATTCTTAAGCTAGGCACAAAACCGCCTAGTGGCTATGCAGCCGGTCTCCAACTAGGCTAGAGGCCAATGGCCAGATGGTTGTCTCTTTTACAAATTCGTCTATCCTATTATGGATATAGGCGTCCGGCGACACCCCTCCGGGTGCAATCATCGCAGAGAACAACCACCTTGCTCGTTCTATGTACCCATGCAGGCGGCAAAGATTGAACGGCTAAATTAGCCAACTCATAGCTGTCTGACTTAACTTTTTCTTCTAAGTAATTTTTGGTCGTGAAAACTCCGGATGTTCTCAAACATCAGCCGGAGTACCATCATAAGCTCTTACTTAGGATTATTTTATCTTCAAGTTGCGCACTCCTCCTGTTGGGGCAAAACCTTTTTGCGTAATGGCTATAAAAGAATACCCAGGCAGTTTGATACCGACTGGGGCAGAGGTTGTATGCCTGTCATTTGACCGGCTGTGTACTTGGTTTGGGGCAATCACTATTATGATTGATTGTCTTACAAACATCCCATACTCTTTTAAGTATGAGAAGTTTCCAAGACAATCAATCCTTTTTCAGATTAAACCAACCACACAGCCGTCCAGGGGCAAGGACAGCCGGATTGGTACCTATCGCATACTTTTCATAAGACAGGCAAAATCACAAGTATATATATGGAGTATATATGCAAAATTGAAAAATTACAGAGAAACAAAATGGTTGGCATGATTGTTAGCCGGATCCACATCAAGTATACAGAGAAACAAAAAAAATTACATAAGTACTCGGCACACAGGCTGGAAAAGTAATGGCTGGCATACTGCCGCAGAAATGGAAGAGAGCTACTCTTGGGGCTGGTCCGGCTGGGCCTGGGATGTAGAAGGAACTTCCTCCGGAACCACAGCCTCTTCAGGCTGGCTGTCCTTGGTGCCCAATTCCTTCATTATCTCATCAAGGTCCGGCTCCTCAGTGTCCGAGACCTCAGCGCCATTCTCCGCTGCCCAGGGCTTGAACCGAGGCGGAGCAGGATCCCCAAGAACCTTGGCATCATACGCCGCAGTGGCGTAGTCATACCTCAGCTTGTAGACATCAAAGTCTACCTCAGGGTAGAGAAGCCCCCAGGCCATCCGAAGGCGAATCTCATTATCCTGCTCATTCTCTTTGATGAGCCTCTCCTGCTCAGCCTTAAGCTCTTCTTGGTGCTGATTCCTCAAGCTGACAATCTCGGCAACCAGCCGGGAATTATCCTTCCTGAGATCAGCATTTTCTTTGTCTGCTCCCTCCAAGGCCTTGAGGTCTGAGCCGATATTCTGCAGCTGGAGCTCCAGGTCGTTGATCCGGTAGTTAGCCGCATCATTAGCAGCCGTTAAACTCTTGACCAGCTCCTCCTGTTTCAACTCTAGTGCTTTAATCTCAAGATCAAACATATTATATGCATATTCAGCAGAGTTGAGATTTTGTTGAGCCCTTCTCTTGGCATCAGTTACCTCTTCCTGCTTCCTCCGGAATGGCACCCGGAGCCCATCCACCCGGACCATAACCTATGCAAGGTTATCCGGGAAATTAAACACTTAGCAACAAAAAGAAAAATGAAATGAACTGAAATGAAAAGGGGCAAGTTCTACTTACCTCCGCCAGCTGCAATTTGGTCGAAGTCGACCTCATGGCGGTTGGGCACGGAGTTCTTCTCCAACTGGGTGAGAGTCCTCACCATTCTTTTGCCAAACCCCGCCAAGTCTGCACCATAAGAAGGACTCGGTGAGAGACTAGCAGCGTATTTGGCATTCATTCTTTGCCGGCTACTCACGGAACCCCCGGAAGGGTCAGTCATAGTCTTGACGCGTATAAAATCAAGCGGTCAAGGAATCTCTATCTTACCTCTAGAGTCGGCCCTCGCCGTCTCCTCTCCTCCGGCTGCAGCACCACCTGCAGCCATGGGTGGCTCGCCACCCTTCGATGCTTCAGAAGCATCCGGCTTTTTCTTACTTGACTTCTCTGAGCTTTCACTTTGAGTCGCCATAGCCTTGGGGCATTTTCCCCCGGTTGTTGGGCGGCCTTTGGCATCAGAGCCGGAGACCGTTGAGCTTGTCATTGAGCGGGGGAGGATGCCAGTTGAAGCCTGCAAAAACGCAAGTAAAACAATAGTCATCCTGTACTGAAAAGACTTGAAAAAATTCAAGAGAAGTTGAAGTTTATCTTACCCCGCCTTTCTTGGCCTCCTTGGCCTCAATAGAAGCCTTCTTGGCCAAAACTTGTTCTTTGCAGAGCTGAGCCGCAGACTTAGCCGGAGTTTTGGCTGGGTCTACCATTTTCCTTGCTTCCGCTGCAGAAAAGCATAAAAGTGTTAGAACGAGAAAAAAGTTCAAGGCATGAAAGTATTAAAATTGCAAGCGGAAAACCGCCGGGTGGGTGAGTGTATCTACCCTGTGGAAACATAGGACTCAACCCGCAGGCGGACAAGAATCTCTCGTCCGCAAAGAAATCCGAATGGGGGATCCAGTTTTTTGGGAACAACTATATGAGACCCATCTCCCAAGGGCTCAGTTGTTGTCTTGAAGAACTCCGGCTCCATTATCTGCACCCGGGCTTTGGTAGAGAGAGCCGGGCGTACACACTTCTGGCCCACCAAAGCCGACTCCTTGTTGTAGTGCCGGAGAATCTTGTTCATTTTCAGAGAAGGGGAGGAGACTAGATACCACTTGTCTTTCCAACCTCCCCACTTGGCCACTTTATCCATGGTCATTAAGTATTCCGGGAGCGTGGAAATAGTGTACCACGCCCCGTATATGCCTGGGGCACTCTTGAGGTAGTGCATGTGGGCGAATGCAGTGAAACTGGGCTCAATGTCCTGGAGCTCGTAGGCGGCAATGTAGCTCAGGATATTGACCCAGGAGTTGGGTGTCAATTGCCACACCCCTAAGTCGTACCCCTTCAGAATATTTCGGATGCCACGGTGAAGGGGGAAGCGGAGGCCGGCTTCTATCACCGCCTCATAGCAGATAAAGTAATTGTCCGCATTGTCAATGTCGTCCCCCCAAGCTAGTACAACATCAGGCGGAGGGACGATAATATCCCAATCTTCCCCGAATGGGTGTTGTTGTTTGAAGGCTTCAAAGCCACTTTCCAAAAGAGTGATATCTCCTGGCTTCATCCGGGTTTTCAGAGGATCCGAATTTATTTCTTTCTTTGCTGTTTGGCGATAAGCCTCAACAAGGTCCTCTTTATCAGAGCCGGATTCCTCTGACTCTTCAGCAGCCTTCTCGGATGAGTTATTTGGTTGTTCTGGAGAGGAGGCGGTTTCCTCACCGTCTCCCCTTGATTCATTACTGCTGGAGGTAGAAGGGGTGTCCTCATCTGAGTTACTTTGCTCAGCCGCCTCGTAATCCTCCTCCCTCACAACTTCATCTGCGGGCACTACCCTAGTGCGCCGCCTCCTGGGCTTGATAGCCGTCTGTTTGACTCTATCCATTGTGTCCTGCACAGACATAGAGAGGGAAGAAGACGGAGATGAGCAAAGCACTCCAGAAACTCCAGACAAGGCACCCCCGGTTCTAGACTCAACCGTCCCTGGTGACCGGCTGAGCGTCCTAGGCAGTGCCGTGTGTGCAAAAGGAGAACCCATTTTATTTTTGAAAATCAATGTATACAGCCGGAAACGAGTGTATACAGGCTAAAGAAAAAGAAAAAGAAGAAAACTTAAAGAAGGAAACGGATAGTTACCTTACTTTAAGTTCTGAAAATCTGAAAACGGCAAAGTAACCGGTGACCGGGTGACTTCGAAAGAGCACACGGAAATCTTGGACTTGCTTAAACGCAACCGGGATCAGAGCACCTCTCTCTAGAAAACTCTCTTTCTCTCTCTAAAAAGTCAAGGAATGTAAAAGTGAAGAGGAGAGAGGGGGGGTAAATCCCTATTTATAGGGGGTGAAACGGTGGAAATCCCCGTCACCTCCGTCAAAAACTAGCCGTTTTTACTGTTCATCTCTCACTGGCTGACACGTGTCACAGGCGCCACGTGGCCTGCCACGTGCCACCTGTGAGGGGCAAATATATAGGGTATTTTTACCCTAGACAAGACCAATGAGGAGGTGCCACGTGTCAGAGGCTGGCAGGTCACCCTTGACCAATCGCCAGCTGACACGTGGCCTTTCCAGATACTTTCGTAGAATTGCGCCCTTCAAGGGCCCAATTCCCAAAATCCGCTATTTGGCGGCGCAGCTCATCAGTCCTAGGTCATTCTGACCTAGGGAGGGGCACTTTTCCCAATGACCTTATAAATAGGGAGATATTCCCCCAATTTGGGGGACATTCAGAAATTTACGATCATTTATTACATCCTACTTTCTCTCTCATCAGAGAACTCCTGAGCTTCGAATCCAAGCAGATCCCCACCTAAATTTCCGCACTTTTTATTCTCCTTCAAGTTACTAACTTGAGCGTTGGAGGAGGAGCACCACCCAACCGGTTTCTTCGTTGATTTTGCAGGTACAGAGCCAGCAGGACCAGTCTTCGAGTTGTAACTCTCCCATGGGACAAAAACACCCAAAACACATTTGACTTTCTTTTGATTTAAATATCTTTGTAGAATGCATTTGACTTTCATTTTCTTCAAAAATCTTTGTTTGAATGTGTTTGACTATCATTTGATCCAAATAGCTTTGTTCCATGCATTTGACTTTCATTTGCTTCAAAAAGCTTTATTTGAATGTGTTAAATTTTCATTTGAGTCAAAAAGCTTTGTTTGAATGTGTTGGTCTTTCTTTTGATTTAAATAGCTTTGTTGAATGCATTTGACTTTCATTGGCTTCAAAAAGCTTTGTTCGAATGTGTTTGGCTTTTATTTGATTCAATAAGCTTTGTTTCAATGTGTTTGACTTTCATTTGATTCAAATAGCTTTGTTGAATGCATTTGACTTTCATTTGCTTCAAAAAGCTTTGTTTGAATGTGTTTGACTTTCATTTGATTAAAAAAGCTTTGTTTTAATGTGTTTGACTTTCATTTGATTCAAATAGCTTTGTTGAATGCATTTGACTTTCATTTGATTCAAATAGCTTTGTTGAATGCATTTGACTTTCATTTGCTTTAAAAAGCTTTGTTTGAATGTGTTTGACTCTCTTTTGAATAAAAAAGCTTTGTTTAATTGTGTTTGACTTTCATTTGATTCAAATAGCTTTGTTAAACTCATTTGACTTTCATTTGCTTGGAAAAAATTTGTTTGAATGTATTTGACTTTCATTTGATTCAAATAGCTTTGTTTGAATGTGTTTGACTTTCAATAGATTCAAATAGCTTTGTTGAATGCATTTGACTTGCATTTGATTCAAAAAGCTTTGTTTGAATAAGTTTGACTTTTTCATTTTATTCAAATAGCGTTATTGAATGCATTTGACTTTCGTTTGATTCATAAAGCATTGTTTGAATGTGTTTGACTTTCATTGGATTCAAATAGCTTTGTTGATTGCATTTGACTTTTATTTGATTCAAATAGCTTTGTTGAATGCATTTGACTTTCATTTGCTTCAAACAGCTTTGTTTGAATGTGTTTCTCTTTCAATTGATTGAAAAAGCTTTGTTTGAATGTGTTTGACTTTCATTTGATTCAAATAGCTTTGTTGAATGCTTTTGACTTTCATTTGCTTCAAATAGTTTTGTTGAATGCATTTGACTTTCATTTGCTTCAAAAAGCTTTATTTGAATGTGTTTGACTTTCATTTGAGTCAAAAGTTTTGTTTAAATGTGTTGGTCTTTCATTTGATTCAAATAGCTTTGTTGAATGCATTTGGCTTTCATTTGCTTCAAAAAGCTTTGTTTGAATGTGTTTGACTCTCTTTTGATTAAAAAAGCTTTGTTTGAATGTGTTTGACTTTCATTTGATTCAAATAGCTTTGTTGAATGCATTTGACTTACATTTGATTTAAATAGCTTTGTTAAACTCATTTGATTTTTATTTGCTTGAAAAAACTTTGTTTGAATGTGTTTGACTTTCATTTGATACAAATAGCTTTGTTTGAATGTGTTTGACTTTTATTTGATTCAACTAGCTTTGTTTAATGCATTTGACTTTCGTAGTATTTGAAATGCTTTGTTTGAATGTGTTTAACTTTAATTTAATCCAAATAGCTTTGTTGAATGCATTTGACTTTCATTTGCTTCAAATAGCTTTGTTTGAATGTGTTTCTCTTTCATTTGATTCAAAAAGCATTGTTTGAATGTGTTTGACTTTCATTTGATTCAAATAGCTTTGTTGAATGCATTTGACTTTCATTTGATTCAAATAGCTTTGTTAAACTCATTTGACTTTCATTTGCTTGAAAAAACCTTGTTTGAATGTGTTTAACTTTCATTTGATTCAAATAGCTTTGTTGAATGCATTTGACTTTCATTTGATTCAAATAGCTTTGTTAAACTCATTTGACTTTCATTTGCTTGGAAAAAATTTGTTTGAATGTGTTTGACTTTCATTTGATTCAAATAGCTTTGTTTGAATGTGTTTGACTTTCATTTGATTCAAATAGCTTTGTTGAATGCATTTGACTTGCATTTGATTCAAAAAGCTTTGTTTGAATAAGTTTGACTTTTTCATTTTATTCAAATAGCGTTGTTGAATGCATTTGACTTTCATTTGATTCATTATGCATTGTTTGAATGTGTTTGACTTTCATTGGATTCAAATAGCTTTGTTGATTGCATTTGACTTTCATTTGATTCAAATAGCTTTGTTGAATGCATTTGACTTTCATTTGCTTCAAACAGCTTTGTTTGAATGTGTTTCTCTTTCATTTGATTGAAAAAGCTTTGTTTGAATGTGTTTGACTTCAATTTGATTCAAATAGCTTTGTTGAATGCTTTTGACTTTCATTTGCTTCAAATAGTTTTGTTGAATGCATTTGACTTTCATTTGCTTCAAAAAGCTTTATTTGAATGTGTTTGACTTTCATTTGAGTCAAAAGTTTTGTTTAAATGTGTTGGTCTTTCATTTGATTCAAATAGCTTTGTTGAATGCATTTGCATTCATTTGCTTCAAAAAGCTTTGTTTGAATGTGTTTGACTCTCTTTTGATTAAAAAAGCTTTGTTTGAATGTGTTTGACTTTCATTTGATTCAAATAGCTTTGTTGAATGCATTTGACTTACATTTGATTTAAATAGCTTTGTTAAACTCATTTGACTTTTATTTTCTTGAAAAAACTTTGTTTGAATGTGTTTGACTTTCATTTGATACAAATAGCTTTGTTTGAATGTGTTTGACTTTTATTTGATTCAACTAGCTTTGTTTAATGCATTTGACTTTCATAGTATTTGAAATGCTTTGTTTGAATGTGTTTAACTTTCATTTAATCCAAATAGCTTTGTTGAATGCATTTGACTTTCATTTGCTTCAAATAGCTTTGTTTGAATGTGTTTCTCTTTCATTTGATTCAAAAAGCTTTGTTTGAATGTGTTTGACTTTCATTTGATTCAAATAGCTTTGTTGAATGCATTTGACTTTCATTTGATTCAAATAGCTTTGTTAAACTCATTTGACTTTCATTTGCTTGAAAAAACCTTGTTTGAATGTGTTTGACATTCATTTGATTCAAATAGCTTTGTTGAATGCATTTGACTTTCATCTGATTTAAATATCTTTGTAGATTGCATTTGACTTTCGTTTGTTTCAAAAAGCTATTTGATCCAAATAGCTTTGTTTAATGCATTTGCCTTTCATTTGATTCAAAAAGCTTTGTTTGAATGTGTTTGACTCTCATTTCATTAAAAAAGCTTTGTTTGAATGTGTATGACTTTCATTTGATTCAAATAGCTTTGTTGAATGCATTTGACTTTCATTTGATTCAAATAGCTTTGTTGAATGCATTTGACTTTCATTTGCTTGAAAAAACTTTGTTTGAATCTGTTTGACTTTCATTTGATACAAATAGCTTTGTTTGAATGTGTTTGACTTTTATTTGATTCAAATAGCTTTGTTTAATGCATTTGACTTTTATTATCTTTAAAATGCTTTGTTTGAATGTGTTTGACTTTCATTTAATCCAATTAGCTTTGTTGAATGCATTTGACTTTCATTTGATTCAAAAAGCTTTGTTTGTGTGTTTTACTTTCCTTTGATTCAAATAGCTTTGTTGAATGCATTTGACTTTCATTTGCTTCAAAAAGCTTTGTTTGAATGTGTTAAACTTTCATTTGAGTCAAAAAGCTTTGTTTGAATGTGTTGGTCTTTCTTTTGATTTAAATAGCTTTGTTGTATGCATTTGACTTTCATTGGCTTCAAAAAGCTTTGTTTGAATGTGTTTTACTCTCTTTTGATTAAAAAATCTTTGTTTAATTGTGTTTGACTTTCATTTGATTCAAATAGCTTTGTTGAATGCTTTTGACTTTCATTTGATTCAAATAGCTTTGTTGAACTCATTTGACTTTTATTTGCTTGAAAAAACTTTGTTTGAATGTAATTGACTTTCATTTGATTCAAATAGCTTTGTTTGAATGTGTTTGACTTTCACTTGATTCAAATAGCTTTCTTGAATGCATTTGAATTTCATTTGATTTAAATAGCTTTGTTTGAATGTGTTTGTCTTTCATTTGATTAAAAAAGCTTTGTTTGAATGTGTTTGACTTTCCTTTGATTCAAATACCTTTGTTGAATGTATTTGAATTTCAATTGCTTCAAAAAGTTTTGTTGAATGCATTTGACTTTCATTTGCTTCAAAAAGCTTTGTTTGAATGTGTTTAACTTTCATTTGAGTCAAAAAGCTTTGTTTGAATGTGTTATTCTTTCATTTGATTCAAATAGTTTTGTTGAATACATGTGACTTTCATTTGCTTCAAAAAGCTTAGTTTGAATGTGTTTGACTTTCATTTGATTCAAATAGCTTTGTTGAATGCTTTTGACTTTCCTTTGATTCGAAAACCTTTGTTTGAATGTGTTTGACTTTCATTGGATTCAAATAACTTTGTTGATTGCATTTGACTTATATTTGATTCAAATAGCTTTGTTGAATGCATTTGACTTTCATTTGCTTCAAACAGCTTTGTTTGAATGTGTTTCTCTTTCATTTGATTCAAAAAGCTTTGTTTGAATGTGTTTGACTTTCATTTGATTCAAATAGCTTTGTTGAATGCTTTTGACTTTCATTTGCTTCAAATAGCTTTGTTGAATGCATTTGACTTTCATTTGCTTCAAAAAGCTTAATTTGAATGTGTTTGACTTTCATTTGAGTAAAAAAGTTTTGTTTAAATGTGTTGGTCTTTCATTTGATTCAAATAGCTTTGTTGAATGCATTTGACTTTCATTTGCTTCAAAAAGCTTTGTTTGCATGTGTTTGACTCTCTTTTGATTAAAAATGATTTGTTTGAATGTGTTTGACTTTCATTTGATTCAAATAGCTTTGTTGAATGCATTTGGCTTTTATTTGCTTCAAAAAGCTTTTTTTGAATGTGTTTGACTCTCTTTTGATTAAAAAAGCTTTGTTTGAATGTGTTTGACTTTCATTTGATTCAAGTAGCTTTGTTGAATGCATTTGACTTACATTTGATTCAAATAGCTTTGTTAAACTCATTTGACTTTTATTTGCTTGAAAAAACTTTGTTTGAATGTGTTTGACTTTCATTTGATACAAATAGCTTTGTTTGAATGTGTTTGACTTTTATTTGATTCAACTAGCTTTGTTTAATGCATTTGACTTTCATAGTCTTTGAAATGCTTTGATTGAATGTGTTGGACTTTCATTTAATCCAAATAGCTTTGTTGAATGCATTTGACTTTCATTTGATTCAAAAATCTTTGTTTGAATGTGTTTTACTTTCCTTTGATTCAAATAGCTTTGTTGAATGCATTTGACTTTCATTTGCTTCAAAAAGCTTTGTTTGAATGTGTTAAACTTTCATTTGAGTCAAAAAGCTTTGTTTGAATGTGTTGGTCTTTCTTTTAATTTAAATAGCTTTGTTTAATGCATTTGACTTTCATTTGCTTCAAAAAGCTTTGTTTGAATGTGTTTTACTCTCTTTTGATTAAAAAAGCTTTGTTTAATTGTGTTTGACTTTCATTTGATTCAAATAGCTTTTTTGAATGCTTTTGACTTTCATTTGATTCAAATAGCTTTGTTGAACTCATTTGACTTTTATTTGCTTGAAAAAACTTTGTTTGAAAGTAATTGACTTTCATTTGATTCAAATAGCTTTGTTTGAATGTGTTTGACTTTCATTTGATTCAAATAGCTTTGTTGACTGCGTTTGACTTTCATTGTCTTTAAAATGCTTTATTTGAATGTGTTTGACTTTCATTTGATCCAAATAGCTTTGTTGAATGCATTTGACTTTCATTTGATTCAAAAAGCTTCATTTGAATGTGTTTGACTTTCATTTGATTCAAATAGCTTTCTTGAATGCATTTGACTTTCATTTGATTTAAATAGCTTTGTTTGAATGTGTTTGTCTTTCATTTGATTAAAAAAGCTTTGTTTGAATGTGTTTGACTTTCCTTTGATTCAAATACCTTTGTTGAATGTATTTGAATTTCATTTGCTTCAAAAAGTTTTGTTGAATGCATTTGACTTTCATTTGTTTCAAAAAGCTTTGTTTTCATGTGTTTAACTTTCATTTGAGTCAAAAAGCTTTGTTTGAATGTGTTGGTCTTTCATTTGATTCAAATAGTTTTGTTGAATACATTTGACTTTCATTTGCTTCAAAAAGCTTTGTTTGAGTGTGTTTGACTTTCATTTGATTCAAATAGCTTTGTTGAATGCTTTTGACTTTCCTTTGATTTGAAAAGCTTTGTTTGAATGTATTTGACTTTCATTTGATTCAAATAGGTTTGTTGAATGCATTTGACTTACATTTGATTCAAATAGCTTTGTTAAACTCATTTGACTTTCATTTGCTTGAAAAAACTTTATACGAATCTGTTTGACTTTCATTTGATTCAAATAGCTTTGTTGAATGCATTTGATTTTCATTTGATTCAAATAGCTTTGTTGTATGCTTTTGACTTTCATTTGCTTCAAATAGCTTTGTTGAATGCATTTGACTTTCATTTGCTTCAAAAAGCTTAATTTGAATGTGTTTGACTTTCATTTGAGTCAAAAAGTTTTGTTTAAATGTGTTGGTCTTTCATTTGATTCAAATAGCTTTGTTGAATGCATTTGGCTTTTATTTGCTTAAAAAAGCTTTGTTTGAATGTGTTTGACTCTCTTTTGATTAAAAAAGCTTTGTTTGAATGTGTTTGACTTTCATTTGATTCAAGTAGCTTTGTTGAATGCATTTGACTTACATTTGATTCAAATAGCTTTGTTAAACTCATTTGACTTTTATTTGCTTGAAAAAACATTGTTTGAATGTGTTTGACTTTCATTTGATACAAATAGCTTTGTTTGAATGTGTTTGACTTTTATTTGATTCAACTAGCTTTGTTTAATGCATTTGACTTTCATAGTCTTTGAAATGCTTTGTTTGAATGTGTTTGACTTTCATTTAATCCAAATAGCTTTGTTGAATGCATTTGACTTTCATTTGATTCAAAAAGCTTTGTTTGAATGCATTTGACTTTCATTTGCTTCAAAAAGCTTAATTTAAATGTGTTTGACTTTCATTTGAGTCAAAAAGTTTTGTTTAAATGTGTTGGTCTTTCATTTGATTCAAATAGCTTTGTTGAATGCATTTGACTTTCATTTGCTTCAAAAAGCTTTGTTTGTATGTGTTTGACTCTCTTTTGGTTAAAAATGATTTGTTTGCATGTGTTTGACTTTCATTTGATTCAAATAACTTTGTTGAATGCATTTGACTTTCATCTGATTCAAATTGCTTTGTTAAACTCATTTGACTTTTATTTGCTTGAAAAAACTTTGTTTGAATGTGTTTGACTTTCATTTGATACAAATAGCTTTGTTTGAATGTGTTTGACTTTTATTTGATTCAACTAGCTTTGTTTAATGCATTTGACTTTCATAGTCTTTCAAATGCTTTGTTTGAATGTGTTTGACTTTCATTTAATCCAAATAGCTTTGTTGAATGCATTTGACTTTCATTTGATTCAAAAAGCTTTGTTTGAATGTGTTTTACTTTCCTTTGATTCAAATAGCTTTGTTGAATGCATTTGACTTTCATTTGTTTCAAAAAGCTTTGTTTGAATGTGTTAAACTTTTATTTGAGTCAAAAAGCTTTGTTTGAATGTCTTGGTCTTTCTTTTGATTTAAATAGCTTTGTTGTATGCATTTGACTTTCATTGGCTTCAAAAAGCTTTGTTTGAATGTGTTTTACTCTCTTTTGATTAAAAAAGCTTTGTTTAATTGTGTTTGACTTTCATTTTATTCAAATAGCTTTGTTGAATGCTTATGACTTTCATTTGATTCAAATAGCTATGTTGAACTTATTTGACTTTTATTTGCTTGAAAAAACTTTGTTTGAATGTAATTGACTTTCATTTGATTCAAATAGCTTTGTTTGAATGTGTTTGACTTTCATTTGATTCAAATAGCTTTGTTGAATGCATTTGACTTTCATTGTCTTTAAAATGCTTTGTTTGAATGTGTTTGACTTTCATTTGATCCAAATAGCTTTGTTGAATGCATTTGACTTTCGTTTGATTCAAAAAGCTTTATTTGAATGTGTTTTGTTTCGGGGTTTTTTGAGTCCCTTGGGAGAGTTACAGTTTTCAAAGAGGCCATCTTAGAGGTACTCTCCCCACAGACGGCGCCAAATGTTTCGGGGTTTTTTGAGTCCCTTGGGAGAGTTACAACACTAAGACTGGATGCTCGCTTGGATGCCTGTACCTGCAAAACAACGGAGCACCGAATGGTCGGTGGTCCGCCTCCGAAGCTTAAGTTAGTCTTAGTCCGAAGAATAAGGTGCGGAATGTAAAGGGTTATCTGCTCGGATTCCGAGCTCGGGTGTACTGTTCTCTTGAGAGTGACAGTTCTAACAATGATTGGCAATCACTGAGTATATCTCGTAAAGAGAGTCAAAAGAAACGTATTCCGTATTGAATGTTAAGATGTCTCACACGTCGCCATAAATGAGGAGGTCATCTCCCATTTATAGGCTTCTCGAAAAACGTGCACTCCCTAGGGTTTCGTGCCCCAGGGAATATTCACGCAGCTTTTGCAGACCTCGGGATTTGGGCCTGAAAGCCGCCAATCCCAGGTCCTTTTATCCGTCTGCCACGTGTCGTTCCCTGAGAGGTCCAAGGTGGCGCCCCTTTCAGTGACACGTGGCGGACTCTGATTGGGCCAACTGACCTAGGGTATTTTTACCCAAATCATTTGCCCCTCACAGGTGACACGCGCTTGCCACGTGTTGCCTGTGACAGGTGTCAGCATCCGATTGGTCGGATTTTGAATAGTTACTGTGGAGGGAAAGTTTTAGGGTTTTTAACCCCTCTATAAATAGAAAGTTTTCACCCCCCGAATCTTTTACACCTTTGCGAATCTTTGGAGAATCTCTGACTTTTGACTTTAAGAATCTCAAAATTCCCTAAGTGTTTCTTAGTTCTCAAGCATCCGACACTCGGCCCGCTGTCCGACAGTTCTCAGCCAACCAAGCGTCTCTTCACCCTTCTTCTAAAGGTAACGCCTGTTTCTTCTTTTATTTTTCATTTTTTCTTTGTTTTCGAAAAAAAAGTTTCCCAATTGCATGCGGCACAGTATAGGATAGTGATCAGCCGGTCACCGGGGACGGCTGAATCTAGAACTTGTAGTGCCGACTGCTTGACCAGCGACTGTGCTTTGCGAACTTCTCCGAATCCGACTGGTTTCGCGTCTGTGCAGGACACGATGGCCAGAACAAAAAGAACAGCAAGAAAACCCAACTTCGATGGATCTTTTTTCCCGTCGGATGGTTCAACTCTTTATTCTGACGGCTCAATGAGGGTGCCTCGAAGTGAGGTGTCGGAACACCCTGATAGCCCTTCTTATCTTCCTCCTACCCCCACCTATTACCATTCGCCCTCTTCAAGCGGTACTCCTAGTGATAGGATACTGGAGGAGGCAAATGAAACCTATGCAGCCGGGCCTTCTGAACAGGCGCCGGAAGAGAGTCTAGGGGAGGACCCTGCTGGCACCAGTCGGCAGTCCCTTAGCTCTGATGACAGTTCTGATGACGAGTCGGCCTCATCATCTTTTTCAGATAATGCCTCCGCCTCTTCAGGGGAGGCAAGGACCAGAATAGACGCTGCCAGGGAGTCCTTGGCAGTTGAGAGGGGGGAATCCTGGGCCGAGCCGAGCGCTTCCAGGCGCTTGGAGAAAGCCCCCTACTATCATCATGTTCCGCAGAGCAGGCGGAACACCATGGCAAACGGCCTTACAAGTTTTAAGCGTAAGGTTGTTCTGGGCCATGGCTTCACTTTGTGCGTCCCCAATAAGGACGACACCATTACCTGGCCGAGTATGCCCAGCTATGAAGACCGAGCATTCGGTTGTTATGAGGCGGCCTTTCAGGCTGGCTTGCGCTTCCCTCTCCACCCGGCCGTGGAGAGGATTTTGGATGGATACCAACTTGGTATCTGGCAACTCGTACCCAATTCCTGGATCAATATTCTGGGGTACGTTGCCGCCTGCGAGATGCTGGAAGTGGAGGCGAGCTTTGAAGCATTCGCCCACATGCATTATCTTAGCAGGGCGCCTGCTAGGGGTGGCGAGGGCTGGTACACCTTGACTACTTGCAAGGGGTACATGATGGCTGTCGGCAAAGAGAACAAGTGGAAAGACTGGAGAACTAAGTTCTACATATTCAAAACTGCCGACCGCCGCCTGAACCAAAAGTATAACAGGTGGAACAAGGATCCACCTCTCCTAGCAGGCAGGAGTGCATTGCCAGCTCTTCCTAGACGAGCAAAGGAGGAGATCATGGACGCGGGTTTGTTCACCGTGTCTGTGAAGACGAATGATGAGGGGGACAAGGAAGTCACCCCTCAATGCTATCTCCCTTTGTACAAATGGTTTGAGGAAGGGACGTTCTTGGCCGCTTGTGGGCTAAGTACTGAGATGCCGAGAGGTAGTCGGCCGTCTGTTTAATATGCCATATTTATTTTGCTTGTCTTTACTTGTTAAATGTGTAACACTTGATTCTTTTTTGCAGACAAAGCAATGGAGAAACTCTCGGCCTCCAGGAAGCCGGCTGTATCTGCTGCCAGATACAGATCAAACGTCCTTAACAGGGCGGAAGCCACCACAAGGGTGGAAGAGCAACAACCAGCCGGTACCCCAGGGGTGAGATTTTGTACTTAGCATTTTTCTGATTAATGCTTATCCTTTGCCGAATGTTTACTGACCTTTGTTTTGTCTTCAATGACACAGGGTACCTCCTCCAAATCCCCTTCCAAACCATCCGACCCTAAGCTCCAAAAGACTAGGGCGGGTGATGTGAGCGCATCCGGCAAGGGCGGCCGGAAGCACGTTGCTCATAAGCCCAAGAGGCCCTCAGACGCCCCTGCTGGTGAGAAGAGGTTTCTAGGGGAAAAGCCCCCCTCTTCTTCCGGTAAGGAGAGGCTTTTGGGGAAAAAGCCCGCCTCTTCTACCGGTCAGAAGAGGGTTCTGGGGGAAGAGGAGGTGGATGAGGGCACGGTAAAGACCATTCGTCCTCCCTTTCTTTTCTGCAAGTTATCCAAACTTGAGTACTTTTCTAACTTTTTCCTCTTGCAGTTCCTGTACAGAGGCTGACTGTAGTTCAAATGGCCAAGTCCATGCTGAGGGCGATTGATCCGGATGATAAAGCATCCGTCAGAGGAGTCGGCACCCTAGACCTTGATGGTATTCTAGGGAACCTTTGTGAGGTAGACTTAGCCTTGAATCATTTTTACATTCGTCTCTTTCTTTTATCCGCCTGGTTCTTAACCATCCGGCTTCTTTTTGCAGGCCATGCTGCGCGTCCAAGGGCTCAGAAAACCCCTCAAGGAGAAGTCCAACGAGGTAAAAGCTGCTAAGGCTCAGGCCGAGTCCGCCTTGGATAGGGCTTAATTTGATATTGCTCAGAATGAATTTCTGACGCTTGATATGATGTATTCGCAGTCGGAGGCCAATCTGCAGGTGAAGAAGGATCTGGACTCAGCCCGCCTTCAGGTCTCCAACCTCAAGAAGGAGATCAAATCCCTTAAGGCGGAGCTCGAGCCCCTTCAGGATGCCAAGGATGAGGCCGAAAAGGCCCAGAATAGGGTGAGCCGTCTGGAGCATAAACTCACCAACCAGGAGCTCCATCTGAGGACCAAGTTCGAGTCCCGTGCCGAGCAGGGGAGAGCTGAACTGGTCAACAAATGATCAGGGACAACGAGATCATCATGCGGGACACTTGGGCGGCTGTTCAGCCAGGCTCGGACTATTAGATTTGGAAGTCCAAGTTTGATGAGCTCAGCAAAGCTCTCGACGATCGCCTCCTTGAGGAGATGGAAGAAGCTTCCAAGGCTGATGCTGAGGCCGGGGCTGCTGAAGGCTCTAGGTCCGACTCTTCTGAGGAGTCGTCCTCTGGGGAGGAGGAGGGAGATTAGGCGGAGGAGCGAGAGAAAGATGATGCAGAGCAGCCGAAGGACAACAGGCCGGCTGCCAATGAAGAGGCTCTCCCCTGATCACTTAAGCTTTTATTTTTTCTGTTTCTGCGGCCGAATGGCCATGTACTTGCTTTTCCGGCCTGTGCGCCGAGTATTTATGTATCTTTACCGACCGAGGGGTCGGGTAATTTGACAATTTCCCTGGCTTTGCCAGGTAACAATTTAACCAATCGTGTGGTGGCGATTGGTCATTTTTAATTTGAATCATTCGGCCATTTGGCTGAAGTTTTTTCATTCTGCCCTTTGAATTGTTTGAAATTTTTGCATGTTTTTTGGCCAAGTATTATAACCTGTATACCATGCGAATGTTCTTGCCCCTGGACGGATGTCGAGTGGTTTCGGTTTATGAGATTGATTGACTTGGAAATTATTGATACTTATAAGAGTATTCATGGTTTCTAAGTCAATCAATCACTATGGTGATTGCCCCAAACCACGCGGCAGACGTCCATCCAGAATTTGGCAAAAATAAGTGTTCATTCGGCCATTGGCTCGAACAGAACTCAAATTTCCAACTTAGCTATTATGCTAAGGAAAAATCCCCGCCTGTTCTGCCCCATAGGCAAAAACAGGCGTATCCGGCCATTGGCCTCATTGAGATTAAAGTGTTAAGTCTGTGACTTAGCTTATTTTCGTTAAAATAATTCGTCCGCCTGTCTTGCCCCATAGGTAAGGATCAGGCGGCATCCGGCTGATAGCCTCAAATAAGTGCTAAGTAGTTAACTTAACGCATTTTTATAAAAAATTTCCGCCTGTTTTTCCCCTGAGCTAAAACAGGCGCATCCGGCTTTATGCCTCGGTTAGCCTCTACTTATGAAACAGTGACCATTTCCGAACTGTGCTAGAACAGATAGAAAATTTTGGCCTTTTAGATTTCACTTTCGATTAAAACAAACGACTGCGAGTGCTGCCTTAGCATTCGGTTGGGCCGCTTGTATATTCGTAGAGCAATGTGCCACCCAAATGGGAGATGCTTCTCCTCGACGAATTCACCCAAATGGGCGTCGCCGGTTATCTGACTCATGTTGGAGCAGACGGTCATACTCATGTTGGAGCAGACTGTGACCATTCGGTCTCTTTTTATATTTATCTGGCCTTAGGCCTCGTAATTGATTAAGTAAATGTTGGTATAAACTTAATAAAATTTCGTAGGAACGACTGTTTAGAACAATCGGCTCCTTCAAAGGGTTTGGGACGTCTGCTGTTGAGACAGACACCTTTCAAACATATTGGTCGTCTGTAGCTGGTACAGACGGTGCTGAAAATAATAAAAGTTTGAAAAAGGGAAGCATATTCTCATTAACAAACCTTTGAGATAACAAAATTGAAGCATTTACATTCGTACTTAGAAGTAGTACTTTTTCAAGTTGTCTACATTCCAAGTTCTGGGCAGCTGCCTGCCGTCTGGTTCTTCCAGGCGGTAGGTGCCGTCTCTTATTTCCTCATAGATTCGGTAGGGGCCTTCCCAATTTGGGGTTAGCTTACCCTGCTCATTCGCCCTACCGACTGCTTCCATTTTTCGTAGCACAAAATCCCCCACTTTGAGAGGACGCTTGTGTACTCTTTTGTTGTAAGCCCGAGTCATTCTCAGACGGTATATCTCATGGCGTAAGGCAGCATTGCCCCTGCGCTCTGGTAGTGAGTCCAATGCTAGACGCATGGCCTCCCAATTTGCCTCCTCATCATACAACATGATTCGAAGAGTCGGCTCATAGTGTTCAATGGGCAAGACAGCTTCTGCACCATACACCATAAGGAATGGGGTCTCTCCAGTTGCCCCTTTAGCAGTCGTCCTGATGGACCAGAGGACGTGTGGTAATTCATCCACCCAAAGGCCACCAGCCCGTTCAATTTTCTTTTTAATTCCGTCTGAGATTAACTTGTTAAAAGCCTCGACCTGGCCGTTTGCTTGAGGCCGGCCGACTGATGCAAAAAAGCTAGAGATCCCTTGGTCTCCCAGCCAAGTCTTGAGTTGAGGCGTCTCAAATTGAGGACCATTGTCAAAAACCATAGATATAGGCACCCCAAAACGAGTGATTATGTTTCTCCAGATGAAGGAAATAACATCTTTTGTCTTAATGTTTTTGACTGCCTCCGCCTCTACCCACTTAGTAAAGTAATCCACAGCCACCAATATGTAGCGCTTGCCGCCTGGTGCGGCTGTATATGGCCCCAGAATGTCCATGCCCCATTTGGCAAAGGGTATTGGGCTGTGGATGGCCGACAGGTCTGTAGCCGGACGATGAATGAGCTTGCCAAATTTTTGACATTTGTCACATTTTTTCACCAATTCCATTGCATCCGACTCCAGTGTAGGCCAGAAGTAAAGTCGCCTGGCTTTGGCTGCAAGGGATCTGCCCCCTATATGGGAGGCGCAGAATCCTGCATGCAACTCTTCGAGGACTTCCTTACCCTTCTCAGGGGTAACACACTTCAACAGAGGCTTCAGAAAGCCAGCCCTGAAGAGTTCTCCTTGTCGCAACTCGAAGTTAGTCGCTCGTTTTTTCAAAACAGCCGCCTCCTGTGGTGAGTCAGGAAGCTTGCCGTCTGTAAGGTAAGTCCGGATGCTGTCCATCCAGGTTGAGCTTCGGTCAAGAACTCCAATGGGGTCTTCTTCAGAGATACTCCTTTTTTCCATGACCTCCCAGAAGACTGACCGAGGCGTTTCACAAGAGGCGGATGATGCTAGCTTGGACAAGGCATCCGCCTGATTGTTAGAAGACCTGGGCACTTGACTTAGTGTAAATTCTTCAAGTGTCCCAACTTCAGCCTTGACCGCCTGCAAATATTTTATCATGGCCGGATGAGTGGCCTCGTACGTTCCATTGACTTGGAGTACGACCAATTGAGAGTCTGAGCAGGCGTCAATTTTCTTTGCCCCTGCTGCCTTACAGTACCGAATGCCAGCAAGCAGGGCTTCATATTCGGCCTCATTATTAGAGACCTTGAACTTGAACCGTAGTGCATATTCAAATTTGTCCCCCTCAGGAGACTGACAGATAATCCCTGCACCACAGCCGTTCGCAGTGGAGCTCCCGTCCACATACACTTTCCAAACCTGACTAGTATCATCCGGAGCAACCGGCCTTGTCATTTCCACAATAAAATCGGCGAATGCTTGCCCCTTTATTGCTTTCCTTGGTTCGTAAGTGATTTCCAATCCTTGCATTTCAATCGCCCATTTGAGCATTCGTCCAGAAGACTCCAAGGTTGTCAGAGGCCGCTTGATCGGCTGGTCAGTATAGACCACTACCGCATGTGCCAAGAAGTAAGGTTTCAATTTCTTGATGGCCATGTAGAGAGCGAGACCAAACTTTTCGACCATGGGGTACCGAAGCTCAGCGTTCCTGAGAACATGGCTGATGAAATAGACTGGGAGCTGAGTGCCGTCTCTTTCAGCTAAGAGAACAGCGCTGAGGGCATGATCGGAGACGGCCAAATACATGAAGAGCGTCTCTTTGGGCAAAGGGCTAACAAGCCTCGGCAAAGAGTGCAAATGAGTTTTTAACTTTTGAAAGGCCGCCTCTACATCACCACCCCATTCAAAATTAGTCTTCTTCCTGATTGCTTGGAAAAAGTAGAGACACTTATCGCCTGACCGACTGAGGAATCTCCCCAAGGCCGCCAGACAACCTGTAAGCTTTTGAACCTCTTTCACAGTACGGGGCGACTGCATGTCAATGACCGCTTGTATTTTCTCAGGGTTGGCCTCTATTCCCCTTTGATCAATCAGGAATCCGAGAAACTTCCCAGACTCAACACCAAAGACACACTTTTTTGGATTTAGCATGACCTTGTGCCGCCTGAGTGTGGCGAATGTTTCTCGGAGATCAGCAAGGTGATCCGCTTGTAGTTTGGATTTGACTATCATGTCATCAATGTATGCTTCTACATTCCTCCCAATCTGATTAATGAAGACCGTATTAATCATTCGTTGGAAAGTAGCAGGCGCATTCTTTAAACCAAACGGCATCACAGTATAACAGAACAACCCCTGATCAGTGACGAATGCCGTCTTTTCTTGATCTTTTTTCCACAGGGGAATTTGGTGGAAGCCTGAATAGGCGTCCATAAAACTCATCAGGGCATGTCCGGCTGTTGAATCGACCAGACTGTCGATCTTTGGCAATGGATAACTATCCTTCGGACATGCCTTGTTTAGGTCGGTGTAGTCAACACACATCCGCCAAGTACCATTCGGCTTTTTTACTAACACAACGTTAGCTACCTAATCAGGGAAGTTGCATGGCCAAATGAACTTGGCGTCCAGCAGCTTTTTAACTTCAGCTGCTGCAACCTGACTTCTTTCTTCGCCGTGATTTCTCTTCTTTTGCCGAATGGGCTTCTTTTTGGGATCCACGGCGAGTTTGTGGACAGCGAGATCCGGGCTTCTGCCAGGCATCTCTTCCACTTCAAAGGCAAAGGTGTCTTTGAATTCTTTCAGAAGCTGGTGCAAACTGTCACCTAGCTTAGCAAATGCAACCGTCCCTACCTTAACAGTCCGCTCTGGCCGAGCGTCATCCAGAGGGATATCAATGTGTTCACCAGTCGGCTGGGGACGGAGATCATCCGACCGTTCCCCGGTCAGTGATTGCTATTTTTTCTCTTTTTTGACCGCCACCAGTTGATCAATTTTTCTCTTTTTCTCAGCTGGTGGGGCCGCTTGGTCTTTGTCATCATCAAGGTCGACTGTTTGTTTGCCTCGGACGGCTGCTGCGGCCGCAGGCTTGACATCCGAGAGATAGCACTCTCGAGCTGTCTTCTGGTCCCCATTAAGGGAGCCGACTGTGCCATCATCCCTCTCATACTTAACGAGCATGAGGGCAGGAATGATGACAGCCTTGCACTCGTTAAGAGTGGGTCGACCAAAGATGAGGTTGTAGGCAGTAAGCTCTTCAACCACGAGGAAACGGATGGTCATATGCCGGCCGTTTCCCTTTTGCCCCAGTCGGATGGGCAAATCTATCCGTCCGACTGGGTGCACAAGTCCTCCCCCAAACCCTACAAGGGTGTGCGAGACCTCCATCATGCTATCTGGCTTGTACTTGAGATTGGACAAGCATTTGAGGCTGGTGAGGTCAGAGGAACTGCCCGTGTCGATCAAAATTCGACCAACCAGTTGGTTGGCCACTTTGCATTCAATGACAACAGGGTTATCATGCGGCCGACGGACTTTGCCTCTGTCCTTTTCGGTGATGATGACTTCGGGGAAGGCGGATGTGCTTGCCGCCTCTCCCTCTTCAACAGAATGGATCATCCTTTTCAGATGATCCTTGGTGCCCCGAATGGTCGGGCCACCCCCGGCGAATCCGCCCGCTATGGTATATACCGGATCTTCATCGGTGTCGGTACTAACAGTCGACTGGGGAGCCTTCTTTTTGGACTGCCCCTGATTCTCCTTTGAAGTCACTTTGGACTTCACATAGGACTTTAGCTGTCCTTTGTCGGCCAGACGGTCAAGCTCTCGCTTGAGGTTGAAACAGTCGTTGGTGTCATGAGCGACACCTTCATGGAAATGGCAATGTTTATTTTTGTTCCGATTTTCAATGGAACCTCTCATTGGAGTCGGCTTCTCAAGAGTCAGTCGGTCCTTGATTTCCATCAAGATGGAGCAGCAGTCCTTGTGGAATTCGTACCTTGGGACATACGGTTTCCACTCTTTCTTCTTCTTCTGGGCCGGCTGATCAGAGTTATCAACGGGCCAGACTTGCTTTTTCTTTTTGCTTTCTTCTGGCTTGGGAGCCGGCTGAGCAGGCCGACTCTCCTTCTGTCGGTCGGACCTCTTAGAGTCCGACTGTTTGTTGGAGGAGCAGAGCTCGGTCGCCTGTATATAGGCTTCTGCCTCTCGCAGCGCTCCCTGCAGAGTGAAAATTTGCTTTCGGACAAGTTCGTACTTAAATGTAGAACCGTCCTTTAGACCTTTGAAAAAGTCTGTAAAGGCGACCTCGTCAAATAGCCCATGGATCTGGATTCGTACCAGATTGAACCGCCTGACGTAGGAACGCAAGCCTTCTCTATCTCCCTGCTGTACATTGCCAAGATCAAGGCTTGTCTTCTTGGCAGGGATGTTCATAGAGAAGTTGGAGGCGAACAAGAACGCAAGCGTCTTGAAGCTATTAATGCAACCAGCCGGCAAGTTGCCGAACCACTGTTGGGCTATGCCCTTCAGCGTGGCTGGAAAGCAGCGACACCATGCGGCATCATCCAGCCCTTGTAAATACATGAGGTGGGTGTATGCTAGCAGGTGGTCTTCGGGGTTGGTGGTCCCATCATAGGTTCCTACCAACACATTTTTAACCTTGGCCGGCTGTTCGGCGTCGGTTATTTCCTTAGAGAAAGCAGAGGGTTGGTCTCCAAGGTGCTGCAGCCTAAGCTGCCAGTCCATGGGCTGATAGCCGCATGCCGCCTGTCCTCCAAAGAAAGCAGGCTGGATGTAAGGTTGAGCAGGCGTTTGGTACAATGGCTGAGCCATGTACTGAGCCGGCTGGATGACATGAGGTCCAACTTGAACCAGGGGGCTTCTTATTGGAGTCTCATGCACAGAATGTGAATACCTCAACGAGGTATGCTGGGAGCTGTCGTGATAAGTCGACGTTGAGGCCGACTCTGAAAGCTCATTCCTCTTCTGTTCGATGTAATGTCGAGCATCAGAGAATGTTTTCTTGTTACCATTCGGCTGAACATGCCGAATGGCTTTTCTTGCAACCGTTTCTGGGAAACGGAGTCTTGAAAGGTCAAACTGAGGCCGAGCCGTGTCCTTAGGATGAGGAGTCGGCTGTCGGTCCCTGATTGATTTGTTCTTGCCCATTTGGGCTGACTTTTTGGCCGACTGTTCCTTGGCAGGAGTAGCCGACTTCTTGTTGGTGAGTTGTTTAATCTCACCACGGAGAGTGCTCACAAGCTTCATGAGCTCATCTCTGGTTACTGGGTCTGACCCTTCCGCATGGGTAGAATCAGACGGCTTCTTTGAATGTCCGGCTGGTTTGCTCGGAGCATTCTAAGAGTGAGGGCGCTCCCGCTTTTCCTTGCTGCGGATGCGCCTGGAGATGAGGGACCCATCTCTAGCAGTATAAGTTTCGACGTCACCGTCGTCACCTGAATCATGGTCCGTCTGGACCAACACTTCGTCCAGGGATCGATTGGTCTCTGGTGGCTGATTAGTCTCCAGTGGCCGATTGGTTTTTGGAGGTCGATTAGTTATATAAATGGGTACAGTTTTCAAAGAGGCCATCTTAGAGGTACTCTCCCCACAGACGGCGCCAAATGTTTCGGGGTTTTTTGAGTCCCTTGGGAGAGTTACAACACTAAGACTGGATGCTCGCTTGGATGCCTGTACCTGCAAAACAACGGAGCACCGAATGGTCGGTGGTCCGCCTCCGAAGCTTAAGTTAGTCTAAGTCCGAAGAATAAGGTGCGGAATGTAAAGGGTTATCTGCTCGGATTCCGAGCTCGGGTGTATTGTTCTCTTGAGAGTGACAGTTCTAACAATGATTGGCAATCACCGAGTATATCTCGTAAAGAGAGTCAAAAGAAACGTATTCCGTATTGAATGTCAAGATGTCTCACACGTCGCCATAAATGAGGAGGTCATCTCCTATTTATAGGCTTCTCGAAAAACGTGCACTCCCTAGGGTTTCGTGCCCCAGGGAATATTCACGCAGCTTTTGCAGACCTCGGGATTTGGGCCTGAAAGCCGCCAATCCCAGGTCCTTTTATCCGTCTGCCACGTGTCGTTCCCTGAGAGGTCCAAGGTGGCGCCCCTTTCAGTGACACGTGGCGGACTCTGATTGGGCCAACTGGCCTAGGGTATTTTTACCCAAATCATGTTTGACTTTCATTTGATTCAAATAGCTTTCTTGAATGCATTTGACTTTCATTTGATTTAAATAGCTTTGTTTGAATGTGTTTGTCTTTCATTTGATTAAAAAAGCTTTGTTTGAATGTGTTTGACTTTCCTTTGATTCAAATACCTTTGTTGAATGTATTTGAATTTCATTTGCTTCAAAAAGTTTTGTTGAATGCATTTGACTTTCATTTGCTTCAAAAAGCTTTGTTTGAATGTGTTTAACTTTCATTTGAATCAAAAAGCTTTGTTTGAATGTGTTGGTCTTTCATTTGATTCAAATAGTTTTGTTGAATACATTTGACTTTCATTTGCTTCAAAAAGCTTTGTTTGAATGTGTTTGACTTTCATTTGATTCAAATAGCTTTGTTGAATGCTTTTGACTTTCCTTTGATTCGAAAAGCTTTGTTTGAATGTGTTTGACTTTCATTTGATTCAAATAGGTTTGTTGAATGCATTTGACTTACATTTGATTCAAATAGCTCTGTTAAACTCATTTGACTTTCATTTGCTTGAAAAAACTTTGTATGAATGTGTTTGACTTTCATTTGATTCAAATAGCTTTGTTGAATGCATTTGATTTTCATTTGATTCAAATAGCTTTGTTGTATGCTTTTGACTTTCATTTGCTTCAAATAGCTTTGTTGAATGCATTTGACTTTCATTTGCTTCAAAAAGCTTAATTTGAATGTGTTTGACTTTCATTTGAGTCAAAAAGTTTTGTTTAAATGTGTTGGTCTTTCATTTGATTCAAATAGCTTTGTTGAATGCATTTGGCTTTTATTTGCTTCAAAAAGCTTTGTTTGAATGTGTTTGACTCTCTTTTGATTAAAAAAGCTTTGTTTGAATGTGTTTGACTTTCATTTGATTCATATAGCTTTGTTGAATGCTTTTGACTTTCATTTGCTTCAAATAGATTTGTTGAATGCATTTGACTTTCATTTGCTTCAAAAAGCTTTATTTGAATGTGTTTGACTTTCAATTGAGTCAAAAGTTTTGTTTAAATGTGTTGGTCTTTCATTTGATTCAAATAGCTTTGTTGAATGCATTTGATTTTCATAGTCTTTGAAATGCTTTGTTTGAATGTGTTTGACTTTCATTTAATCCAAATAGCTTTGTTGAATGCATTTGACTTTCATTTGATTCAAAAAGCTTTGTTTGAATGTGTTTTACTTTCCTTTGATTCAAATAGATTTGTTGAATGCATTTGACTTTCATTTGCTTCAAAAAGCTTTGTTTGAATGTGTTTAACTTTCATTTGAGTCAAAAAGTTTTGTTTGAATGTGTTGGTCTTTCATTTCATTCAAATAGTTTTGTGGAATACATTTGACTTTCATTTGCTTCAAAAAGCTTTGTTTGAATGTGTTTGACTTTCATTTGATTCAAATAGCTTTGTCGAATGCTTTTGACTTTCCTTTGATTCGAAAAGCTTTGTTTGAATGTGTTTGACTTTCATTTGATTCAAATAGGTTTGTTGAATGCATTTGACTTACATTTGATTCAAATAGCTTTGTTAAACTCATTTGACTTTCATTTGCTTGAAAAACTTTGTACGAATGTGTTTGACTGTCATTTGATTCAAATAGCTTTGTTGAATGCATTTAGCTTTCATTTGATTCAAATAGCTTTGTTGAATGCTTTTGACTTTCATTTGCTTCAAATAGCTTTGTTGAATGCATTTGACCTTCATTTGCTTCAAAAAGCTTAATTTGAATGTGTTTGACTTTCATTTGAGTCAAAAAGTTTTGTTTAAATGTGTTGGTCTTTCATTTGATTCAAATAGCTTTGTTGAATGCATTTGACTTTCATTTGCTTCAAAAAGCTTTGTTTGTATGTGTTTGACTCTCTTTTGATTAAAAAATGCTTTGTTTGAATGTGTTTGACTTTCATTTGATTCAAATAGCTTTGTTGAATGCATTTGATTTTCATAGTCTTTGAAATGCTTTGTTTGAATGTGTTTGACTTTCATTTAATCCAAATAGCTTTGTTGAATGCATTTGACTTTCATTTGATTCAAAAAGCTTTGTTTGAATGTGTTTTACTTTCCTTTGATTCAAAAAGATTTGTTGAATGCATTTAACTTTCATTTGCTTCAAAAAGCTTTGTTTGAATGTGTTTAACTTTCATTTGAGTCAAAAAGTTTTGTTTGAATGTGTTGGTCTTTCATTTCATTCAAATATTTTTGTGGAATACATTTGACTTTCATTTGCTTCAAAAAGCTTTGTTTGAATGTGTTTGACTTTCATTTGATTCAAATAGCTTTGTCGAATGCTTTTGACTTTCCTTTGATTCGAAAAGCTTTGTTTGAATGTGTTTGACTTTCATTTGATTCAAATAGGTTTGTTGAATGCATTTGACTTACATTTGATTCAAATAGCTTTGTTAAACTCATTTGACTTTCATTTGCTTGAAAAACTTTGTATGAATGTGTTTGACTTTCATTTGATTCAAATAGCTTTGTTGAATGCATTTGGCTTTCATTTGATTCAAATAGCTTTGTTGAATGCTTTTGACTTTCATTTGCTTCAAATAGCTTTGTTGAATGCATTTGACTTTCATTTGCTTCAAAAAGCTTAATTTGAATGTGTTTGACTTTCATTTGAGTCAAAAAGTTTTGTTTAAATGTGTTGGTCTTTCATTTGATTCAAATAGCTTTGTTGAATGCATTTGACTTTCATTTGCTTCAAAAAGCTTTGTTTGTATGTGTTTGACTCTCTTTTGATTAAAAAATGCTTTGTTTGAATGTGTTTGACTTTCATTTGATTCAAATAGCTTTGTTGAATGCATTTGACTTTCATCTGATTTAAATATCTTTGTAGAATGCATTTGACTTTCATTTGTTTCAAAAAGCTTTGTTTGAATGTGTTTATCTATCATTTGATTCAAATAGCTTTGTTTAATGCATTTGCCTTTCATTTGATTCAAAAAGCTTTGTTTGAATGTGTTTGACTCTCATTTGATTAAAAAAGTTTTGTTTGAATGTGTATGACTTTCATTTGATTCAAATAGCTTTGTTGAATGCATTTGACTTTCATTTGATTCAAATAGCTTTGTTAAATGCATTTGACTTTCATTTGCTTGAAAAAACTTTGTTTGAACCTGTTTGACTTTCATTTGATACAAATAGCTTTGTTTGAATGTGTTTGACTTTTATTTGATTCAAATAGCTTTGTTTAATGCATTTGACTTTCATTGTCTTTAAAATGCTTTGTTTGAATTTGTTTGACTTTCATTTAATCCAAATAGCTTTGTGGAATGCATTTGACTTTCATTTGATTTAAAAAGCTTTGTTTGAATGTGTTTTACTTTCCTTTGATTCAAAAAGCTTTGTTGAATGCATTTGACTTTCATTTGCTTCAAAAAACTTTGTTTGAATGTGTTGGTCTTTCTTTTGATTTAAATAGCTTTGTTGAATGCATTTGACTTTCATTGGCATCAAAAAGCTTTGTTTGAATGTGTTTGGCATTCATTTGATTAAAAAAGCTTTGTTTGAATGTGTTTGACATTCATTTGATTCAAATAGCTTTGTTGAATGCATTTGACTTTCATTTGATTCAAAAAGCTTTGTTTGAATGTGTTTGACTTTCATTGGATTCAAATAGCTTTGTTGAATGCATTTGACTTTCATTTAATTCAAATAGCTTTGTTGAATGCATATTACTTTCATTTGCTTCAAAAAGCTTTGTTTGAATGTGTTTAGTTTTCATTAGATTCAAATACCTCTAATTAATGTATTTGACTTTCTTTTGATTCTAATAGCTTTATTGAATGCATTTGACTTTTACTTGCTTCAAAAAGCTTTGTTTGAATGTCTTTGACTTTCATTTGAATCAAAAAGCATTGTTTGAATGTGTTTGTCTTTCTTTCGATTTAAATAGCTTTGTTGAATGCATTTGACTTTCAATTGCTTCAAAAAGCTTTGTTTGAATGTGTTTGATTCTGTTTTGATTAAAAAAGCTTTGTTTGAATGTGTTTGACTCTCTTTTGATTAAAAAACCTTTGTTTGAATGTGTTTGACTTTCATTTGATTCAAATAGCTTTGTTGAATGCATTTGACTTTTATTTGCTTGAAAAAACTTTGTTTGAATGCGTTTGACTTTCATTTAATTCAAATAGCTTTGTTGAATGCATTTGACTTTCATTTGATTCAAATAGCTTTGTTGAACTCATTTGACTTTCATATGCTTCAAAAAAATTTGTTTGAATGTGTTTGACTTTCATTTGATTGAAATAGCTTTGTTTGAATGTGTTTGACTTTCATTTGATTGAAATAGCTTTGTTGAATGCATTTTACTTTCAATTGCTTCAAAAAGCTCTGTTTGAATGTGTTTGACTTTCATTTGATTCAAATAGCATTGTTGAATGCATTTGACTTTCATTTGATTCAAAAAGCATTGTTTGAATGTGTTTAACTCTCTTTTGATTAAAAAAGCTTTGTTTGAATATGTTTGACTCTCTTTTGATTAAAAAAGGTTTGTTTGAATTTGTTTGACTTTCATTTGATTCAAATAGGTTTGTTGAATGCATTTGACTTTCATTTCCTTGAAAAAACTTTGTTTAAATGTGTTTGACTTTCATTTGATTCACTTAGCTTTGTTGAATGCATTTGACTTTCATTTGATTCAAATAGCTTTGTTGAACTCATTTGACTTTCATTTGCTTGAAAAAAATTTGTTTGAATGTGTTTGACTTTCATTTGATTCAAATAGCTTTGTTTGAATGTGTTTGTCTTTCATTTGATTCAAATAGTTTTGTTGAATGCATTTGACTTTCATTTGCTTCAAAAAGCTTTGTTTGAATGTGTTTGACTCTCTTTTGATTAAAAAAAGCTTTGTTTTAATGTGTTTAACTTTCATTTGATTCAAATAGCTTTGTTGAATGCATTTTACTTTCATTTTATTCAAATAGCTTTGTTAAACACAATTGACTTTCATTTGCTTGAAAAAACCTTGTTTGAATGTGTTTGACTTTCATTTGATTCAAATAGCTTTGTTTAATGCATTTGATTGTCATTTGATTCAAATAGCTTTGTTAAACTCATTTGACTTTCATTTGCTTGGAAAAAGTTTATTTGAATGTGTTTGACTTTCATTTGATTCAAATAGCTTTGTTTGAATGTGTTTGACTTTCATTTGATTCAAATAGCTTCGTTAAATGCATTTGACTTTCATTTGATTCAAAAAGCTTTGTTTGAATAAGTTTGACTTTTTCATTTTATTCAAATAGCGTTGTTGAATGCATTTGACTTTCATTTGATTCATAAAGCATTGTATGAATGTGTTTGACTTTCATTGGATTCAAATAGCTTTGTTGATTGCATTTGACTTTCATTTGATTCAAATAGCTTTGTTGAATGCATTTGACTTTCATTTGCTTTAAACAGCTTTGTTTGAATGTGTTTCTCTTTCATTTGATTCAAAAAGCTTTGTTTGAATGTGTTTGACTTTCATTTGATTCAAATAGCTTTGTTTAATGCTTTTGACTTTCATTTGCTTCAAATAGCTTTGTTGAATGCATTTGACTTTCATTTGCTTCAAAAAGCTTTATTTGAATGTGTTTGACTTTCATTTGAGTCAAAAGTTTTGTTTAAATGTGTTGGTCTTTCATTTGATTCAAATAGCTTTGTTGAATGCATTTGGCTTTCATTTGCTTCAAAAAGCTTTGTTTGAATGTGTTTGACTCTCTTTTGATTTAAAAAGCTTTGTTTGAATGTGTTTGACTTTCATTTGATTCAAATAGCTTTGTTGAATGCATTTGACTTACATTTGATTCAAATAGCTTTATTAAACTCATTTGACTTTCATTTGCTTGAAAAAACTTTGTTTGAATGTGTTTGACTTTCATTTGATACAAATAGCTTTGTTTAAATGTGTTTGAATTTTATTTGATTCACATAGCTTTGTTTAATGCATTTGACTTTCATTGTCTTTAAAATGCTTTGTTTGAATGTGTTTGACTTTCATTTAATCCAAATAGCTTTGTTGAATGCATTTGACTTTCATTTGATTGAAAAAGCTATGTTTGAATGTGTTTTACTTTCCTTTGATTCAAATAGCTTTATTGAATGCATTTGAATTTCGTTTGCTTCAAAAAACTTTGTTTGAATGTGTTGGGCTTTCTTTTGATTTAAATAGCTTTGTTGAATGCATTTGACTTTCATTGGCTTTAAAAAGCTATGTTTGAATGTGTTTGACTTTCATTTGATTCAAAAAGCTTTGTTTGAATGTGTTTGACTTTCATTTGATTCAAATAGCTTTGTTGAATGCTTTTGACTTTCATTTGCTTCAAATAGATTTGTTGAATGCATTTGACTTTCATTTGCTTCGAAAAGCTTTATTTGAATGTGTTTGACTTTCAATTGAGTCAAAAGTTTTGTTTAAATGTGTTGGTCTTTCATTTGATTCAAATAGCTTAGTTGAATGCATTTGGCTTTCATTTGCTTCAAATAGCTTTGTTTGAATGTGTTTAACTCTCTTTTGATTAAAAAAGCTTTGTTTGAATGTGTTTGACTTTCATTTGATTCAAATAGCTTTGTTGAATGCATTTGACTTACATTTGATTCAAATAGCTTTGTTAAACTCATTTGACTTTCATTTGCTTGAAAAAACTTTGTTTGAATGTGTTTGACTTTCATTTGATACAAATAGCTTTGTTTAAATGTGTTTGAATTTTATTTGATTCAAATAGCTTTGTTTAATGCATTTGACTTTCATTGTCTTTAAAATTCTTTGTTTGAATGTGTTTGACTTTCATTTAATCCAAATAGATTTGTTGAATGCATTTGACTTTCATTTGATTTAAAAAGCTTTGTTTGAATGTGTTTTACTTTCCTTTGATTCAAATAGCTTTATTGAATGCATTTGACTTTCATTTGCTTCAAAAAACTTTGTTTGAATGAGTTGGTCTTTCTTTAGATTTAAATAGCTTTGTTGAATGCATTTGACTTTCATTGGCTTCAAAAAGCTTTGTTTGAATGTGTTTGACTTTCATTTGATTCAAAAAGCATTATTTGAATAAGTTTGACTTTCATTTGGTTCAAATAGATTTGTTGAATGCTTTTGATTTTAATTTGCTTCAAATAGCTTTGTTGAATGCATTTGACTTTCATTTGCTTCAAAAAGCTTTATTTGAATGTGTTTGACTTTCATTTGAGTCAAAAGTTTTGTTTAAATGTGTAGGTCTTTCATTTGATTCAAATAGCTTTGTTGAATGCATTTGGCTTTCATTTGCTTCAAAAAGCTTTGTTTAAATGTGTTTGACTCTCTTTTGATTAAAAAAGCTTTGTTTGAATGTGTTTGACTTTCATTTTATTCAAATAGCTTTGTTAAATGCATTTGACTTTCATTTGCTTCAAAAAACTTTGTTTGAATCTGTTTGACTTTCATTTGATACAAATAGCTTTGTTTGAATGTGTTTGACTTTTATTTGATTCAAATAGCTTTGTTTAATGCATTTGACTTTCGTTGTCTTTAAAATGCTTTGTTTGAATGTGTTTGACTTTCATTTAATCCAAATAGCTTTGTTGAATGCATTTGACTTTCATTTGATTTAAAAAGCTTTGTTTGAATGTGTTTTACTTTCCTTTGATTCAAATAGCTTTATTGAATGCATTTGACTTTCATTTGCTTCAAAAAACTTTGTTTGAATGAGTTGGTCTTTCTTTAGATTTAAATAGCTTTGTTGAATGCATTTGACTTTCATTGGCTTCAAAAAGCTATGTTTGAATGTGTTTGACTTTCATTTGATTCAAAAAGCTTTGTTTGAATGTGTTTGACTTTCATTTGGTTCAAATAGCTTTGGTGAATGCTTTTGACTTTCATTTGCTTCAAATAGCTTTGTTGAATGCATTTGACTTTCATTTGCTTCAAAAAGCTTTATTTGAATGTGTTTGACTTTCATTTGAGTCAAAAGTTTTGTTTAAATGTGTAGGTCTTTCATTTGATTCAAATAGCTTTGTTGAATGCATTTGGCTTTCATTTGCTTCAAAAAGCTTTGTTTGAATGTGTTTGACTCTCTTTTGATTAAAAAAGCTTTGTTTGAATGCATTTGACTTTCACTTGATTCAAATAGCTTTGTTGAATGCATTTGACTTTCATTTGCTTGAAAAAACTTTGTTTGAATGTGTTTGACTTTCATTTGATACAAATAGCTTTGTTTGAATGTGTTTGACTTTTATTTGATTCAAATAGCTTTGTTTAATGCATTTGACTTTCATTGTCTTTAAAATGCTTTGTTTGAATGTGTTTGACTTTCATTTAATCCAAATAGCTTTGTTGAATGCATTTGACTTTCATTTGATTTAAAAAGCTTTGTTTGAATGTGTTTTACTTTCCTTTGATTCAAATAGCTTTATTGAATGCATTTGACTTTCATTTGCTTCAAAAAACTTTGTTTGAATGAGTTGGTCTTTCTTTAGATTTAAATAGCTTTGTTCAATGCATTTGACTTTCATTGGCTTCAAAAAGCTTTGTTTGAATGTGTTTGACTTTCATTTGATTCAAAAAGCTTTATTTGAATGTGTTTGACTTTCATTTGGTTCAAATAGCTTTGTTGAATGCTTTTGACTTTCATTTGCTTCAAATAGCTTTGTTGAATGCATTTGACTTTCATTTGCTTCAAAAAGCTTTATTTGAATGTGTTTGACTTTCATTTGAGTCTAAAGTTTTGTTTAAATGTGTAGGTCTTTCATTTGATTCAAATAGCTTTGTTGAATGCATTTGGCTTTCATTTGCTTCAAAAAGCTTTGTTTGAATGTGTTTGACTCTCTTTTGATTAAAAAAGCTTTGTTTGAATGTGTTTAACTTTCATTTGATTCAAATAGCTTTCTTGAATGCATTTGACTTTCATTTGCTTCAAAAAACTTTGTTTGAATCTGTTTGACTTTCATTTGATACAAATAGCTTTGTTTGAATGTGTTTGACTTTCATTTGATTCAAATAGCTTTGTTGAAAGCATTTGACTTTCATTTGCTTTAAAAAACTTTGTTTGAAAGTGTTTGACTTTCATTTGATACAAATAGCTTTGTTTGAATGTGTCTGACATTCAATTGATTCAAATAGCTTTGTTGAATACATTTGACTTTCATTGTCTTCAAAATGCTTTGTTTGAATGTGTTTGACTTTCATTTGATCCAAATAGCTTTGTTGAATGCATTTGACTTTCTTTTGCTTAAAAACGCTTTGTTTGAATGTGTTTGACTCTCATTTGATTAAAAAAGCTTTGTTTGAATGTGTATGACTTTCATTTGATTCAAATAGCTTTGTTGAATGCATTTGACTTTCATTTGATTCAAATAGCTTTGTTAAATGCATTTGACTTTCATTTGCTTGAAAAAACTTTGTTTGAATCTGTTTGACTTTTATTTGATACAAATAGCATTGTTTGAATGTGTTTGACTTTTATTTGATTCAAATAGCTTTGTTTAATGCATTTGACTTTCATTGTCTTTAAAATGCTTTGTTTGAATGTGTTTGACTTTCATTTAATCCAAATAGCTTTGTTGAATGCATTTGACTTTCATTTGATTTAAAAAGCTTTGTTTGAATGTGTTTTACTTTCCTTTGATTCAAATAGCTTTATTCAATACATTTGACTTTCATTTGCTTCAAAAAACTTTGTTTGAATTTGTTGGTCTTTCTTTTGATTTAAATAGCTTTGTAGAATGCATTTGACTTTCATTGGCTTCAAAAAGCTTTGTTTGAATGTGTTTGACTTTCATTTGATTCAAATAGCTTTGTTGAATGCATTTGACTTTCATATGATTCAAATAGCTTTGTTAAACTCATTTGAATTTCATTTGCTTGAAAAAACCTTGTTTGAATGTGTTTGACTTTCATTTGATTCAAATAGCTTTGTTGAATGCATTTGACTTTCATTTGATTCAAATAGCTTTGTTAAACTCATTTGACTTTCATTTGCTTGGAAAAAGTTTGTTTGAATGTGTTTGACTTTCATTTGATTCAAATAGCTTTGTTTGAATGTGTTTGACTTTCATTTGATTCAAATAGCTTTGTTGAATGCATTGACTTTCATTTGATTCAAAAAGCTTTGTTTGAATAAGTTTGACTTATTCATTTGATTCAAATAGCGTTGTTGAATGCATTTGACTTTCATTTGATTCATAAAGCATTGTTTGAATGTGTTTGACTTTCATTAGATTCAAATAGCTTTGTTAATTGCATTAGACTTTCATTTGATTCAAATAGCTTTGTTGAATACATTTGACTTTCATTTGCTTCAAACAGCTTTGTTTGAATGTGTTTCTCTTTCATTTGATTCAAAAAGCTTTGTTTGAATGTGTTTGACTTTCATTTGATTCAAATGGCTTTGTTGAATGCTTTTGACTTTCATTTTCTTCAAATAGCTTTGTTAAATGCATTTGACTTTTATTTGCTTCAAAAAGCTTTTTTTGAATGTGTTTGACTTTCATTTGAGTCAAAAAGTTTTGTTTAAATGTGCTGGTCTTTCATTGGCTTGAATTTGACTTTCTTTTGATTAAAAAAGCTTTGCTTGAATGTGTTTGACCTTCATTTGATTCAAATAGCTTTGTTGAATACATTTGACTTTCATTGTCTTCAAAATGCTTTGTTTGAATGTGTTTGACTTTCATTTGATCCAAATAGCTTTGTTGAATGCATTTGACTTTCATTTGCTTCAAAACGCTTTGTTTGAATGTGTTTGACTCTCTTTTGATTAAAAAAAGCTTTGTTTGAATGTGTATGACTTTCATTTGATTCAAATAGCTTTGTTGAATGCATTTGACTTTCATTTGATCCAAATAGCTTTGTTGAATGCATTTGACTTTCATTTGCTTCAAAACGCTTTGTTTGAATGTGTTTGACTCTCATTTGATTAAAAAAGCTTTGTTTGAATGTGTATGACTTTCATTTGATTCAAATAGCTTTGTTGAATGCATTTGACTTTCATTTGATTCAAATAGCTTTGTTAAATGCAATTGACTTTCATTTGCTTGAAAAAACTTTGTTTGAATCTGTTTGACTTTTATTTGATACAAATAGCTTTGTTTGAATGTGTTTGACTTTTATTTGATTCAAATAGCTTTGTTTAATGCATTTGACTTTCATTGTCTTTAAAATGCTTTGTTTGAATGTGTTTGACTTTCATTTGCTTCAAAAAGCTTTATTTGAATGTGTTTGACTTTCATTTGAGTCAAAAGTTTTGTTTAAATGTGTAGGTCTTTCATTTGATTCAAATAGCTTTGTTGAATGCATTTGGCTTTCATTTGCTTCAAAAAGCTTTGTTTAAATGTGTTTGACTCTCTTTTGATGAAAAAAGCTTTGTTTGAATGTGTTTGACTTTCATTTGATTCAAATAGCTTTGTTAAATGCATTTGACTTTCATTTGCTTCAAAAAACTTTGTTTGAATCTGTTTGACTGTCATTTGATACAAATAGCTTTGTTTGAATGTGTTTGACTTTTATTTGATTCAAATAGCTTTGTTTAATGCATTTGACTTTCATTGTCTTTAAAATGCTTTGTTTGAATGTGTTTGACTTTCATTTAATCCAAATAGCTTTGTTGAATGCATTTGACTTTCATTTGTTTTAAAAAGCTTTGTTTGAATGTGTTTTACTTTCCTTTGATTCAAATAGCTTTATTGAATGCATTTGACTTTCATTTGCTTCAAAAAACTTTGTTTGAATGAGTTGGTCTTTCTTTAGATTTAAATAGCTTTGTTGAATGCATTTGACTTTCATTGGCTTCAAAAAGCTTTGTTTGAATGTGTTTGACTTTCATTTGATTTAAAAAGCTTTATTTGAATGTGTTTGACTTTCATTTGGTTCAAATAGCTTTGTTGAATGCTTTTGACTTTCATTTGCTTCAAATAGCTTTGTTGAATGCATTTGACTTTCATTTGCTTCAAAAAGCTTTATTTGAATGTGTTTGACTTTCATTTGAGTCAAAAGTTTTGTTTAAATATGTAGGTCTTTCATTTGATTCAAATAGCTTTGTTGAATGCATTTGGCTTTCATTTGCTTCAAAAAGCTTTGTTTGAATGTGTTTGACTCTCTTTTGATTAAAAAAGCTTTGTTTGAATGCATTTGACTTGCATTTGATTCAAATAGCTTGGTTGAATGCATTTGACTTTCATTTGCTTGAAAAAACTTTGTTTGAATGTGTTTGACTTTCATTTGATACAAATAGCTTTGTTTGAATGTGTTTGACTTTATTTGATTCAAATAGCTTTGTTTAATGCATTTGACTTTCATTGTCTTTAAAATGCTTTGTTTGAATGTGTTTGAATTTCATTTAATCCAAATAGCTTTGTTGAATGCATTTGACTTTCATTTGATTTAAAAAGCTTTGTTTGAATGTGTTTTACTTTCCTTTGATTCAAATAGCTTTATTGAATGCATTTGACTTTCATTTGCTTCAAAAAACTTTGTTTGAATGAGTTGGTCTTTCTTTAGATTTAAATAGCTTTGTTCAATGCATTTGACTTTCATTGGCTTCAAAAAGCTTTGTTTGAATGTGTTTGACTTTCATTTGATTCAAAAAGCTTTATTTGAATGTGTTTGACTTTCATTTGGTTCAAATAGCTTTGTTGAATGCTTTTGACTTTCATTTGCTTCAAATAGCTTTGTTGAATGCATTTGACTTTCATTTGCTTCAAAAAGCTTTATTTGAATGTGTTTGACTTTCATTTGAGTCAAAAGTTTTGTTTAAATGTGTAGGTCTTTCATTTGATTCAAATAGCTTTGTTGAATGCATTTGGCTTTCATTTGCTTCAAAAAGCTTTGTTTGAATGTGTTTGACTCTCTTTTGATTAAAAAAGCTTTGTTTGAATGTGTTTGACTTTCATTTGATTCAAATAGCTTTCTTGAATGCATTTGACATTTGATTCAAATAGCTTTGTTAAACTCATTTGACTTTCATTTGCTTGAAAAAACTTTGTTTGAATGTGTTTGACTTTCATTTGATATAAATAGCTTTGTTTGAATGTGTTTGACTTTTATTTGATTCAACTAGCTTTGTTTAATACATTTGACTTTCATAGTCTTTGAAATGCTTTGTTTGAATGTGTTTGACTTTCATTTAATCCAAATAGCTTTGTTGAATGCATTTGACTTTCATTTGATTTAAAAAGCTATGTTTGAATGTGTTTTACTTTCCTTTGATTCAAATAGCTTTGTTGAATGCATTTGACTTTCATTGGCTTCAAAAAGCTTTGTTTGAATGTGTAAAACTTTCATTTGAGTTAAAAAGCTTTGTTTGAATGTGTTGGTCTTTCTTTTGATTTTAATAGCTTTGTTGTAAGCATTTGACTTTCATTGGCTTCAAAAAGCTTTCTTTGAATGTGTTTTACTCTCTTTTGTTTTAAAAAGCTTTGTTTAATTGTGTTTGACTTTCATTTGATTCAAATAGCTTTGTTGAATGCTTTGACTTTCATTTGATTAAAATAGCTTTGTTGAACTCATTTGACTTTTATTTGATTGAAAAAACTTCGTTTGAATGTAATTGACTTTCATTGATTCAAATAGCTTTGTTTAAATGTGTTTGACTTTCATTTGATCCAAATAGCTTTGTTGAATGCATTTGACTTTCATTTGATTCAAAAAGCTTTATTTGAATGTGTTTGACTTTCATTTGATTCAAATAGCTTTCTTGAATGCATTTGACATTCATTTGATTTAAATAGCTTTGTTTGAATGTGTTTGTCTTTCATTTGATTAAAAAAGCTTTGTTTGAATGTGTTGGTCTTTCATTTGATTCAAATAGTTTTGTTGAATACATTTGACTTTCATTTGCTTCAAAAAGCTTTGTTTGAATGTGTTTGACTTTCATTTGATTCAAATAGCTTTGTTGAATGCTTTTGACTTTCCTTTGATTCGAAAAGCTTTGTTTGAATGTGTTTGACTTTCATTTGATTCAAATAGGTTTGTTGAATGCATTTGACTTACATTTGATTCAAATAGCTTTGCTAAACTCATTTGACTTTCATTTGCTTGAAAAAACTTTGTATGAATGTGTTTAACTTTCATTTGATTCAAATAGCTTTGTTGAATGCATTTGACTTTCATTTGATTCAAATAGCTTTGTTGAATGCTTTTGACTTTCATTTGCTTCAAATAGCTTCGTTGAATGCTTTTGACTTTCATTTGCTTCAAAAAGCTAAATTTGAATGTGTTTGACTTTCATTTGAGTTAAAAAGTTTTGTTTAAATGTGTTGGTCTTTCATTTGATTCAAATAGCTTTGTTGAATGCATTTGACTTTCATTTGCTTCAAAAAGCTTTGTTTGTATGTGTTTGACTCTCTTTTGATTAAAAATGCTTTGTTTGAATGTGTTTGACTTTCATTGGCTTCAAAATGCTTTGTTTGAATGTGTTTGACTTTCATTTAATTCAAATAGCTTTGTTGGATGAATTTGACTTTCATTTGATTCAAATATCTTTGTTTTATGCATTTGACTTTCATTTGCTTCAAAAAGCTTTGTCGAATGCATTTGACTTTCATTTGCTTCAAAAAGCTTTGTTTGAATGTGTTTGACTTTCATTTGTGTCAAAAAGCTTTGTTTGAATGTGTTGGTCTTTCTTTTGATTTAAATAGCTTTGTTGAATGCATTTGACTTTCATTGGCTTCAAAAAGCTTTGTTTGAATGTGTTTGACTTTCATTTGATTCAAAAAGCTTTGTTTGAATGTGTTTGACTTTCATTTGATTCAAATAGCTTTGTTGAATGCTTTTGACTTTCATTTGCTTCAAATAGATTTGTTGAATGCATTTGACTTTCATTTGCTTCAAAAAGCTTTGTTTGAATGTGTTTGACTTTCATTTGATTCAAATAGGTTTGTCGAATGCTTTTGACTTTCCTTTGATTCGAAAAGCTTTGTTTGAATGTGTTTGACTTTCATTTGATTCAAATAGGTTTGTTGAATGCATTTGACTTACATTTGATTCAAATAGCTTTGTTAAACTCATTTGACTTTCATTTGCTTGAAAAACTTTGTATGAATGTGTTTGACTTTCATTTGATTCAAATAGCTTTGTTGAATGCATTTGGCTTTCATTTGATTCAAATAGCTTTGTTGAATGCTTTTGACTTTCATTTGCTTCAAATAGCTTTGTTGAATGCATTTCACTTTCATTTGCTTCAAAAAGCTTAATTTGAATGTGTTTGACTTTCATTTGAGTCAAAAAGTTTTATTTAAATGTGTTGGTCTTTCATTTGATTCAAATAGCTTTGTTGAATGCATTTGACTTTCATTTGCTTCAAAAAGCTTTGTTTGTATGTGTTTGACTCTCTTTTGATTAAAAAATGCTTTGTTTGAATGTGTTTGACTTTCATTTGATTCAAATAGCTTTGTTGAATGCATTTGACTTTCATCTGATTTAAATATCTTTGTAGAATGCATTTGACTTTCAATTGTTTAAAAAAGCTTTGTTTGAATGTGTTTGTCTATCATTTGATCCAAATAGCTTTGTTTAATGCATTTGCCTTTCATTTGATTCAAAAAGCTTTGTTTGAATGTGTTTGACTCTCATTTGATTAAAAAAGCTTTGTTTGAATGTGTATGACTTTCATTTGATTCAAATAGCTTTGTTGAATGCATTTGACTTTCATTTGATTCAAATAGCTTTGTTAAATGCATTTGACTTTCATTTGCTTGAAAAAACATTGTTTGAATCTGTTTGACTTTTATTTGATACAAATAGCTTTGTTTGAATGTGTTTGACTTTTATTTGATTCAAATAGCTTTGTTTAATGCATTTGACTTTCATTGTCTTTAAAATGCTTTGTTTGAATGTGTTTGACTTTCATTTAATCCAAATAGCTTTGTTGAATGCATTTGACTTTCATTTGATTTAAAAAGCTTTGTTTGAATGTGTTTTACTTTCCTTTGATTCAAATAGCTTTGTTGAATGCATTTGACTTTCATTTGCTTCAAAAAACTTTGTTTGAATGTGTTGGTCTTTGTTTTGATTTAAATAGCTTTGTTGAATGCATTTGATTTTCATTGGCATCAAAAAGCTTTGTTTGAATGTGTTTGACATTCATTTGATTAAAAAAGCTTTGTTTGAATGTGTTTGACATTTATTTGATTCAAATAGCTTTGTTGAATGCATTTGACTTTCATTTGATTCAAAAAGCTTTGTTTGAATGTGTTTGACTTTCATTGGATTCAAATAGCTTTGTTGAATGCATTTGACTTTCATTTAATTCAAATAGCTTTGTTGAATGCATATTACTTTCATTTGCTTCAAAAAGCTTTGTTTGAATGTGTTTAGTTTTCATTAGATTCAAATACCTCTATTTAATGTATTTGACTTTCTTTTGATTCTAATAGCTTTATTGAATGCATTTGACTTTTACTTGCTTCAAAAAGCTTTGTTTGAATGTCTTTGACTTTCATTTGAATCAAAAAGCATTGTTTGAATGTGTTTGTCTTTCTTTCGATTTAAATAGCTTTGTTGAATGCATTTGACTTTCAATTGCTTCAAAAAGCTTTGTTTGAATGTGTTTGATTCTGTTTTGATTAAAAAAGCTTTGTTTGAATGTGTTTGACTCTCTTTTGATTAAAAAATCTTTGTTTGAATGTGTTTGACTTTCATTTGATTCAAATAGCTTTGTTGAATGCATTTGACTTTTATTTGCTTGAAAAAACTTTGTTTGAATGCGTTTGACTTTTATTTAATTCAAATAGCTTTGTTGAATGCATTTGACTTTCATTTGATTCAAATAGCTTTGTTGAACTCATTTGACTTTCATATGCTTCAAAAAAATTTGTTTGAATGTGTTTGACTTTCATTTGATTGAAATAGCTTTGTTTGAATGTGTTTGACTTTCATTTGATTGAAATAGCTTTGTTGAATGCATTTTACTTTCAATTGCTTCAAAAAGCTCTGTTTGAATGTGTTTGACTTTCATTTGATTCAAATAGCATTGTTGAATGCATTTGACTTTCATTTGATTCAAAAAGCATTGTTTGAATGTGTTTAACTCTCTTTTGATTAAAAAAGCTTTGTTTGAATATGTTTGACTCTCTTTTGATTAAAAAAGCTTTGTTTGAGTTTGTTTGACTTTCATTTGATTCAAATAGCTTTGTTGAATGCATTTGACTTTCATTTCCTTGAAAAAACTTTGTTTGAATGTGTTTGACTTTCATTTGATTCACTTAGCTTTGTTGAATGCATTTGACTTTCATTTGATTCAAATAGCTTTGTTGAACTCATTTGACTTTCATTTGCTTGATAAAAATTTGTTTGAATGTGTTTGACTTTCATTTGATTCAAATAGCTTTGTTTGAATGTGTTTGTCTTTCATTTGATTCAAATAGTTTTGTTGAATGCATTTGACTTTCATTTGCTTCAAAAAGCTTTGTTGAACTCATTTGACTTTTATTTGATTGAAAAAACTTCGTTTGAATGTAATTGACTTTCATTGATTTAAATAGCTTTGTTTAAATGTGTTTGACTTTCATTTGATCCAAATAGCTTTGTTGAATGCATTTGACTTTCTTTTGATTCAAAAAGCTTTATTTGAATGTGTTTGACTTTCATTTGATTCAAATAGCTTTCTTGAATGCATTTGACATTCATTTGATTTAAATAGCTTTGTTTGAATGTGTTTGTCTTTCATTTGATTAAAAAAGCTTTGTTTGAATGTGTTGGTCTTTCATTTGATTCAAATAGTTTTGTTGAATACATTTGACTTTCATTTGCTTCAAAAAGCTTTGTTTGAATGTGTTTGACTTTCATTTAATTCAAATAGCTTTGTTGAATGCTTTTGACTTTCCTTTGATTCGAAAAGCTTTGTTTGAATGTGTTTGACTTTCATTTGATTCAAATAGGTTTGTTGAATGCATTTGACTTACATTTGATTCAAATAGCTTTGTTAAACTCATTTGACTTTCATTTGCTTGAAAAAACTTTGTATGAATGTGTTTGACTTTCATTTGATTCAAATAGCTTTGTTGAATGCATTTGACTTTCATTTGATTCAAATAGCTTTGTTGAATGCTTTTGACTTTCATTTGCTTCAAATAGCTTCGTTGAATGCATTTGACTTTCATTTGCTTCAAAAAGCTAAATTTGAATGTGTTTGACTTTCATTTGAGTCAAAAAGTTTTTTTTAAATGTGTTGGTCTTTCATTTGATTCAAATAGCTTTGTTGAATGCATTTGACTTTCATTTGCTTCAAAAAGCTTTGTTTGTATGTGTTTGACTCTCTTTTGATTAAAAATGCTTTGTTTGAATGTGTTTGACTTTCATTGGCTTCAAAAAGCTTTGTTTGAATGTGTTTGACTTTCATTTAATTCAAATAGCTTTGTTGGATGAATTTGACTTTCATTTGATTCAAATATCTTTGTTTTATGCATTTGACTTTCATTTGCTTCAAAAAGCTTTGTCGAATGCATTTGACTTTCATTTGCTTCAAAAAGCTTTGTTTGAAAGTGTTTGACTTTTATTTGAGTTAAATAGGTTTGTTTGAATGTGTTGGTCTTTCATTTGATTCAAATAGCTTTGTTGAATGCATTTGACTTTCATTTGCTTCAAAAAGCTTTGTTTGAATGTGTTTAACCCTCTTTTGATTAAAAAAGCTTTGTTTGAATGTGTTTGACTTTCATTTGATTCAAATAGCTTTGTTGAAAGCATTTGACTTTAAAAACTTTGTTTGAAAGTGTTTGACTTTCATTTGATACAAATAGCTTTGTTTGAATGTGTTTGACATTCAATTGATTCAAATAGCTTTGTTGAATACATTTGACTTTCATTGTCTTCAAAATGCTTTGTTTGAATGTGTTTGACTTTCATTTGATCCAAATAGCTTTGTTGAATGCATTTGACTTTCATTTGCTTCAAAACGCTTTGTTTGAATGTGTTTGACTCTCATTTGATTAAAAAAGCTTTGTTTGAATGTGTATGACTTTCATTTGATTCAAATAGCTTTGTTGAATGCATTTGACTTTCATTTGATTCAAATAGCTTTGTTAAATGCATTTGACTTTCATTTGCTTGAAAAAACTTTGTTTGAATCTGTTTGACTTTTAATTGATACAAATAGCATTGTTTGAATGTGTTTGACTTTTATTTGATTCAAGAAGCTTTGTTTAATGCATTTGACTTTCATTGTCTTTAAAATGCTTTGTTTGAATGTGTTTGACTTTCATTTAATCCAAATAGCTTTGTTGAATGCATTTGACTTTCATTTGATTTAAAAAGCTTTGTTTGAATGTGTTTTACTTTCCTTTGATTCAAATAGCTTTATTCAATACATTTGACTTTCATTTGCTTCAAAAAACTTTGTTTGAATTTGTTGGTCTTTCTTTTGATTTAAATAGCTTTGTTGAATGCATTTGACTTTCATTGGCTTCAAAAAGCTTTGTTTGAATGTGTTTGACTTTCATTTGATTCAAATAGCTTTGTTGAATGCATTTGACTTTCATATGATTCAAATAGCTTTGTTAAACTCATTTGAATTTCATTTGCTTGAAAAAACCTTGTTTGAATGTGTTTGACTTTCATTTGATTCAAATAGCTTTGTTGAATGCATTTGACTTTCATTTGATTCAAATAGCTTTGTTAAACTCATTTGACTTTCATTTGCTTGGAAAAACTTTGTTTGAATGTGTTTGACTTTCATTTGATTCAAATAGCTTTGTTTGAATGTGTTTGACTTTCATTTGATTCAAATAGCTTTGTTGAATGCATTTGACTTTCATTTGATTCAAAAAGCTTTGTTTGAATAAGTTTGACTTATTCATTTGATTCAAATAGCGTTGTTGAATGCATTTGACTTTCATTTGATTCATAAAGCATTGTTTGAATGTGTTTGACTTTCATTAGATTCAAATAGCTTTGTTAATTGCATTAGATTTTCATTTGATTCAAATAGCTTTGTTGAATACATTTGACTTTCATTTGCTTCAAACAGCTTTGTTTGAATGTGTTTCTCTTTCATTTGATTCAAAAAGCTTTGTTTGAATGTGTTTGACTTTCATTTGATTCAAATGGCTTTGTTGAATGCTTTTGACTTTCATTTACTTCAAATAGCTTTGTTGAATGCATTTGACTTTTATTTGCTTCAAAAAGCTTTATTTGAATGTGTTTGACTTTCATTTGAGTCAAATAGCTTTGTTTAAATGTGTTGGTCTTTCATTGGCTTGAATTTGACTTTCTTTTGATTAAAAAAGCTTTGCTTGAATGTGTTTGACCTTCATTTGATTCAAATAGCTTTGTTGAATACATTTGACTTTCATTATCTTCAAAATGCTTTGTTTGAATGTGTTTGACTTTCATTTGATCCAAATAGCTTTGTTGAATGCATTTGACTTTCATTTGCTTCAAAACGCTTTGTTTGAATGTGTTTGACTCTCTTTTGATTAAAAAAAGCTTTGTTTGAATGTGTATGACTTTCATTTGATTCAAATAGCTTTGTTGAATGCATTTGACTTTCATTTGATCCAAATAGCTTTGTTGAATGCATTTGACTTTCATTTGCTTCAAAACGCTTTGTTTCAATGTGTTTGACTCTCATTTGATTAAAAAAGCTTTGTTTGAATGTGTATGACTTTCATTTGATTCAAATAGCTTTGTTGAATGCATTTGACTTTCATTTGATTCAAATAGCTTTGTTAAATGCATTTGACTTTCATTTGCTTGAAAAAACTTTGTTTGAATCTGTTTGACTTTTATTTGATACAAATAGCTTTGTTTGAATGTGTTTGACTTTTATTTGATTCAAATAGCTTTGTTTAATGCATTTGACTTTCATTGTCTTTAAAATGCTTTGTTTGAATGTGTTTGACTTTCATTTAATCCAAATAGCTTTGTTGAATGCATTTGACTTTCATTTTATTTAAAAAGCTTTGTTTGAATGTGTTTTACTTTCCTTTGATTCAAATAGCTTTATTCAATGCATTTGACTTTCATTTGCTTCAAAAAACTTTGCTTGAATTTGTTGGTCTTTCTTTTGATTTAAATAGCTTTGTTGAATGCATTTGACTTTCATTGGCTTCAAAAAGCTTTGTTTGAATGTGTTTGACTTTCATTTGATTCAAATAGCTTTGTTGAATGCATTTGACTTTCATATGATTCAAATAGCTTTGTTAAACTCATTTGAATTTCATTTGATTGAAAAAACCTTGTTTGAATGTGTTTGACTTTCATTTGATTCAAATAGCTTTGTTGAATGCATTTGACTTTCATTTGATTCAAATAGCTTTGTTAAACTCATTTGACTTTCATTTGCTTGGAAAAACTTTGTTTGAATGTGTTTGACTTTCATTTGATTCAAATAGCTTTGTTTGAATGTGTTTGACTTTCATTTGATTTAAATAGCTTTGTTGAATGCATTTGACTTTCATTTGATTCAAAAAGCTTTGTTTGAATAAGTTTGACTTATTCATTTGATTCAAATAGCGTTGTTGAATGCATTTGACTTTCATTTGATTCATAAAGCATTGTTCGAATGTGTTTGACTTTCATTAGATTCAAATAGCTTTGTTAATTGCATTAGACTTTCATTTGATTCAAATAGCTTTGTTGAATACATTTGACTTTCATTTGCTTCAAACAGCTTTGTTTGAATGTGTTTCTCTTTCATTTGATTCAAAAAGCTTTGTTTGAATGTGTTTGACTTTCATTTGATTCAAATGGCTTTGTTGAATGCTTTTGACTTTCATTTGCTTCAAATAGCTTTGTTGAATGCATTTGACTTTTATTTGCTTCAAAAAGCTTTATTTGAATGTGTTTGACTTTCATTTGAGTCAAAAAGTTTTGTTTAAATGTGTTGGTCTTTCATTGGCTTGAATTTGACTTTCTTTTGATTAAAAAAGCTTTGCTTGAATGTGTTTGACCTTCATTTGATTCAAATAGCTTTGTTGAATACATTTGACTTTCATTGTCTTCAAAATGCTTTGTTTGAATGTGTTTGATTTTCATTTAATTCAAATAGCTTTGTTGAATGCATTTGACTTTCATATGATTCAAATAGCTTTGTTAAACTCATTTGAATTTCATTTGCTTGAAAAAACCTTGTTTGAATGTGTTTGACTTTCATTTGATTTAAATAGCTTTGTTGAATGCATTTGACTTTGATTTGATTCAAATAGCTTTGTTAAACTCATTGGACTTTCATTTGCTTGGAAAAACTTTGTTTGAATGTGTTTGACTTTCATTTGATTCAAATAGCTTTGTTTGAATGTGTTTGACTTTCATTTGATTCAAATAGCTTTTTTGAATGCATTTGACTTTCATTTGATTCAAAAAGCTTTGTTTGAATAAGTTTGACTTATTCATTTGATTCAAATAGCGTTGTTGAATGCATTTGACTTTCATTTGATTCATAAAGCATTGTTTGAATGTGTTTGAGTTTCATTAGATTCAAATAGCTTTGTTAATTGCATTAGACTTTCATTTGATTCAAATAGCTTTGTTGAATACATTTGACTTTCATTTGCTTCAAATAGCTTTGTTTGAATGTGTTTCTCTTTCATTTGATTCAAAAAGCTTTGTTTGATTGTGTTTGACTGTCTTTTGATTAAAAAAGCTTGTTTGATTGTGTTTGACTTTCATTTGATTCAAATAGCTTTGTTGAATGCATTTGACTTTCATTTGATTCAGAAAGCTTTGTTTGAATGTGTTTGACTTTCATTTGATTCAAATAGCTTTGTAAAATACATTTGACTTTCATTTGATTCAGAACGCTTTCTTTGAATTTGTTTGACTTTCCTTTGATTTAAATAGCTTAGTTGAATGCATTTGACTTTCATTTGCTTCAAAAAGCTTTGTTTGAAAGTGTTTGACTTTCATTTGCTTCAAATAGCTTTGTTGAATGCATTTGACTTTCATTTGATTCAAATAGCTTGGTTGAACTCATTTGACTTTCATTTGCTTGAAAAAACATTGTTTGAATGTAGTTGACTTTCATTTGATTCAAATATCTTTGTTTGAATGTGTTTGATTTTTATTTGATTCAAATAGCTTTGTTGAATGCATTTGACTTTCATTGTCTTCAAAATGCTTTGTTTGAATGTGTCATTGTAGGGAATATTTCAAGCATTATGATAACCCCCAAACTTGAACCCCACTGTGATCATACACTTAAGTACGGTGGCGTTCCAAAGGGAAAGACAAAGAGCAAAAAGAGTCGCCAACAAGTTTTAAGGAACTTGTACCCAAAAGACAATCCAAAAGGACCATCAACTACTCCATAAGGTCTTGAACCAAATAGGGTCCGGGGATGAGGGTACGAATCCAATCTACAAAAGAAAGGACCTGCCCTATAAAATAGGCCTCTACTTTGTTCTGCTCGTATTCATGTGCGCTTTTCGAATAACATACAAACATTATATTAATCCTAACCTGTTTAATCTATGTTGGTTGAATATTAATGCACAAATAATACTATTATTGGCGATCACTTGAGTTAAAATCACATTAGCCTAAACTAAATTATTAATTATCTTATTAAGCGTGATTTCAAGTACAAATTCCCTTTAAACCTGCATAAAAGGCGTGATCAAGCAATAACAAAATATAATCAAGCAACATAATAATAAACAATAAATAATAATAACGATGATAATAGCATGATAAGGCATAATAAAGCTTAAATATAATAGCAAGATCCTAGGCATGATACTAACAAGATTAATAACCACTCCTAGCATGTCACTAAGCAATAAAGATCGAAGCTTTAACCCTAACATGGTACTAACATGATATCATAATATTAGAAAAGATAAGAGGCACCCTAAACATGATTCTAGAAAGCATTAAAAGCATCCTAACATGATACTAGAAAGCATTAAAAGCATCCTAACATGATACTAGGAATTTAAATAATAATAAGCATGCAATCTACATTGTGAAAGAAATAGGGAGTAAGCTAATCTACTTACTTTGAAGCCTCGTACCTCTTTCTAATAACAAAATACACAAGTTAGTAAACTTCAATGAAAATAAATAAAGAATAATTAAATAATCAAATTGGAATCAAATTGAATAACGTTTTGACTAGTTTTGGACCAAACCCTCAGAAATTATCAACCTTTCACGTCTAGGACGAAGGCAACTTCGAACTTGGCTAAGAGACTCTAAGTCTTGTGAATGCGGAATATTGTTTGTAAAAAGGTTGGTTTAGAAATAGGGAGAGAAAGAATAAGAATTAAGCAATATTGCTTAGAGAGAGAATAGAGAGAATTAATGAAAGTTGATGAGAATTGATGATTGTGAATTGATGAATAAAAACAGAGGTTCGGACCCTATTTATAAGGAAACAGTCCGGAAAATCATAGAATTTGATAAAGAATAAAACTCCACTCTGTCGCTAATCAAACCGACCTTGTCGCCAAAGATTTATCCTGTCGCCAGGCGACAGAGTCTGTCGCGAGGCGACAAGCCTGTCGTTTGGCGACAGAAACAGTTTTTATGGATTTTGTTTCTATCATATCTTTTGATCTAGAAGTCCAAATAAGTCATATAATATGTCGTTGGAAAGCTCTTGAGGTCTACTATTTAATGAAATTGGAATCAGATTAAAATCTTTTGTATATAAAAAGATATGGACGAAATAGTAGGACGGTGTCAGGTTTGGATAGAGTTTCGTATATCTTTAATATCTTTTTCGTTATAGCTCGGATTTATTATTATAATATATCATTGGAAAGATAATTTCAAGATCTATCCAACCATATAAAATTTGGATAAAAAATATGAGGCACGAAAATAATATCTGACTATCTTTGAACATCTTTAAATCCGAATAGAATTAGGAAACTTTTAAAAAAGGAAAGTTTATATTCAAATCAAATTCCATGATCTTATCTTTTCAAAAAAGGATAATTAATATATTTTAGAAACTTATAGAAGATTCTAATCAATCCTAATTAGTTTAGGAATAGGATTAAACCTTTGGACCCTCCACATGATCATTGGGTCGTAGGTAAAATCCGGTTTGGGCCCAGTTTAGTATTTTGGCCATAACTTCCTCATTATTCATTGGAATTGGGCTTATAATATATCGTTGGAAAGGTCTTTTCAAGCCCCATCCAACTACACCATTATTGGACCCTTATCATGGACCAAAATAAACTGAAATGGACGTTTTTAAACAAATAAGGTCATTTTCGAAAACAGAGAGAAAAGAAATTAATTAAAACTAAACCGCGACACTTGACTTTTCCACACTTTCACCTCATTCGATTATGGTTCGACGTGACAGGTATTCATCACTGGGTTTGGTTTTGGGGAGACACAAATGGGTGTCTACAGAAGCCCCCACTTTGACTGAGTTTGGAGAAACTTAAGTTTCGAAAACGAAAGTCAAAGTATCGATAGGGACGGAGAATGATTCAAAACGTTCTGCGATTCCAAATCATTCTTGTAACGCCGATACCTGCAAAACAATCATTAGTTAAAACAGATAAAAGAGTTAAGAAACGCGTATCTTGCACCGTCGAGCACACGTCTCTAAGAGTAACCGTTTTGTTGTTGCATTTGTATGTTGTTTGTGACAACCTCCACTGTGCCTCGTGAATGCCATCCTTGAAGATAACCATATGTCGTCGTCTTCAATATTCTTGGTGATAATCCTCCACAGTATTTCGGGAACATCATTGAAAATAACTGTATGTCGTCATCTCCTGGGTGTGGCCATACGTTGCCACAGCAGTATGTCGCCGCTATAGACAATCTCTTCTTTACCTTGAGGGACCGCCGAAGGTGACCTTGCTTCGCCATCTCCATCATTTGTGACACTACCTCGTCTCGACCGTACTTCGCCGCTAAACAATTCCTCTCTATGTTGAGACATTGCCAAAGAATCACTTTACCTATTGACCCTTAATATCATTATTTATCATTGCTTTTATATTTGTGCCGGTACTTTGGTGCTTTTGCCTTTGTGAACCATTACTTTGGTGCGTTTATTGAACCAATATTTCGGTGCCTTATTTGTTGAACCATTATTTCGGTGCCTTGAACCATTATTTCGGTGCCTTATTATGAGCCAATACTTAGGCGCTTTAAGCTAAAGTGAGACGATATTTCATCAAGTCGATCACTCAGTGCATTTTGATCAAGCTGACTAAATCATGTCAATTACTTAAAGGGGCTAACTGGCGTACCAAGGAACCCAAATTTCTGAAAAAAGTCCGCATAATCCAATATGGGGCCTCACATTCTGTCACTACACTGGCGCATGCCAGAATCTTCTGTCGCCGCGATATCGTTCTAAACTTTCAATTTGGTCGTTTCCTTACAACCAAATCTGCTCAAATCATTTGCAAATTAAGGCTCTTCACCTATGATTTACTGATCCATATAATTTTTGCTCAAACTCCTCTCATCTTGGAAGAATCTCATATATCTATATTCGCGGCTTTTCGAAAAAATCCGGGAATATTCTTGCTCGCTGGAATGTACCTGTATCTATATTTCAGACTATAGGACTTTGCTCATCTTTTATTATCTTAGGGTTGACCTAAGGCTTAGTGTTGCTTGACTCATTGATTTGACATGACTCGACTCAAATCGTTTAACACATGTGTTAGACTCAACTCGATGTGATATGACACAACATGACTCAATGTACATGACTCGAAAATGCAAAAAAGCAAAAATTTTCCGTCATTTTTGTGGAGGGTACTGACTTTCTCCCGAAAAAGAAAGACGCGAAAAAGAATCGAAGTGTTTAATGGTGCATATTGAATGAGCTTAATCAAGTATATGCATTTGATACTATCCCTCAAGGTGTATGGATTAATTCATCCTAAACTATCTTAGTTGACTCGATTATGAAAGTATTTAAGTAACTTAGGCACGGAGGCTAAATGCTTCATACTTTGATACAATGATGATTATAAGTGATGAGTGATATGACAAACCATGCTTCAACGTTATGTTAAGATTTCATGACAAAAGGTTCCTAATTGGAAGTCTATTTGGTCATGTATCTGTGATGTGTGTGAAAGTGACACTAAAGTTAAGCTGCAAAGGCTAAGTGTATGGAAAAGTATTATTTGATAAGAGTCAAATAATGATGACTCTTAGGCTAGGTAGGCTAGTGATGTAAGGATCAAGCCCCCAAGTCTAGCTCTAAGTAAATAGGGATGAGCATTGGAAATCCCTTGATATGATCATGGTGTAAGTGTGTGAATGTGAAAATGAATGCATTTTTATTATGGCCGCACCTCAATATGAGGTTGCCTACGTATCCGTTAGGAATCAGGCCAAACGTAGCTCTAGCCGAACCTCGCACAAGTGTATGTATACCTCAAAAAGGTCTTTTAAGGGTTGTAACGTGGTTAGGCTAAAGGTTAGAGAAGAAGGGGATAAAGGCTCAAGACCCTAAATACGCCCCCAAGGTGTGCAACCTTGATTTTGAATCTATGTATTTTTATGCTTGAGGTTTTTTTTCTCACTTTTGAGCTTTTTTCTTTCTTGTTTGCTCTTCTTTTTTTGCTTCATTTTTTTTTATATTCGCATTTTTTTTTATAAGTGTGGGCAATCTCGATCATGCGGTCTATCACTCACTTGGCATTCATGTTTCTCAGGCACGGTACCGAGCACTCGATAAGAAACGCAATTTGAGACATGTTCTTATCCAAGATATTTTTATATCAAAGACATTGGAACACTTGCCCTTTTGTACACTTTTATTATTTTTGTATTTTTTTTATTCCTTTGAGATCACTCAAGCTTTTCATATTTGAAACTTGCATAAGTTACACACCATCCCATCCCAAGGTTAAGTAGATGTGGGTTGAAGAATGAACGGTCTATCGTTAGACGAGGCTCAAAGTGGTTTATCAAGAAAAGGATTATATATTTAAAGGGTGAAAGATATGATATGGCTACAAGTGGTGCCTCAAATCATTGGTATACCTTGTGCTTAATTCGACCTTGATTTTTTTTTTTTTTTTTTTTTTTTTTTTGACAATGTAATGCAATGATCATATGCAAGGAATGAAATGCTCATTTTATTAAGGGGAACAAAAATAAAAAAAACCTATGTAATAAATCTAAGGAAGACAAAGGGTGCCTATGCTAGACTTATTGGGGAAAGTTTTGAAAAAAGAAGAAGAAGAAAGCATGAAATCTTGGTGAGAAGCTTGCCTTGTATTTCGTCTCATCATTACTTTTTTTTTCTTATTGTCAATCACAAGACTCAAACTCGATTCAACATGCATAGATGGGAAAAGATCATGAAAGAATGAAGGAAATAATATGTGTGGAGAAAGTATGTGGAGAGTGGGAAGAAGATGTAGATGGAAGAATTATTGAAGAAATAGGAATAGAATGGACCCCCAACTCAAATGACGGAAAAACGACACATGCATGAACCTAAGACATGGTCATGGTGACGTGTACAAAGTGTGTGCTAGTGAGTTTAGGTGACATGTTAAGACTTGTGTCATGACCATGTGGCTAGACTATGTGACTAGACTTAAGCAAAGACTAAATTAAGACTTCACGTATGTGCATTAAACTGGACAGGCTGTGGTATTTTAGTCATAACTTTTAATCTGTGACTCTGATTGTAACGGAACCAACGTCAAATGAAAGATAAAACTCGGGGCTACAGATCCATAGGTTGTACGACTCGTGGTTCTTCCTAGAACTCCGGCTATGACCAAAAAAAGTTGACGCATGTGCAGTATACGGGAATAAAAAATCCGGGTTGACTAAAAGGAACTATGACTCGATTTTAGGCTTGTTCATTAGTTCAAATTAATTAATTAATTAATTAAACAAAGTCCTTTAGTCATTGGTTATCTTATTTAGTCTTGAACACAAGTCAAACAAACGGTTAGCGCACATATAATATATACAAGCAAAAAGTACACATAGTTCACATAGTCACAAGATGAGTTTGCAACCTAACCATGGCTCTAGTTCTCTAAAGTTCGAGGATATGGGTTAAGTCAAAAAGGTCCATGGTTAAGAATCCATATGCATTGCACACAAGCCTGCCAGGAGGGTTGGAGCGAATGGACAAGATTTCGCGAGTGCGATAGGAGATCGGACTCGACGCCATGGTTGGATGGATTCACAAAACTTACACGTCCCCAAATCTGAGCTTTGCACAAAATAGTGGAATACTCCATTGGGCAGGCGAAGCAGGAACCCCCAGAGGGTTATATCCATATGTAGAACACATATGGGTTTCAGAAAAGTGAGAAAACGATTCAATCAATAAGCAAAATCGAGCCAACAACACTAGAAAAGGTCAAAGCAAGAAGACAGAACCCTGGCTCGGTATTGGAAGAACTTGGCGCCAGACTACAGGGACTGTCGCCGCAAAAAAGTCCCTGTCGCCAAGCGACAGAACTGTCGCTAGGCGACAGAAACTTTTTACGGGCGACAAGCCCTGTTTTCTAGACGCTAGTTCCTACATGCCTTGGCAAGTTTCTGTGTTCTTCGAATTTTCCAGATTTCGTATTATCTTTTCGATTCTAGTCATGAAAGATATTTCCCAAATTTCCTACGTGTAAAATTCCTATGGATTGACTCATGGGGTGCTCCCATGAGGACCTTTTAATGCATATGACAATAATGTTAATCAAATCACGCACATGAAATACTTAGAATTTTTCGAGTCTCATCCGCTCATTCTAAATAATTGCCAAAATTTAATAAATTTCAGGAATATAAATAGAAATCCTCCCCAGTGGAGTCGCCAAAAACTGTAGGGAATATTTCAAGCATTATGATAACCCCCAAACTTGAACCCCACTGTGATCATACACTTAAGTACGGTGGCGTTCCAAAGGGAAAGACAAAGAGCAAAAAGAGTCGCCAACAAGTTTTAAGGAACTTGTACCCAAAAGACAATCCAAAAGGACCATCAACTACTCCATAAGGTCTTGAACCAAATAGGGTCCGGGGATGAGGGTACGAATCCAATCTACAAAAGAAAGGACCTGCCCTATAAAATAGGCCTCTACTTTGTTCTGCTCGTATTCATGTGCGCTTTTCGAATAACATACAAACATTATATTAATCCTAACCTGTTTAATCTATGTTGGTTGAATATTAATGCACAAATAATACTATTATTGGCGATCACTTGAGTTAAAATCACATTAGCCTAAACCAAATTATTAATTATCTTATTAAGCGTGATTTCAAGTACAAATTCCCTTTAAACCTGCATAAAAGGCGTGATTAAGCAATAACAAAATATAATCAAGCAACATAATAATAAACAATAAATAATAATAACGATGATAATAGCATGATAAGGCATAATAAAGCTTAAATATAATAGCAAGATCCTAGGCATGATACTAACAAGATTAATAACCACTCCTAGCATGTCACTAAGCAATAAAGATCGAAGCTTTAACCCTAACATGGTACTAACATGATATCATAATATTAGAAAAGATAAGAGGCACCCTAAACATGATTCTAGAAAGCATTAAAAGCATCCTAACATGATACTAGAAAGCATTAAAAGCATCCTAACATGATACTAGGAATTAAAATAATAATAAGCATGCAATCTACATTGTGAAAGAAATAGGGAGTAAGCTAATCTACTTACTTTGAAGCCTCGTACCTCTTTCTAATAACAAAATACACAAGTTAGTAAACTTCAATGAAAATAAATAAAGAATAATTAAATAATCAAATTGGAATCAAATTGAATAACGTTTTGACTAGTTTTGGACCAAACCCTCAGAAATTATCAACCTTTCACGTCTAGGACGAAGGCAACTTCGAACTTGGCTAAGAGACTCTAAGTCTTGTGAATGCGGAATATTGTTTGTAAAAAGGTTGGTTTAGAAATAGGGAGAGAAAGAATAAGAATTAAGCAATATTGCTTAGAGAGAGAATAGAGAGAATTAATGAAAGTTGATGAGAATTGATGATTGTGAATTGATGAATAAAAACAGAGGTTCGGACCCTATTTATAAGGAAACAGTCCGGAAAATCATAGAATTTGATAAAGAATAAAACTCCACTCTGTCGCTAATCAAACCGACCTTGTCGCCAAAGATTTATCCTGTCGCCAGGCGACAGAGTCTGTCGCGAGGCGACAAGCCTGTCGTTTGGCGACAGAAACAGTTTTTACGGATTTTGTTTCTATCATATCTTTTGATCTAGAAGTCCAAATAAGTCATATAATATGTCGTTGGAAAGATCTTGAAGTCTACTTTCTAATGACATTGGAATCAGATTAAAATCTTTTGTATATAAAAAGATATGGACGAAAAAGTAGGACGGTGTCAGGTTTGGATAGAGTTTCGTATATCTTTAATATCTTTTTCGTTATAGCTCGGATTTATTATTATAATATATCATTGGAAAGATAATTTCAAGATCTATCAAACCATATAAAATTTGGATAAAAAATATGAGGCACGAAAATAATATCTGACTATCTTTGAACATCTTTAAATCCGAATAGAATTAGGAAACTTTTAAAAAAGGAAAGTTTATATTCAAATCAAATTCCATGATCTTATCTTTTTAAAAAAGGATAATTAAGATATTTTAGAAACTTATAGAAGATTCTAATCAATCCTAATTAGTTTAGGAATAGGATTAAACCTTTGGACCCTCCACATGATCATTGGGTCGTAGGTAAAATCCGGTTTGGGCCCAGTTTAGTATTTTGGCCATAACTTCCTCATTATTCATCGGAATTGGGCTTATAATATATCGTTGGAAAGGTCTTTTCAAGCCCCATCCAACTACACCATTATTGGACCCTTATCATGGACCAAAATAAACTGAAATGGACGTTTTTAAACAAATAAGGTCATTTTCGAAAACAGAGAGAAAAGAAATTAATTAAAACTAAACCGCGACACTTGACTTTTCCACACTTTCACCTCATTCGATTATGGTTCGACGTGACAGGTATTCATCACTGGGTTTGGTTTTGGGGAGACACAAATGGGTGTCTACAGTCATTTTAACCAAATAGCTTTGTTGAATGCATTTGACTTTCATTTGATTCAAAACTCTTTGTTTGAATGTGTTTGACTTTCATTTGATTCAAATAGCTTTGTTGAATGCATTTGACTTTCATTTGTTTCAAAAACCTTTGTTTGAATGTGTTTTACTTTCCTTTGATTCAAATAACTTTGTTAAATGCATTTGACTTTCATTTGCTTCAAAGAGCTTTGTTTGAATGTGTTAGAATTTCATTTGAGTAAAAAGCTTTGTTTGAATGTGTTGGTCTTTCTTTTGATTTAAATAGCTTTGTTGAATGCATTTGACTTTCATTTGCTTCAAAAAGCTTTGTTTGAATGTGTTTGACTCTTTTTTTATTAAAAAAGCTTTGTTTGATTGTGTTTGACTTTTATTTGATTAAAATAGCTTTGTTGAATGCATTTGACTTTCATTTGATACAAATAGCTTTGTTGAACTCATTTGACTTTCATTTGCTTGAAAAAACTTTGTTTGAATGTAATTGAATTTCATTTGATTCAAATAGCTTTGTTTGAATGTGTTTGACTTTCATTTGATTCAAATAGCTTTGTTGAATGCATTTGACTTTCATTGTCTTCAAAATGCTTTGTTTGAATGTGTTGGACTTTCATTTGATCCAAATAGCTTTGTTGAATGCATTTGGCTTTCATTTGATTCAAAAAGCTTTGTTTGAATGTGTTTGACTTTCATTTGATTCAAATAGCTTTGTTGAATGCATTTGACTTTCATTTGATTTAAATAGCTTTGTGTGAATGTGTTTGTCTTTCATTTGATTAAAAAAGCTTTGTTTGAATGTGTTTGACTTTCGTTTGATTCAAATACCTTTGTTGAATGTATTTGACTTTCATTTGCTTCAAAAAGTTTTGTTGAATGCATTTGACTTTCATTTGCTTCAAAAAACATTGTTTGAATGTGTTTAATTTCATTTGAGTCAAAAAGCTTCATTTGAATGTATTAGTCTTTCATTTGATTCAAATAGTTTTGTGGAATGCATTTGACTTTCATTTGATTCAAATATCTTTGTTGAATGCATTTGACTTTCATTTGCTTCAAAAAGATTTGTTTGAATGTGTTTGACTTTCATTTGAGTCAAAAAGCTTTGTTTGAATGTGTTGGTCTATCTTTGATTCAAATAGCTTTGTTGAATGCATTTGACTTTCATTTGATTCAAATATCTTTGTTGAATGTGTTTTACTTTCATTTGCTTCAAAAAGCTTTGTTGAATGCATTTGTCTTTCATTTGATTCAAAAAGCTTTGTTTGAATGTGTTAAACTTTCATTTAATTCAAATAGCTTTGTTGGATGAATTTGACTTTTATTTGATTCAAATATCTTTCTTGAATGCATTTGACTTTCATTTGCTTCAAAAATCTTTGTTGAATGCATTTGACTTTTATTTGCTTCAAAAAGCTTTGTTTGAATGTGTTTGTCTTTCATTTGATTCAAAAAGCTTTGTTTGAATGTCTTTGACTTTCATTTGATTCAAATAGCTTTGTTGAATGCATTTGACTTTCATTTGCTACAAAAAGCTTTGTTGAATGCATTTGACTTTCATTGGCTTCAAAAAGCTTTGTTTGAATGTGTTTGACTCTCTTTTGATTAAAAAAAGCTTTGTTTGATTGTGTTCAAGTTTCATTTGATTCAAATAGCTTTGTTGAATGCATTTGACTTTCATTTGATTCAAATAGCTTGGTTGAACTCATTTGACTTTCATTTGCTTGAAAAAACTTTGTTTGAATATAGTTGACTTTCATTTGATTCAAATAGCTTTGTTTGAATGTGTTTGATTTTTATTTGATTCAAATAGCTTTGTTTAATTCATTTGACTTTCATTGTCTTCAAAATGCTTTGTTTGAATGTGTTTGACTTTCATTTTATCCAAATAGCTTTGTTGAATGCATTTGACTTTCATTTGATTCAAAACGCTTTGTTTGAATGTGTTTGACTTTCATTTGATTCAAATAGCTTTGTTGAATGTATTTGACTTTCATTTGATTCAAAAACCTTTGTTTGAATGTGTTTGACTTTCAGTAGATTCCAATAGCTTTGTTGATTGCATTTGACTTTCATTTGATTCAAATAGCTTTCTTGAATGCATTTCACTTTTATTTGCTTCAAAAAGCTTTTTTTGAATGTGTTTGACTTTCATTTGATTCAAAAAGCTTTGTTTGAATGTGTTTAACTTTCATTGGGATTCAAATAGCTTTGTTGAATGCATTTGACATTCATTTGATTCAAAACGCTTTGTTTGAATGTGTTTGACTTTCATTTGATTCAAATAGCTTTGTTGAATGTATTTGACTTTCATTTGATTCAAAAACCTTTGTTTGAATGTGTTTGACTTTCAGTAGATTCCAATAGCTTTGTTGATTGCATTTGACTTTCATTTGATTCAAATAGCTTTCTTGAATGCATTTCACTTTTATTTGCTTCAAAAAGCTTTTTTTGAATGTGTTTGACTTTCCTTTGATTCAAAAAGCTTTGTTTGAATGTGTTTAACTTTCATTGGGATTCAAATAGCTTTGTTGAATGCATTTGACTTTCATTTGATTTAAATAGCTTTGTTGAATGCATTTTACTTTCATTAGCTTCAAAAAGCTTTGCTTGAATGTGTTTGACTTTCATTTGATTCAAATAGCTCTTTTGGATGTATTTGACTTTCTTTTGATTCTAATAGCTTTGTTGAATGCATTTGACTTTTACTTGCTTCAAAAAGCTTTGTTTGAATGTCTTTGACTTTCATTTGAATCAAAAAGCTTTGTTTGAATGTGTTTGACTTTCATTTTATTCAAATAGCTTTGTTGAATGCATTTGACTTTCATTTGATTCAAATAGCTTGTTGAACTCATTTGACTTTCATTTGCTGGAAAAAACTTTGTTTGAATGTGTTTGACTTTCATTTGATTCAAATAGCTTTGTTGAATGCATTTGACTTTCATTTGATTCAAATAGCTTTGTTGAATGCATTTGACTTTTATTGTCTTTAAAATGCTTTGTTTGAATGTGTTTGACTTTCATTTAATCCAAATAGCTTTGTTGAATGTATTTGACTTTCACTTGATTCAAATAGCTTGTTGAACTCATTTGACTTTCATTTGCTGGAAAAAACTTTGTTTGAATGTGTTTGACTTTCATTTGATTCAAATAGCATTGTTTGAATGTGTTTGACTTTTATTTGATTCAAATAGCTTTGGTGAATGCATTTGACTTTCATTGTCTTTAAAATGCTTTGTTTGAATGTGTTTGACTTTCATTTAATCCAAATAGCTTTGTTGAATGTATTTGACTTTCACTTGATTCAAAAAGCTTTATTTAAATGTGTTTGACTTTCATTTGATTCAAATAGCTTTGTAGAATGCATTTGACTTTCATTTTATTCAAATAGCTTTGTTTGAATATGTTTGTCTTTCATTTGATTCAAAAAGCTTTGTTTGAATGTGTTTTACTTTCCTTTGATTCAAATAACTTTTTTGAATGCATTTGACTTTCATTTGCTTCAAAGAGCTTAGTTTGAATGTGTTAGAATTTCATTTGAGTAAAAAGCTTTGTTTGAATGTGTTGGTCTTTCTTCTGATTTAAATAGCTTTGTTGAATGCATTTGACTTTCATTTGCTTCAAAAAGCTTTGTTTGAATGTGTTTGACTCTTTTTTGATTAAAAAAGCTTTGTTTGATTGTGTTTGACTTTTATTTGATTAAAATAGCTTTGTTGAATGCATTTGACTTTCATTTGATTCAAATATCTTTGTTGAATGTGTTTTACTTTCATTTGCTTCAAAAAGCTTTGTTGAATGCATTTGTCTTTCATTTGATTCAAAAAGCTTTGTTTGAATGTGTTAAACTTTCATTTAATTCAAATAGCTTTGTTGGATGAATTTGACTTTCATTTGATTCAAATATCTTTGTTGAATGCATTTGACTTTCATTTGCTTCAAAAATCTTTGTTGAATGCATTTGACTTTCATTTGCTTCTAAAAGCTTTGTTTGAATGTGTTTGTCTTTCATTTGATTCAAAAAGCTTTGTTTGAATGTCTTTGACTTTCATTTGATTCAAATAGATTTGTTGAAGGCATTTGACTTTCATTTGCTACAAAAAGCTTTGTTGAATGCATTTGACTTTCATTGGCTTCAAAAAGCTTTGTTTGAATGTGTTTGACTCTCTTTTGATTAAAAAAAGCTTTGTTTGATTGTGTTTGACTTTCATTTAATTCAAATAGCTTTGTTGAATGCATTTGACTTTCATTTGATTCAAATAGCTTGGTTGAACTCATTTGACTTTCATTTGCTTGAAAAAACTTTGTTTGAATGTAGTTGACTTTAATTTGATTCAAATAGCTTTATTTGAATGTGTTTGATTTTTATTTGATTCAAATAGCTTTGTTGAAAGCATTTGACTTTCATTGTCTTCAAAATGCTTTGTTTGAATGTGTTTGACTTTCATTTTATCCAAATAGCTTTGTTGAATGCATTTGACTTTCATTTGATTCAAAACGCTTTGTTTGAATGTGTTTGACTTTAATTTGATTCAAATAGCTTTGTTGAATGCATTTGACTTTCATTTGATTTAAAAACCTTTGTTTGAATGTGTTTGACTTTCAGTAGATTCCAATAGCTTTGTTGATTGCATTTGACTTTCATTTGATTCAAATAGCTTTGTTGAATGCATTCGACTTTCATTTGCTTCACAAAGCTTTTTTTGAATGTGTTTGACTTTCATTTGATTCAAAAAGCTTTGTTTGAATGTGTTTAACTTTCATTGGGATTCAAATAGCTTTGTTGAATGCATTTGACTTTCATTTGATTCAAATAGCTTTGTTGAATGCATTTTACTTTCATTAGCTTCAAAAAGCTATGTTTGAATGTGTTTGACTTTCATTTGATTCAAATAGCTCTTTTGAATGTATTTGACTTTCTTTAGATTCTAATAGCTTTGTTGAATGCATTTGACTTTTACTTGCTTCAAAAAGCTTTGTTTGAATGTCTTTGACTTTCATTTGAATCAAAAAGCTTTGTTTGAATGTGTTTGACTTTCATTTTATTCAAATAGCTTTGTTGAATGCATTTGACTTTCATTTGATTCAAATAGCTTGTTGAACTCATTTGACTTTCATTTGCTGGAAAAAACTTTGTTTGAATGTGTTTGACTTTCATTTGATTCAAATAGCTTTGTTGAATGCATTTGACTTTCATTTGATTCAAATAGTTTTGTTGAATGCATTTGACTTTTATTGTCTTTAAAATGCTTTGTTTGAATGTGTTTGACTTTCATTTAATCCAAATAGCTTTGTTGAATGTATTTGACTTTCACTTGATTCAAATAGCTTGTTGAACTCATTTGACTTTCATTTGCTGGAAAAAACTTTGTTTGAATGTGTTTGACTTTCATTTGATTCAAATATCATTGTTTGAATGTGTTTGACTTTTATTTGATTCAAATAGCTTTGTTGAATGCATTTGACTTTCATTGTCTTTAAAATGCTTTGTTTGAATGTGTTTGACTTTCATTTAATCCAAATAGCTTTGTTGAATGTATTTGACTTTCACTTGATTCAAAAAGCTTTATTTAAATGTGTTTGACTTTCATTTGATTCAAATAGCTTTGTAGAATGCATTTGACTTTCATTTTATTCAAATAGCTTTGTTTGAATATGTTTGTCTTTCATTTGATTCAAAAAGCTTTGTTTGAATGTGTTTTACTTTCCTTTGATTCAAATAACTTTGTTGAATGCATTTGACTTTCATTTGCTTCAAAGAGCTTTGTTTGAATGTGTTAGAATTTCATTTGAGTAAAAAGCTTTGTTTGAATGTGTTTGACTTTCATTTGATTCAAATAGCTTTGTTGAATGCATTTGACTTTCATTTGCTTCAAAAAGCTTTGTTTGAATGTGTTTGACTCTTTTTTGATTAAAAAAGCTTTGTTTGATTGTGTTTGACTTTTATTTGATTAAAATAGCTTTGTTGAATGCATTTGACTTTCATTTGATTCAAATATCTTTGTTGAATGTGTTTTACTTTCATTTGCTTCAAAAAGCTTTGTTGAATGCATTTGTCTTTCATTTGATTCAAAAAGCTTTGTTTGAATGTGTTAAACTTTCATTTAATTCAAATAGCTTTGTTGGATGAATTTGACTTTCATTTGATTCAAATATCTTTGTTGAATGCATTTGACTTTCATTTGCTTCAAAAATCTTTGTTGAATGCATTTGACTTTCATTTGCTTCTAAAAGCTTTGTTTGAATGTGTTTGTCTTTCATTTGATTCAAAAAGCTTTGTTTGAATGTCTTTGACTTTCATTTGATTCAAATAGATTTGTTGAAGGCATTTGACTTTCATTAGCTACAAAAAGCTTTGTTGAATGCATTTGACTTTCATTGGCTTCAAAAAGCTTTGTTTGAATGTGTTTGACTCTCTTTTGATTAAAAAAAGCTTTGTTTGATTGTGTTTGACTTTCATTTGATTCAAATAGCTTTGTTGAATGCATTTGACTTTCATTTGATTCAAATAGCTTGGTTGAACTCATTTGACTTTCATTTGCTTGAAAAAACTTTGTTTGAATGTAGTTGACTTTCATTTGATTCAAATAGCTTTATTTGAATGTGTTTGATTTTTATTTGATTCAAATAGCTTTGTTGAAAGCATTTGACTTTCATTGTCTTCAAAATGCTTTGTTTGAATGTGTTTGACTTTCATTTTATCCAAATAGCTTTGTTGAATGCATTTGACTTTCATTTGATTCAAAACGCTTTGTTTGAATGTGTTTGACTTTCATTTGATTCAAATAGCTTTGTTGAATGCATTTGACTTTCATTTGATTTAAAAACCTTTGTTTGAATGTGTTTGACTTTCAGTAGATTCCAATAGCTTTGTTGATTGCATTTGACTTTCATTTGATTCAAATAGCTTTGTTGAATGCATTCGACTTTCATTTGCTTCACAAAGCTTTTTTTGAATGTGTTTGACTTTCATTTGATTCAAAAAGCTTTGTTTGAATGTGTTTAACTTTCATTGGGATTCAAATAGCTTTGTTGAATGCATTTGACTTTCATTTGATTCAAATAGCTTTGTTGAATGCATTTTACTTTCATTAGCTTCAAAAAGCTTTGTTTGAATGTGTTTGACTTTCATTTGATTCAAATAGCTCTTGTGAATGTATTTGACTTTCTTTAGATTCTAATAGCTTTGTTGAATGCATTTGACTTTTACTTGCTTCAAAAAGCTTTGTTTGAATGTCTTTGACTTTCATTTGAATCAAAAAGCTTTGTTTGAATGTGTTTGACTTTCATTTTATTCAAATAGCTTTGTTGAATGCATTTGACTTTCATTTGATTCAAATAGCTTGTTGAACTCATTTGACTTTCATTTGCTGGAAAAAACTTTGTTTGAATGTGTTTGACTTTCATTTGATTCAAATAGCTTTGTTGAATGCATTTGACTTCCATTTGATTCAAATAGCTTTGTTGAATGCATTTGACTTTTATTGTCTTTAAAATGCTTTGTTTGAATGTGTTTGACTTTCATTTAATCCAAATAGCTTTGTTGAATGTATTTGACTTTCACTTGATTCAAATAGCTTGTTGAACTCATTTGACTTTCATTTGCTGGAAAAAACTTTGTTTGAATGTGTTTGACTTTCATTTGATTCAAATAGCATTGTTTGAATGTGTTTGACTTTTATTTGATTCAAATAGCTTTGTTGAATGCATTTGACTTTCATTGTCTTTAAAATGCTTTGTTTGAATGTGTTTGACTTTCATTTAATCCAAATAGCTTTGTTGAATGTATTTGACTTTCACTTGATTCAAAAAGCTTTATTTAAATGTGTTTGACTTTCATTTGATTCAAATAGCTTTGTAGAATGCATTTGACTTTCATTTTATTCAAATAGCTTTGTTTGAATATGTTTGTCTTTCATTTGATTCAAAAAGCTTTGTTTGAATGTGTTTTACTTTCCTTTGATTCAAATAACTTTGTTGAATGCATTTGACTTTCATTTGCTTCAAAGAGCTTTGTTTGAATGTGTTAGAATTTCATTTGAGTAAAAAGCTTTGTTTGAATGTGTTTGACTTTCATTTGATTCAAATAGCTTTGTTGAATGCATTTGACTTTCATTGTCTTCAAAATGCTTTGTTTGAATGTGTTGGACTTTCATTTAATCCAAATAGCTTTGTTGAATGCATTTGACTTTCATTTGATTCAAAAAGCTTTGTTTGAATGTGTTTGACTTTCATTTGATTCAAATAGCTTTGTTGAATGCATTTGACTTTCATTTGATTTAAATAGTTTTGTGTGAATGTGTTTGTCTTTCATTTGATTAAAAAAGCTTTGTTTGAATGTGTTTGACTTTCCTTTGATTCAAATACCTTTGTTGACTGTATTTGACTTTCATTTGCTTCCAAAAGTTTTGTTGAATGCATTTGACTTTCATTTGCTTCAAAAAACATTGTTTGAATGTGTTTAATTTCATTTGAGTCAAAAAGCTTCATTTGAATGTATTGGTCTTTCATTTGATTCAAATAGTTTTGTGGAATGCATTTGACTTTCATTTGATTCAAATATCTTTGTTGAATGCATTTGACTTTCATTTGCTTCAAAAAGATTTGTTTGAATGTGTTTGACTTTCATTTGAGTCAAAAAGCTTTGTTTGAATGTGTTGGTCTATCATTTGATTCAAATAGCTTTGTTGAATGCATTTGACTTTCATTTGATTCAAATATCTTTGTTGAATGTGTTTTACTTTCATTTGCTTCAAAAAGCTTTGTTGAATGCATTTGTCTTTCATTTGATTCAAAAAGCTTTGTTTGAATGTGTTAAACTTTCATTTAATTCAAATAGCTTTGTTGGATGAATTTGACTTTCATTTGATTCAAATATCTTTGTTGAATGCATTTGACTTTCATTTGCTTCAAAAATCTTTGTTGAATGCATTTGACTTTCATTTGCTTCAAAAAGCTTTGTTTGAATGTGTTTGTCTTTCATTTGATTCAAAAAGCTTTGTTTGAATGTCTTTGACTTTCATTTGATTCAAATAGCTTTGTTGAATGCATTTGACTTTCATTTGCTACAAAAAGCTTTGTTGAATGCATTTGACTTTCATTGGCTTCAAAAAGCTTTGTTTGAATGTGTTTGACTCTCTTTTGATTAAAAAAAGCTTTGTTTGATTGTGTTCGACTTTCATTTAATTCAAATAGCTTTGTTGAATGCATTTGACTTTCATTTGATTCAAATAGCTTGGTTGAACTCATTTGACTTTCATTTGCTTAAAAAAACTTTGTTTGAATGTAGTTGACTTTCATTTGATTCAAATAGCTTTGTTTGAATGTGTTTGACTTTCATTGTCTTCAAAATGCTTTGTTGAATGCATTTGACTTTCATTTGCTTCAAAGAGCTTTGTTTGAATGTGTTTAATTTAATTTGAGTCAAAAAGCTTTGTTTGAATGTATTGGTCTTTCATTTGATTCAAATAGTTTTGTTGAATGCATTTGACTTTTATTTGATTCAAATAGCTTTGTTGAATGCATTCGACTTTCATTTGCTTCACAAAGCTTTTTTTGAATGTGTTTGACTTTCATTTGATTCAAAAAGCTTTGTTTGAATGTGTTTAACTTTCATTGGGATTCAAATAGCTTTGTTGAATGCATTTGACTTTCATTTGATTCAAATAGCTTTGTTGAATGCATTTTACTTTCATTTGATTCAAAAAGCTTTGTTTGAATGTGTTTGACTTTCATTTGATTCAAATAGCTCTTTTGAATGTATTTGACTTTCTTTTGATTCTAATAGCTTTGTTGAATGCATTTGACTTTTACTTGCTTCAAAAAGCTTTGTTTGAATGTCTTTGACTTTCATTTGAATCAAAAAGCTTTGTTTGAATGTGTTTGACTTTCATTTGATTCAAATAGCTTTGTTGAATGCATTTGACTTTCATTTGATTCAAATAATTTGTTGAACTCATTTGACATTCATTTGCTGAAAAAAACTTTTTTGAATGTGTTTGACTTTTATTTGATTTAAATAGCTTTGTTAAATGCATTTGACTTTCATTGTCTTTAAAATGCTTTGTTTGAATGTGTTTGACTTTCATTTAATCCAAATAGCTTTGTTGAATGTATTTGGCTTTCACTTGATTCAAAAAGCTTTATTTAAATGTGTTTGACTTTCATTTGATTCAAATAGCTTTGTAGAATGCATTTGACTTTCATTTTATTCAAATAGCTTTGTTTGAATATGTTTGTCTTTCATTTGATTCAAAAAGCTTTGTTTGAATGTGTTTTACTTTCCTTTGATTCAAATAACTTTGTTGAATGCATTTGACTTTCATTTGCTTCAAAGAGCTTTGTTTGAATGTGTTAGAATTTCATTTGAGTAAAAAGCTTTGTTTGAATGTGTTGGTCTTTCTTCTGATTTAAATAGCTTTGTTGAATGCATTTGACTTTTATTTGCTTCAAAAAGCTTTGTTTGAATGTGTTTGACTCTTTTTTGATTAAAAAAGCTTTGTTTGATTGTGTTTGACTTTTATTTGATTAAAATAGCTTTGTTGAATGCATTTGACTTTCATTTGATTCAAATATCTTTGTTGAATGTGTTTTACTTTCATTTGCTTCAAAAAGCTTTGTTGAATGCATTTGTCTTTCATTTGATTCAAAAAGCTTTGTTTGAATGTGTTAAACTTTCATTTAATTCAAATAGCTTTGTTGGATGAATTTGACTTTCATTTGATTCAAATATCTTTGTTGAATGCATTTGACTTTCATTTGCTACAAAAAGCTTTGTTGAATGCATTTGACTTTCATTTGCTTCAAAAAGCTTTGTTTGAATGTCTTTGTCTTTCATTTGATTCAAAAAGCTTTGTTTGAATGTGTTTGACTTTCATTTGATTTAAATAGCTTTGTTGAATGCATTTGACTTTCATTTGCTACAAAAAGCTTTGTTGAATGCATTTGACTTTCATTGGCTTCAAAAAGCTTTGTTTGAATGTGTTTGACTCTCTTTTGATTAAAAAAAGCTTTGTTTGATTGTGTTTGACTTTCATTTGATTCAAATAGCTTTGTTGAATGCATTTGACTTTCATTTGATTCAAATAGCTTGGTTGAACTCATTTGACTTTCATTTGCTTGAAAAAACTTTGTTTGAATGTAATTGACTTTCATTTGATTCAAATAGCTTTGTTTGAATGTGTTTGACTTTCATTGTCTTCAAAATGCTTTGTTTGAATGTGTTTGACTTTCATTTTATCCAAATAGCTTTGTTGAATGCATTTGACTTTCATTTGATTCAAAACGTTTTGTTTGAATGTGTATGACTTTCATTTGATTCAAATAGCTTTGTTGAATGCATTTGACTTTCATTTGATTAAAAAAGCTTTGTTTGAATGTGTTTAACTTTCATTGGGATTCAAATAGCTTTGTTGAATGCATTTGACTTTCATTTGATTCAAATAGCTTTATTGAATGCATTTTACTTTCATTTGCTTCAAAAAGCTTTGTTGGAATGTGTTTGACTTTCATTTGATTCAAATAGCTCTGTTGAATGTATTTCACTTTCTTTTGATTCTAATAGCTTTGTTGAATGCATTTGACTTTTACTTGCTTCAAAAAGCTTTGTTTGAATGTCTTTGACTTTCATTTGAATCAAAAATCTTTGTTTGAATGTGTTTGACTTTCATTTGATTCAAATAGCTTTGTTGAATGCATTTTGTTTAGGGTAATTATACGCCGCCATGTGGACCAACCAGAGGGCGACACGTGTCAGCCCCAGGATGGTCCAAAGTGGACCTATCCCTGCTTGACACGTGTAATCTCAGATATTTGGGAAAATGACGGCCTTCAGGCCCAAATCCCGAGAAAGCCGCAATGCGGTGCAGCCCACCACTTATTAGGGTTCTGTGACCTAATCAGGGGCACAATTCCCAAGGACCCTATAAATAGGGAGATTCCCCTCTTTTGGAGGGCACGTTTTTCCATTTTATTACAAACTGTCCCTTTGATAGAGACAACTGAGCTTGGAATCCGAGCAGATCCCCACCTAAATTTCCGCACCTTTTTCTCTCCCTTCAAGTTACTAACTTGATCGTCGGAGGCGGAGCACCTACCAACCGGTGTCTCCGTTTGTTTTGCAGGTACAGGCCGCATCGGACCAGTCTTCGAGCTGTAACTCTCCCGAGGGACAAAAACACCCAAAACATTTGGCGCCGTCTGTGGGGAGAGTACCTCAAAGATGGTTGGAGAGTCTGTGCCCATTCCTGATCTTACCAACTTACAGCCGGTTAAACAACCGGAAAATCAAGAAGACCCTCAACCGGCACCTCAGCCGGGAGGTTCTGGAATCCCTCAGTCGTTCCCTCGGCCTCCACCTGAGGTTGTCACTGAGGATGAAGGTGATGATGAAGATGATGATGACGTGGAGACCTATACCACAAAGGATGGGTCCCTCGTGTTTAAGTACAAGCGTTCCAAAGATAAATTGGAGCGCAATCTTGACCAGGCGGGCCCAAGCAGGCGCCCCTCTGAGAGGCCAGAAGGGGAAACCCAGAAGGCCAGAGGTCAAGCCCTAGTCACCCGGGATGAGCTCATGAAATTCATGAATTCTTTCAAGGGTGAAATCAAGGCCATGATAAACAAAAACAAGGCAGGCTCTAGCAAGAGTCCGCCGGCTAAGAAGTCTCCCACTCCTGGGAAGAAAAATCCCGTCAAGGACAGGCGTCCAACTCCCCATCCCAAAGACAAAGAAAGGGAGAAGGAGAGGATGGCCTCCAGACTTGACTGGTCGAAAATTCTACTGCCTACTGGTCCTCAGAGGCAGCCTCGGCATGAACAGCCGGGGACCAGCAAGAAAACAGCCTCCGATGCTCGACACATCATCGAGCGGAGGAGAAACCAGCAGCTGTCTGAGTCAGCCTCTACTTCGAGCTTTCTATACAGCTTTAAAGAAATTTCTGTAAGGAACTCACAATCCTTACTTGAGAGTCGGACAGGCGGCAAAACCGTCAATACCGAACCTCAGTTGATGATTGGGTCTGTCCCATATGCGCCTCAGGCGCAGTATGGGCAATATGGCCTACAGTTCATGCAGCCTCCTCCTTTTAGAGGACAGGCGGCATACACCTCCGTCCAGCCTTTGGACTGGCAGCTCCGGCTGCTTAAGCTTGGTGAACAACCCTCTGCGTTTGCCAAGAATATAACCGAGGCGGCTCAGCCGTCCAAGGTTAAGAATGTGTTGGTGGGCACCTATGATGGTACCACCAACCTAGAAGACCACCTGATGGCATATACCAACCTCATGTGCTTACAGGGTTGAGACGATGCCACCTGGTGTCGATGTTTCCCGGCCACACTAAAGGGCATTGCCCAACAGTGGTTTGGCAACTTGCCAGCCGGCTCAATTGATTGCTTCAAGAAGCTAGCCTTCTTGTTTGCCACCAACTTCTCAATGAATATCCCTGTTAAGAAAACGAGCCTTGATTTGAGCACCGTTAAGCAGGGTGAGAAGGAAGGGCTACGCTCAGGTCAGAATCCAGATCCAGGGACTATTTGACGAGGTAGCTTTTACAGACTTTTTCAAGGGTCTGAGAGACGGGTCGGCTTTTAAGTTCGAGCTTGCACCTTCTGCTGAAAGAATTCAAAGACATTTTTGCCTTCGAAGTGGAAGAGATGCCAAGCGTCAGCCCGGATCTCGCTGTCCATAAACTCGCCGTGGATCATAAAAAGAAGCCCATCCAGCTAAAGAAAAGAAACCATGGCGAGGAAAGAAGTCAGGCGGCAGCTGCCGAAGTCAAAAAGCTGCTAGACGCCAGGTTCATTCGGCCTTGTAATTTCCCCGACTGGGTGGCCAATGTGGTCCTTATTAAGAAACCGAATGAGACCTGGCGCATGTGTGTTGATTACACAGACCTCAACAAGGCGTTTCCAAAGGACAATTACCCGCTTCCAAAGATCGACAGTCTGGTTGATTCAACAGCCGGTCACGCCTTGATGAGCTTCATGGATGCCTACTCCGGCTTCCATCAGATACCCCTCTGGAAGAAAGATCAAGAGAAGACGGCCTTCGTCACTGATTTGGGGTTATTCTGTTATACTGTGATGCCGTTTGGCTTGAAGAATGTGCCTGCCACCTTCCAACGGATGATTAATGCGGTCTTCATTAATCAAATTGGGAGGAATGTGGAGGCGTACATCGATGACATGATAGTCAAATCCAAGCAACAGACGGATCATCTTGCTGATCTCCGAGAAACATTCATCACCCTCAGGCGGCATAAGGACATGTTAAACCCCAAAAAAATGTGTCTTTGGTGTTGAGTCTGGGAAGTTTCTCGGATTCCTGATTGATCAAAGGGGGATAGAGGCTAACCCCGAAAAGATACAGGCGGTAATTGACATGAAGTCACCCCGTTCTGTCAAGGAAGTTCAGAGACTAACTGGTTGCCTGGCCGGTCAGGCGACAAATGCCTTTACTTCTTCCAAGCAATCAGGAAGAAGACCAGGTTTGAATGGGGAGACGATGCTGAGACGGCATTCCAGAAGCTAAAAGAGCACTTGCATGCTCTGCCTAGGCTGGTCAGTCCTCTGCCTAGGGAGACGTTGTACATGTATTTGGCCGTCTCAGATCATGCTCTCAGTGCCGTTCTCCTTGCTGAGCGAGACGGCGTTCAGCTCCCGGTTTACTTCATTAGCCATGTTCTAAAAAATGCTGAACTCCGGAACCCCATGGTTGAAAAATTTGGTCTTTCTTTGTACATGGCATTCAAAGAATTGAAGCCTTACTTTCTGGCTCATTCGATGGTGATTTACACCAACCAGCCACTCAAGCGGCCAATGTCTACCTTGGAGTCAGCCGACAGAATGTTGAAATGGGCTATTAAAATGCAAAGTCTTGAAATCACTTACGAACCAAGGAAGGCAGTGAAAGGTCAGGCATTTGCCGACTTCATTGTTGAAATGACCCGTCCGGTGGCTCTGGATAATCTTGATCAGGTTTAGAAAGTGTATGTAGACGGGAGCTCTACAAAGAACGGCTGTGGTGCAGGCGTAATTTATGAGTCTCCTGAGGGGGACAGATATGAGTATGCACTACGGTTCAAGTTTCAGGCCTCAAACAATGAGGCGGAATATGAAGCCCTGCTAGCCGGAATCCGCATGTGTAAGGCGGCAGGGGCAACAAAAATTGACGCCTACTCTGATTCACAGTTGGTCGTTAGCCAGTATGAGGGAAAATTTGAGGCAACTCACCCGGCTATGATCAAATATCTTCAGGCGCTCAAAGAGGAGGCTGGGTCACTCGAGGAGTTTCATCTGAATCAAGTACCCAGGTCTGATAACAACCAGGCGGATGCACTGTCAAAACTTGCATCCTCCGCCTGCCATGATACGCCTCGGTTAGTCTTTTGGGAAGTTCTTGAAAAAAGAAGCATCTATGAAGATCCCATTGGAGTCCTTGACCGAAGCTCTACCTGGATGGATGGCATCCGGGCATACCTCTCTGACGGTACACTTCCTGATTCGCCACAGGACGCAGCCGTTCTGAAAAAGCGAGCCGCAAGCTTTGAGTTGAGAAATGGAGAACTCTTCAAGGCGGGGTTTCTTAAGCCTCTTTTGAAGTGTGTAACCCCAGAAAAGGGGAAAGAAGTCCTTGAAGACTTGCACTCGGGATTCTGCGCCTCCTACATAGGCGGCAGATCCCTAGCCGTCAGAGCCAGACGACATTACTTTTGGCCCACTCTAGAGGCAGACGCCAAGGAGTTGGTGAAGAAATGTGACAAGTGCAAGAAATTTGGCAAACTTATTCACCGTCCGGCTACTGATATGATGGCCATCCACAGCCCAATTCCGTTTGCAAAATGGGGCATGGACATCTTAGGTCCTTAGACGCCTGCACTAGGCGGAAAGCGTTACATCTTGGTGGCTGTGGATTACTTTACCAAATGGGTAGAGGCTGAGGCGGTAAAAAATATCAAGACATCAGACGTCAACTCTTTCATCTGGAAGAATGTCATCACCCGATATGGGGTTCCTATGTCCATGGTGTTTGATAATGGTCCTCAGTTTGAGACGCCTCAGCTAAAAACTTGGTTGGGAGTTCAAGGGATCTCAAGTTGTTTTGGATCAGTCGGCCGTCCCCAAGCAAACGGCCAAGTTGAAGCCTTCAACAAATTGATCTCAGACGGCATTAAGAAGAAAATTGAAAGAGCCGGTGGCTTATGGGCTGAGGAATTAATCCATGTCCTATGGGCCATCCGGACAACAGCAAAAGGGGCAACCGGTGAAACCCCATTTCTCATGGTTTACGGTGCTGAAGCCGTCTTGCCCATTGAACACTATGAGTCGACTCTCAGAGTCATGCTTTATGATGAAGAGGCAAACTAGGAGGCAATGCACCTGGCATTGGACTCACTCCCAGAACACAGGGGCAATGCCGCCTTGCGTCATGAGATTTACCGTCTGAGAATGACCAGAGCCTACAACAAGAAAGTGCACAAGCGTCCTTTGAAAGTGGACGACCTAGTGTTACGGAAAATGGAGGCAACCGGTAGGGCCAATGAGCTTGGAAAGCTAACTCCAAATTGGGAAGATCCCTACCGGATTTGTGAAGAAGTAAGAGACGGCACCTACCGCCTGGAAACTCCAGACGGCAGGCGCCTGCTTAGAACTTGGAATGTAGACAATTTGAAAAAGTACTACTTCTGAGATTTGCAATGTTTGTAAACAAGAAGTAAATTAATGAGAAATTGCTTTTTGTTTTCACTTTTGTTTTGTTTCTATCTTGTACTCCGTCTGAAGCTCAGACGGGTCACTTATTTATTTTTCTGAGTTTGTCACTTGAAAATTGAATTAACGTCTGATTGACGAGAGGCCAATGGCCAGATAATTAAGGTAAGCACAAAACCGCTTAGTGGCTATACAGCCGGTCTCAAACAAGACAAGAAGGCCAATGGCCGGATGGCTGCTCTTTCCCATAAATTCGTCTGTCCCAACATGGACAAAGGCGTCCGGCGACACCCCTCCGGGTGCAATCGTCGCAGAGAGAAGCCAACCTGCTTACTCTACGTACCAATTCAGGCGGCCACAATTGGACAGCTAAATCAGCCATCCATAGCCGTCTGACCTGAACCGTCTAAGGAACGACCAAGTTTCGGAACCCGGATGTCCAATGACATCAGTCGGCGACCGACTAAAGTTCTTACTTAGCGTTTTTTCATTTTAAATTGCATACATCCTTGTTTGGGGCAAAAGAGTTGTGCAATGGCTATACAATCTCTACCTAGACGGTCAACACCGTCTAGCTAGTGACTGGAACGCTTGTTAATGTACGGTTGTGTACTTGGTTTGGGGCAATCACTACTGTGATTGATTGACTTACAAACGTATCATGCTCTTTGCAGCATCAGACGTTCCCAAGTCAATCAACCAACTCCACTTGAAACCAACCACACAGCCGTCCAGGGGCAAGGACAGCCGCATACTTTTGACAAGTTAGGCAGAGATCGCCGCATGCTTTTGATAAGTTAGGCAAGAATTTAAAATAAAAAAATTTAAGTGAAGAGAAAACACAAGCGCAAAGTAATAAAAACCGACCCAGTCGGTGCATTCATTGAATTTCCACCCAGCCAAACAGCTGTGATGGATTAATTGTTATCCGGACCCCGTCCGGGAAAGAGAAATTGTTTGACAAACACGGGTCCTCAGCCGGTAAAGATACACATATACTCGGCACATAGGCCGGAAAAGCAAATGATGGCATACTGCCGCAGATAAAAATAAAAAAAATAAAGAAATTGGCACACAGCCGCTGAAATCACTGCCCCGCAGACGGTCCTTCCTGGCCCTCCTCCCCCTGTTCTTCAGTCTCGGGGGCTTCAGGCTCGGGGTGCTCAGTGTTGGCCCAGGCGAGGAAAGACTCAGGCTCCGGCTCACCCTTCTCTCTTAGGTATATCACCTCTTCAGCATATTTGTGAGCCAGAGCCCAGACGCCATAATCCTTGTTGGATACAAGGCAGCCCAGGCGATCTTCATCATAGCCTCGCTGTCGGCGGCCATCTCAGCTACCAGGCGGTTTTGATCCGCCTGCAGAGTCGCTCGGAAATTATCCTGAGCTTTGGCCGCCTCCTTCTCCAGCTTGGCAACTTTCCCCTTCAGATCAGTGTTCTCTTTCGAGACACCCTGAAGCTTCTCCAGATCCTCCTGAGCCTTCTTCAGGTCCTCCCTGAGCTTGGGGAGGTCCTCCTCCGCCTGTTTCTGGGCCGTCTCAGCATCCGTCGCCTTCTTCTTGGCCGCCCGCAAGTCCGCCTCCAGTCTGGATCTTGGCCGCCTGTGTCATTTGGGTTGCTTTAGTTTAAAGATCGTCAACGATACACGAGTATAAAGCAACATTATTGGCGTCTGAGGCGGAATGCTTGGCCTGTCTTACCTCATCCCGCTTGCGGGTGTAAGGACGCTTGAGCCCGTCTACCCGCAGAAGAGCCTACAAAAGCAAACAGGGTTAGCACTGCAGGCGGAGAAAAACTTAGAGAAAAAATGATTCAAAATTATTCAAGTGTCTTACCTCAGCCAGGAGGGACAAGATACGTTCAAGATTGAACGTCTCAATCCCCGGGATAGCATCCTTATCCCGCTTGCTCACAGCCTCCAGCATGGCCTTGGCGTGCTTTTGGACGTCTGGCCAGCGAGGTGATTGATCTGCACCACAATCAGCGTCAAAGTGTGAAACTAAAGCAGCACCAATCTGGTTCCGACCGTCTGAGGATGACGTCTGCTGGGAGTGTGATTTCACTCTCAACGGCCATCCCAGCTCAGGCGGGGATTCAAAAGGGTTCTTACCTGCAGAGCCGGCCAGGCGAGAGCCGCTGGGAGGCGTGGTGAACCCCCCGGTTGCAGATAGGGGGTTGGCCAGGTCAAGGCCTAGAGAGCCACTCACCCTCTCCGTCCTTCCCCCTATCCGCATTTGAGTCTTCCCACCTGGGGCGTTGGAAGTTGCGGTGGAGGCAGCCTTTTTTGAGGACTTGCTGGGGTTAGAGGCGGTGGTCTCCTCCCTAGCCCGTTTGAGTTTTTTCTCAAACGTCTTGTCCACCTCTCCTCCCTGAGAAAATAAACAAGTTAATGTTAGCAGTCGAAGAAAGTAAACTTTGAAAGCAAACTTAAGAAAAGAGTCAGGCGTTTACCTTGGCCCTGAGCTCTCTCGCCTAGGCTTCCGCCAAGTCTCGGCGGATCTGTGCTGAGGACCGTCTAGGGGTCTTCTCGTCTGGCAACATGTTCAGAGCTTCTTCTGCAAAAACAAAAAGGGAATTGATTAGTACATCATCAAAAACGATTCTGATACAAAAGTACTACAGACGGAAATGTATTCAGGCGCATACGTCTGGTGAACATGTGTCCTAGCCCGTAGGCGGCTAGGAAGAATTAGTCCCTAAGCCAGGCGCTCTTGGGGATCCAGTTTCTGGGGACTTTTATTGTCTCCCCGGTTGACAATGTGGCGTCTGTGAGGCCGAAGAAGTCAGCCTCAATTATTTTGTCGAAGTCCTCATCCGGGATCCGGGGAAGACAGCATTTCCGACCTAGAAGGTCGGGCTTCTTATTGTATTGGTGGAGCTCGCAGTTCTCCCGCCTAGTTGGGGCCGTCAGCAGGTAGAACCTGTGCTTCCAGCCGTCAAATTTTGAGACCTTATCCAAGGTCATCATATATTGAGGAAACGTGGTCAAAGTATACCACGCTCTGTACCCGCTTGGGCTGCGGCTAAGATAGTGCATCTTAGCAAAAGCTTCCCAGCCGGGGTGAATTCCTTGGAATTCACAGGCGGCAACATACCCCAGAATGTTTGCCCAAGAATTGGGGGTAAGTTGCCAGACTCCGAGGCCGTAGCCTCTCAAGATTGCCTTCACCGCCTGGTGAAGGGGGAAGCGCAGACCAGCCTTGAACGCTGCCTCGTAACAGCCGAAGTAGCCGTTGGCGTTTCGTTCAGTATCTTCCCAAGAGATGGTGCCGTCTTCAGGAGGCACCCTTATTTTCCACCCGTCTCCCATTGGGTGCACTTTCAAAAAAATTTCAAGACCTCTTTCCATGAGGTCCCTGTCTTTGATGGAGACATGGATCTTGTAGGGATCGTCCTTCTCGTTCCATCTCTTCCTCTTTTCTTCCTCGCTATCCTCAAGCGGGGGAAGATCATCGCTGCTCTCAGAAGAGGAGACGGTAAATCCATTCCCCGTCTCCTCCCCAGATTGGGAGACAGAAGCTGAGGCGGCCTCCTCACCGCCTTGGTCGCACTCGTCCAAAAACGAGTCTGGAGGAGTTGGGGGGCCACGCGGAGGGGATCTCTCCGGAGCCGTCTGGTGTTCTGAGCCAGACGTCTCCCCCTTAGGCGTTTGGCCGCCTGAGCCTTCGCTCCTATAATTGGGGTCCTATGCCGTCTGCATATTCTGAGCCATTGTGTCCTGCACAGACGCGCAAATGGTTGGAATCCAAGCATGAGGGTGGTCCCAACACCTTGAGACGGCACTACCAGTCCTAGACTCAGCCGTCCCTAGTGAACGGCTGGATTCTAACCTAGGTTGTGCCGTGTGTGTTGGTGATGAATCCATTTATTGCAAGAAATATGTACAAGCGGTAAAATGAAAAAGAGATGAGAGAGTCAGAGACGGTACCTTTAGATTTAAGATCTGAAGGTAGACGGGTCCGCCTGTGTTGATGAGGCTGAGTTTTCTTAGCTTGCGCGTGACTCAGACGGATGACTTCTGCTCTCTCTTTCAAGATTCTCTCTAAGTTTTCTCTGAAAATTTTTGTGAAACGTACAAGAATAATGAGGGTAAACGGCTATATAAGGAGGGTAAATTAAGGGGTATTCCTGTAATTTACTCAGATGGTGAACAGTAAAATTTTGGCGGTAAAATTACCACCAACAAGAGAGTGACACGTGTCACAGATGCCACGTGGCGTGCCACGTCACATCTTTGAGGGGCAAATGTTTAGGGTAATTTTACCCCGACATGTGGACCAACCAGAGAGCGACACGTGTCAGCCCCAGGATGGTCCAAAGTGGACCTATCCCTGCTTGACACGTGTCATCCCAGATATTTGGGAAAATGACGGCCTTCAGGCCCAAATCTCGAGAAAGCCGCAATGCGGCGCAGCCCACCACTAATTAGGGTTCTGTGACCTAATTAGGGGCACAATTCCCAAGGACCCTATAAATAGGGAGATTCCCCTCTTTTAGAGGGCACGTTTTTCCATTTTATTACAAACTGTCCCTTTGATAGAGACAACTGAGCTTGGAATCCGAGCAGATCCCCAAATAAATTTCCGCACCTTTTTCTCTCCCTTCAAGTTATTAACTTGATCGTCGGAGGCGGAGCACCTACCAACCGGTGTCTCCGTTTGTTTTGCAGGTACAGGCCGCATCGGACCAGTCTTCGAGCTGTAACTCTCCCGAGGGACAAAAACACCCAAAACACATTTGACTTTCATTTGATTCAAATAGCTTTGTTGAACTCATTTGACTTTCATTTGCTGGAAAAAACTTTGTTTGAATGTGTTTGACTTTCATTTGATTCAAATAGCTTTGTTTGAATGTGTTTGACTTTTATTTGATTCAAATAGCTTTGTTGAATGCATTTGACTTTCATTGTCTTTAAAATGCTTTGTTTGAATGTGTTTGACTTTCATTTAATCCAAATAGCTTTGTTGAATGCATTTGACTCTCATTTGATTCAAAAAGCTTTATTTGAATGTGTTTGACTTTCATTTGATTAAAATAGCTTTGTTGAATGCATTTGACTTTCATTTTATTCAAATAGCTTTGTTTGAATGTGTTTGTCTTTCATTTGATTCAAAAAGCTTTGTTTGAATGTGTTTTACTTTCCTTTGATTCAAATAACTTTGTTGAATGCATTTGACTTTCATTTGCTTCAAAAAACTTAGTTTGAATGTGTTAGACTTTCATTTGAGTAAAAAGCTTTGTTTGAATGTGTTGGTCTTTCTTTTGATTTAAATAGCTTTGTTGAATGCATTTGACTTTCATTTGCTTCAAAAAGCTTTGTTTGAATGTGTTTGACTCTCTTTTGATTAAAAAAGATTGTTTGATTGTGTTAGACTTTCATTTGATTCAAAAAGCTTTGTTGAATGCATTTGACTTTCATTTGATTCAAATAGCTTTGTTGAACTCATTTGACTTTCATTTGCTTATAAAAACTTTGTTTGAATGTAATAGACTTTCATTTGATTCAAATAGCTTTGTTTGAATGTGTTTAACTTTCATTTGATTCAAATAGCTTTGTTGAATGCATTTGACTTTCATTTGATTCAAATATCTTTGTTGAATGCATTTTACTTTCATTTGCTTCAAAAATCTTTGTTTGAATGTGTTTAACTTTCATTTGATTCAAATAGCTTTGTTGAATGCATTTGACTTTCATTTGATTTAAATAGCTTTGTTGAATGCATATGACTTTCATTTGATTCAAAAAGCTTTGTTTGAATGTGTTTGACTTTCATTTGATTCAAATAGTTTGTTGAATGCATTTGACTTTCATTTGATTTAAATAGCTTTGTGTGAATGTGTTTTTCTTTCATTTGATTAAAAAAGCTTTGTTTGAATGTGTTTGACTTTCCTTTGATTCAAATAACTTTGTTGAATGTATTTGACTTTCATTTGCTTCAAAAAGTTTTGTTGAATGCATTTGACTTTCATTTGCTTCAAAAAGCTTTGTTTGAATGTGTTTAATTTCATTTGAGTCAAAAAGCTTTGTTTGAATGTGTTGGTCTTTCATTTAATTCAAATAGTTTTGTTGAATGCATTTGACTTTCATTTGATTCAAATATCTTTGTTGAATGCATTTGACTTTCATTTGCTTCAAAAATATTTGTTTGAATGTGTTTGACTTTCATTTGAGTCAAAAAGCTTTGTTTGAATGTGTTAATCTATCATTTGATTCAAATAGCTTTGTTGAATGCATTTGACTTTCATTTGATTCAAATATCTTTGTTGAATGCATTTGACTTTCATTTGCTTCAAAAAGATTTGTTTGAATGTGTTTGACTTTCATTTGAGTCAAAAAAGCTTTGTTTGAATGTGTTGGTCTATCATTTGATTCAAATAGCTTTTTGAATGCATTTGACTTTAATTTGATTCAAATATCTTTGTTGAATGTGTTTTACTTTCATTTGCTTCAAAAAGCTTTGTTGAATGCATTTGTCTTTCATTTGATTCAAAGAGCTTTGTTTGAATGTGTTAAACTTTCATTTAATTCAAATAGCTTTGTTGGATGAATTTGACTTTCATTTGATTCAAATATCTTTGTTGAATGCATTTCACTTTCATTTGCTTCATAAAGCTTTGTTGATTGCATTGGATTTTCATTTGCTTCAAAAAGCTTTGTTTGAATGTGTTTGTCTTTCATTTTATTCAAAAAGCTTTGTTTGAATGTGTTTGACTTTCATTTGATTCAAAAAGCTTTATTGAATGCATTTGACTTTCATTTGCTACAAAAAGCTTTGTTGAATGCATTTGACTTTCATTGGCTTCAAAAAGCTTTGTTTGAATGTGTTTGACTCTCTTTTGATTAAAAAGTTTTGTTTGATTGTGTTTGACTTTCATTTGATTCAAATAGCTTTGTTGAATGCATTTGACTTTCATTTGATTCAAATAGCTTGGTTGAACTCATTTGACATTCATTTGCTTGAAAAAACTTTGTTTGAATGTAATTGACTTTCATTTGATTCAAATAGCTTTGTTTTAATGTGTTTGAGTTTCATTTGATTCAAATAGCTTTGTTGAATGCATTTGACTTTCATTGTCTTCACAATGCTTTGTTTGAATGTATTTGACTTTCATTTTATCCAAATAGCTTTGTTGAATGCATTTGACTTTCATTTGATTCAAAACGCTTTGTTTGAATGTGTTTGACTTTCATTTGATTCAAATAGCTTTGTTGAATGCATTTGACTTTTATTTGATTCAAAAACCTTTGTTTGAATGTGTTTGACTTTCATTAGATTCCAATAGCTTTGTTGATTGCATTTGACTTTCATTTGATTCAAATAGCTTTGTTGAATGCATTTGACTTTCATTTGCTTCAAAAAGCTTTTTTTGAATGTGTTTGACTTTCATTCGATTAAAAAAGCTTTGTTTGAATGTGTTTAACTTTCATTGGGATTCAAATAGCTTTGTTGAATGCATTTGACATTCATTTGATTCAAATATCTTTGTTCAATGCATTTTACTTTCATTTGCTTCAAAAAGCTTTGGTTGAATGTGTTTGACTTTCATTTGATTCAAATAGCTTTGTTGAATGCATTTGACTTTCATTTGCTTCAAAAAGCTTTGTTTGACTCTCTTTTGATTAAAAAAGCTTTGTTTGATTGTGTTTGACTTTCATTTGATTCAAATAACTTTGTTGAATGCATTTGGTTTTCATTTGATTTAAATAGCTTTGTTGAACTTATTTGACTTTCATTTGCTTGAAAAAACTTTGTTTGAATTTGTTTGACTTTCATTTGATTCAATTAGCTTTGTTCGAATGTATTTGACTTTCATTTGATTCAAATAGCTTTGTTGAATGCATTTGACTTTCATTGTCTTTAAAATGCTTTGTTTGAATGTGTTTGACTTTCATTTGATCCAAATAGCTTTGTTGAATGCATTTGACTTTCATTTGATTCAAAAAGCTTTGTTTAAATGCATTTGACTTTCATTTGATTCAAATAGCTTTGTTTTAATGTGTTTGTCTTTAATTTTATTAAAAAAGCTTTGTTTGAATGTGTTTGACTTTTCTTTGACTCAAATAGCTTTGTTGAATGTATTTGACTTTCATTTGCTTCAAAAAGCTTTGTTAAATGCATTAGCCTTTATTTGCTTCAAAAAGCTTTGTTTGAATGTGTTTAGCTTTCATTTGAGTCAAAAAGCTTTGTTTGAATGTGTTGGTCTTTCATTTGATTCAAATAGTTTTGTTGAATGCATTTGTCTTTCATTTGCTTCAAAAAGCTTTGTTGAATGCATTTGACTTTCATTTGATTCAAATAGCTTTGTTGAATGCATTTGACTTTCATTTGCTTGAAAAACCTTAGTTTGAATGTGTTTGACTTTCATTTGATTCAAATAGCTTTGTTTGAATGTGTTTGACTTTCATTTGATTCAAATGCTTTGTTGAATGCATTTGACTTTCATTGTCTTCAAAATTCTTTATTTGAATGTGTTTGACTTTCATTTGATTCAAATAGCTTTGTTGAATGCAATTGACTTTCATTGTCTTCAAAATGCTTTGTTTGAATGTGTTTGACTTTCCTTTGATCCAAATAGCTTTGTTGAATACATTTAACTTTAATTTGATTCAAAAAGCTTTGTTTGAATGTGTTTGACTTTTATTTGATTCAAATAGCTTTGTTGAATGCATTTGACTTTCTTTTGATTCAAATAGCTTTGTTGAATGCATTTGACTTTCATTTGCTTCAAAAAGCTTTGTTTGAATGTGTTTGACTTTCACTTGATTTAAATAGCTTTGTTTGAATGTGTTTGACTTTCATTAGACTCAAATAGCTTTGTTGAACGCATTTGACTTTCATTTGATTCAAATAGCTTTGTTGAATGTATTTGACCTTCATTTGCTTCAAAAAGCTTTGTATGAATATGTTTGTCTTTCATTTAATTTAAAAAGCTTTGTTTGAATGTGTTTGACTTTAGTTTGATTCAAATAAGTTTGTTGAATGCATTTGACTTTCATTTGCTACCAAAAGCTTTGTTGAATGCATTTGACTTTTAATGGCTTCAAAAAGCTTTGTTTGAATGTGTTTGACTTTCATTTGATTCATATAGCTTTGTTGAATGCATTTGACTTTCATTTGATTCAAATAGCTTTGTTGAACTCATTTGACTTTCATTTGCTTGAAGAAACTTTGTTTGAATGTAATTGCCTTTCATTTGATTCAAATAGCTTTGTTGAATGCATTTGACTCTCATTGTCTTAAAAATGCTTTGTTTGAATGTGTTTGACTTTCATTTGATCCAAATAGCTTTGTTGAATGCATTTGACTTTCATTTGATTCAAAAAGCTTTGTTTGAATGTGTATGACTTTCATTTGATTCAAATATCTTTGTTGAATGCATTTGACTTTCATTTGATTTAAATAGCTTTGTTTGAATGTGCTTGTCTTCCATTTGATTAAAAAAGCTTTGTTTGAATGTGTTTGACTTTCCTTTGATTCAAATACCTTTGTTGAATGTATTTGACTTTCATTTGCTTCAAAAAGTTTTGTTGAATGCATTTGACTTTCATTTGCTTTAAAAAGCTTTGTTTGAATGTGTTTGACTTTCATTAGATTCAAATACCTCTGTTGAATGTATTTGACTTTCTTTTGATTCTAATAGCTTTGTTGAATGAATTTGACTTTTACTTGCTTCAAAAAGCTTTGTTTGAATGTCTTTGTCTTTCATTTGAATCAAAAAGCTTTGTTTGAATGTGTTGGTCTTTCTTTCGATTTAAATAGCTTTGTTAAATACATTTGACTTTCATTTGCTTCAAAAAGCTTTGTTTGAATGTGTTTGACTCTCTTTTGATTAAAAAGCTTTGTTTGAATGTGTTTGACTTTCAATTGATTCAAATAGCTTTGTTGAATGCATTTGACTTTCATTTGCTTCAAAAAGATTTGTTTAAATGTGTTTGACTCTTATTTGATTAAAAAAGCTTTGTTTGAATGTGTTTGACTTTCATTTGCTTCAAATAGCTTTGTTGAATGCATTTGACTTTCACTGTCTTCAAAATTCTTTATTTGAATGTGTTTGACTTTCATTTGATTCAAATAGCTTTGTTGAATGCAATTGACTTTCATTGTCTTCAAAATGCTTTGTTTGAATGTGTTTGACTTTCATTTGATTCAAATATCTTTGTTGAATGCATTTGACTTTCATTTGCTTCAAAAAGATTTGTTTGAATGTGTTTGACTTTCATTTGAGTCAAAAAGCTTTGTTTGAATGTGTTTGACTTTCATTTGATTCTAAAAGCTTTGTTTAAATGTGTTTGACTTTCATTTGATTTAAATAGCTTTGTTGAATGCATTTGACTTTCATTTGATTCAAAAAGCTTTGTTTGAATGTGTTTGACTTTCATTTGATTCAAATAGTTTGTTGAATGCATTTGACTTTCATTTGATTTAAATAGCTTTGTGTGAATGTGTTTGTCTTTCATTTGATTAAAAAAGCTTTGTTTGAATGTGTTTGACTTTCCTTTGATTCAAATACCTTTGTTGAATGTATTTGACTATCATTTGCTTCAAAAAGTTTTGTTGAATGCATTTGACTTTCATTTGCTTCAAAAAGCTTTGTTTGAATGTGTTTAATTTCATTTGAGTCAAAAAGCTTTGTTTGAATGTGTTGGTCTTTCATTTAATTCAAATAGTTTTGTTGAATGCATTTGACTTTCATTTGATTCAAATATCTTTGTTGAATGCATTTGACTTTCATTTGCTTCAAAAAGATTTGTTTGAATGTGTTTGACTTTCATTTGAGTCAAAAAGCTTTGTTTGAATGTGTTGATCTATCATTTGATTCAAATAGCTTTGTTGAATGCATTTGACTTTCATTTGATTCAAATATCTTTGTTGAATGTGTTTTACTTTCATTTGCTTCAAAAAGCTTTGTTGAATGCATTTGTCTTTCATTTGATTTAAAAAGCTTTGTTTGAATGTGTTAAACTTTCATTTAATTCAAATAGCTTTGTTGGATGAATTTGACTTTCATTTGATTCAAATATCTTTGTTGAATGCATTTCACTTTCATTTGCTTCATAAAGCTTTGTTGAATGCATTGGACTTTCATTTGCTTCAAAAAGCTTTGTTTGAATGTGTTTGTCTTTCATTTTATTCAAAAAGCTTTGTTTGAATGTGTTTGACTTTCATTTGATTCAAAAAGCTTTATTGAATGACTTTAATTTGCTACAAAAAGCTTTGTTGAATGCATTTGACTTTCATTGGCTTCAAAAAGCTTTGTTTGAATGTGTTTGATTCTCTTTTGATTAAAAAGTTTTGTTTGATTGTGTTTGACTTTCATTTGATTCAAATAGCTTTGTTGAATGCATTTGACTTTCATTTGATTCAAATAGCTTGGTTGAACTCATTTGACATTCATTTGCTTGAAAAAACTTTGTTTGAATGTAATTGACTTTCATTTGATTCAAATAGCTTTGTTTGAATGTGTTTGACTTTCATTTGATTCAAATAGCTTTTTTGAATGCATTTGACTTTCATTGTCTTCAAAATGCTTTGTTTGAATGTATTTGACTTTCATTTTATCCAAATAGCTTTGTTGAATGCATTTGACTTTCATTTGATTCAAAACGCTTTGTTTGAATGTGTTTGACTTTCATTTGATTCAAATAGCTTTGTTGAATGCATTTGACTTTCATTTGATTCAAAAACCTTTGTTTGAATGTGTTTGACTTTCATTAGATTCCAATAGCTTTGTTGATTGCATTTGACTTTCATTTGATTCAAATAGCTTTGTTGAATGCATTTGACTTTCATTTGCTTCAAAAAGCTTTGTTTGAATGTGTTTGACTTTCACTTGATTTAAATAGCTTTGTTTGAATGTGTTTGACTTTCATTAGACTCAAATAGCTTTGTTGAATGCATTTGACTTTCATTTGATTCAAATAGCTTTGTTGAATGTATTTGACCTTCATTTGCTTCAAAAAGCTTTGTATGAATATGTTTGTCTTTCATTTGATTTAAAAAGCTTTGTTTGAATGTGTTTGACTTTAGTTTGATTCAAATAAGTTTGTTGAATGCATTTGACTTTCATTTGCTACCAAAAGCTTTGTTGAATGCATTTGTCTTTCAATGGCTTCAAAAAGCTTTGTTTGAATGTGTTTGACTCTCTTTTGATTTAAAAAGCTTTGTTTGATTGTGTTTGACTTTCATTTGATTCTTATAGTTTTGTTGAATGCATTTGACTTTCATTTGATTCAAATAGCTTTGTTGAACTCATTTGACTTTCATTTGCTTGAAGAAACTTTGTTTGAATGTAATTGCCTTTCATTTGATTCAAATAGCTTTGTTGAATGCATTTGACTCTCATTGTCTTAAAAATGCTTTGTTTGAATGTGTTTGACTTTCATTTGATCCAAATAGCTTTGTTGAATGCATTTGACTTTCATTTGATTCAAAAAGCTTTGTTTGAATGTGTTTGACTTTCATTTGATTCAAATATCTTTGTTGAATGCATTTGACTTTCATTTGATTTAAATAGCTTTGTTTGAATGTGCTTGTCTTCCATTTGATTAAAAAAGCTTTGTTTGAATGTGTTTGACTTTCCTTTAATTCAAATACCTTTGTTGAATGTATTTGACTTTCATTTGCTTCAAAAAGTTTTGTTGAATGCATTTGACTTTCATTTGCTTTAAAAAGCTTTGTTTGAATGTGTTTGACTTTCATTAGATTCAAATACCTCTGTTGAATGTATTTGACTTTCTTTTGATTCTAATAGCTTTGTTGAATGAATTTGACTTTTACTTGCTTCAAAAAGCTTTGTTTGAATGTCTTTGTCTTTCATTTGAATCAAAAAGCTTTGTTTGAATGTGTTGGTCTTTCTTTCGATTTAAATAGCTTTGTTAAATACATTTGACTTTCATTTGCTTCAAAAAGCTTTGTTTGAATGTGTTTGACTCTCTTTTGATTAAAAAGCTTTGTTTGAATGTGTTTGACTTTCATTTGATTCAAATAGCTTTGTTGAATGCATTTGACTTTCATTTGCTTCAAAAAGATTTGTTTAAATGTGTTTGACTCTTATTTGATTTAAATAGCTTTGTTTGAATGTGTTTGACTTTCATTAGACTCAAATAGCTTTGTTGAATACATTTGACTTTCATTTGATTCAAATAGCTTTGTTCAATGCATTTTACTTTCATTTGCTTCAAAAAGCTTTGTTTGAATGTGTTTGACTTTCATTTGCTTCAAATAGCTTTGTTGAATGCATTTGACTTTCACTGTCTTCAAAATTCTTTATTTGAATGTGTTTGACTTTCATTTGATTCAAATAGCTTTGTTGAATGCAATTGACTTTCATTGTCTTCAAAATGCTTTGTTTGAATGTGTTTGACTTTCATTTGATTCAAATATCTTTGTTGAATGCATTTGACTTTCATTTGCTTCAAAAAGATTTGTTTGAATGTGTTTGACTTTCATTTGAGTCAAAAAGCTTTGTTTGAATGTGTTTGACTTTCATTTGATTCTAAAAGCTTTGTTTAAATGTGTTTGACTTTCATTTGATTTAAATAGCTTTGTTGAACGCATTTGACTTTCATTTGATTCAAATAGCTTTGTTGAATGCATTTTACTTTCATTTGATTCAAAAAGCTTTGTTTGAATGCGTTTGACTTTCATTTGATTCAAATGGCTTTGTTGAATGCATTTGACTTTCTTTTGATTCAAATATATTTGTTGAATGCATTTGAATTTTTCTTTGTTTCAAAAGGCTTTGTTTGAATGTATTTAACTTTCATTTGATTCAAAAAGCTTTGTTTGAATGTGTTGGTGTTTCATTTGATTCAAATAACTTTGTTGAATGCATTTGACTTTCATTTGCTTCAAAAAGCTTTGTTTGAATGTGTTTGACTCTCTTTTGATTAAAAAGCTTTGTTTAAATGTGTTTGACTTTCATTTGATTCAAATAGCTTTGTTGAATGCATTTGACTTTGATTTGATTCTAATATCTTTGTTCAATGCATTTGACTTTCATTTGCTTCAAAAAGCTTTGTTTGAATGTGTTTGACTTTCTTTTGAGTTAAAAAGGTTTGTTTGAATGTGTTGGTCTTTCATTTGATTCAAATAGCTTTGTTTGAATGTGTTTGACTTTCATTTGATTCAAATAGCTTTGTTGAATGCATTTGACTATCATTTGATTCAAATAGCTTTGTTGAATGCATTTGACTTTCATTTGCTTCAAAAAGCTTTGTTTGAATGTGTTTGACTCTCTTTTGATTAAAAAAGCTTTGTTTGAATGTCTTTGACTTTCATTTAATTTAAATAACTTTGTTGAATGCATTTGACTTTCATTTGCTTTAAAAAACTTTGTTTGAAAGTGTATGACTTTCATTTGATACAAATAGCTTTGTTTGAAAGTGTTTGACATTCATTTGATTCAAATAGCTTTGTTGAATACATTTGACTTTCATTGTCTTCAAAATGCTTTGTTTGAATGTGTTTGACTTTCATTTGATCCAAATAGCTTTGTTGAATGCAGTTGACTTTCATTTGCTTCAAAAAGCTTTGTTTGAATGTGTTTGACTCTATTTTGATTTAAAAAGCTTTGTTTGAATGTGTTTGACATTCATTTGATTCAAAAAGCTTTGTTGAATGCATTTGATTTTCATTTGATTCAAAAAGCTTTTTTGAATGTGTTTGACTTTCATTGGATTCAAATAGCTTTGATGAATGCATTTGCCTTTCATTTGATTCAAATTGCTTTGTGAATGCATTTGACTTTCATTTGCTTTAAAGAGCTTTGTTTGAATGTGTTTGACTTTCATTATATTCAAATACCTCTGTTGAATGTATTTGACTTTCTTTTGATTCTAATAGCTTTGTTGAATGAATTTGACTTTTACTCGCTTCAAAAAGCTTTGTTTGAATGTCTTTGTCTTTCATTTGATTCAAATAGCTTTGTTTGAATGTGTTTGTCTTTCTTTCGATTTAAATAGCTTTGTTAAATACATTTGACTTTCATTTGCTTCAAAAAGCTTTGTTTAAATGTGTTTGACTCTCTTTTGATTAAAAAAGCTTTGTTTGAATGTATTTGACTTTCATTTGATTCAAATAGCTTTGTTGAATGCATTTGACTTTCATTTGCTTCAAAAAGATTTGTTTGAATGTGTTTGACTCTTATTTGATTAAAAAAGCTTTGTTTGAATGTGTTTGACTTTCATTTGATTCAAATAGCTTTGTTGAATGCATTTGACTTTCATTGTCTTCAAAATTCTTTATTTGAATGTGTTTGACTTTCATTTGATTCAAATAGCTTTGTTGAATGCAATTGACTTTCATTGTCTTCAAAATGCTTTGTTTGAATGTGTTTGACTTTCATTTGATTCAAATATCTTTGTTGAATACATTTGATTTTCATTTGCTTCAAATATCTTTGTTGAATGCATTTGACTTTCATTTGCTTCAAAAAGCTTTGTTTGAATGTGTTTGACATTCATTTGATTCTAAAAGCTTTGTTTAAATGTGTTTGACTTTCATTTGATTTAAATAGCTTTGTTGAATGCATTTGACTTTTATTTGATTCAAAGAGCTTTGTTGAATGCATTTGACTTTCATTTCATTCAAAAAGCTTTGTTTGAATGCGTTTGACTTTCATTTGATTCAAATAGCTTTGTTTTAATGTGTTTGAGTTTCATTTGATTAAAATAGCTTTGTTGAATGCATTTGACTTTCATTTGATTCAAAAAGCTTTGTTTGAATGTGTTTGACTCTCTTTTGATTAAAAAGCTTTGTTTAAATGTGTTTGGCTTTCATTTGATTCAAATAGCTTTGTTGAATGCATTTGACTTTCATTTGACTCTAATATCTTTGTTCAATGCATTTGACTTTCATTTGCTTCAAAAAGCTTTGTTTGAATGTGTTTGACTTTCATTTGATTCAAATAGCTTTGTTGAATGCATTTGACTTTCTTTTGATTCAAATATCTTTGTTGAATGCATTTGACTTTTATTTGTTTCAAAAAGCTTTGTTTTAATGTCTTTGACTTTTATTTGAGTTAAAAACCTTTGTTTGAATGTGTTGGTCTTTCATTTGATTTAAATAGCGTTGTTGAATGCATTTGACTTTCATTTGCTTCAAAAAGCTTTGTTTGAATGTGTTTGACTCTCTTTTGATTAAAAAAAGCTTTGTTTAAATGTGATTGAATTTCATTTGCTTCAAATAGCTTTGTTTAATGCATTTGACTTTCATTTGATTCAAATAGCTTTGTTGAATGCATTTGACTTTCATTTGCTTCAAAAAGCTTTGTTTGAATGTGTTTTACTTTCATTTGATTCAAATAGCATTGTTTGAATGTGTTTAACTTTCATTTGATTCAATTAGCTTTGTTGAATGAATTTGAATTTCATTGTCTTCAAAATGCTTTGTTTGAATGTGTTTGACTTTCCTTTTATCCAAATAGCTTTGTTGAATGCATTTGCCTTTCATTTGATTCAAAAAGCTTTAGTTGAATGTGTTTGACTTTCATTAGACTCAAATAGCTTCGTTGAATGCAGTTGACTTTCATTTGATTTAAATATCTTTGTTTGAATGTGTTTGACTTTCATTTGAGTCAAAAAGCTTTGTTTGAATGTGTTGGTCTTTCATTTGATTCAAATAGCTTTGTTGAATGCATTTGACTTTCATTTGCTTCAAAAAGCTTTGTTTGAATGTGTTTGGATCTCTTTTGATTAAAAAAAGCTTTGTTTGAATGTGTTTGACTTTCATTTGATTTAAATAGCTTTGTTGAATGCATTTGACTTTTATTTGATTCAAATAGCTTTGTTTGAATGTGTTTGACTTTTATTTGCTTTAAAAAGCTTTGTTTGAATGAGTTTTACTTTCATTTGATTCAATTAGCTTTGTTGAATGCATTTGACTTTCATTTGATTCAAATAGTTTTGTAGAACTCATTTGACTTTCATTTGCTTGAAAAAAGCTTTGTTTGAATATCAATGACTTTCATTTGAGTCAAAAAGTTTTGTTTGAATGTGTTGGTCTTCCATTTGATTCAAATAACTTTGTTGAATGCATTTGACCTTCATTTGCATCAAAAAGCTTTGTTCGAATGTCTTTGACTTTCATTTGAGTCAAAAAGCTTTGTTTGAATGTGTTGGTCTTTCATTTGATTAAAATAACTTTGTTGAATGCATTTGACTTTAATTTGCTTCAAAAAGCTTTGTTTGAATTTGTTTGACTCTCTTTTGATTAAAAAAGCTTTGTTTAAATGTGTTTGACATTCATTTGATTCAAATAGCTTTGTTGAATGCATTTGACTTTCATTTGATTCAAATATCTTTGTTGAATTCATTTGACTTACATTTGCTTTAAAAAGCTTTTTTTTGAATGTGTTTGACTTTCATTTGATTAAAAAAAGCTTTGTTTGAATGTGTTTGACTTTCATTTGATTTAAATAGCTTTGTTGAATGCATTTGACTTTCATTTGATTTAAATAGCTTTGTTGAATTTGTTTAGGGTAATTTTATCCCTCCATGTGGACCAACCAGAGGGTGACACGTGTCAGCCCAGGGTGGTCCAAAGTGGACCTATCCCCGCTTGACACGTGTCATCCCAGATATTTGGAGGATGACGGCCTTCAGGCCCAAATCCCGAGAAAGCCGTAAAACGGCGCAGCCCACCACTGATTAGGGTTCTGTGACCTAATCAGGGGCAAAATTCCCAAGGACCCTATAAGTAGGGAGATTCCCCTCTTTTGGAGGACACGTTCTACCATTTATTACAAATTGTCCCTTTGATAGAGACAACTGAGCTTGGAACCCGAGCAGATCCCCACCTAAATTTCCGCACCTTTTACTCTCCTTTCAAGTTACTAACTTGATCGTCGGAGGCGGAGCACCTACCAACTGGTGTCTCCGTTTGTCTTGCAGGTACAGGCCGCACCGGACCAGTCTTCGAGCTGTAACTCTCCCGAGGGACAAAAATACCCAAAACATTTGGCGCCGTCTATGGGGATATTACCTCAAAGATGGTTGGAGAGTCTGTACCTATTCCTGATCTTACAAACTTACAAACGGTTATACAACCGGAGAACCAAGAAAACCCTCAACCGGCGTCTCAGCCGGGAGGTTTTGGAATTCCTCATTCGTTCCCTCGGCCTCCGCCTGAGGTCGTCATTGAGGATGAAGCTGATGATGAAGATGATGATGACGTGGAGACCTATACCACAAAGGATGGGTCCTTCGTGTCTAAGTACAAGCGTTCCAAAGATAAATTGGAGCGCAATCTTGATCAGGCGGGCCCAAGCACGCGCCCCTCTGGAAGGCCAGAAGGGGAAACCCAGAAGGCCAAAGGTCAAGCCCCCAGTCACCCGGGATGAGCTCATCAAATTCATGACCACTTTCAAAGGTGAAATCAAGGCCATGATCAACAAAAACAAGGCAGGCTCTAGCAAGAGTCCGCCGGCTAAGAAGTCTCCCACTCATGGGAAGAAAAAGCCCGTCAAGGACAGGCGTCCAACTCCCCATCCCAAAGACAAAGAAAGGGAGAAGGAGAGGATGGCCTCCAGACTTGACTGGTCGAAAATTCTACTGCCTACTGGTCCTCAGAGGTAGCCTCAGCATGAACAGCCGGGGACCAGCAAGAAAACAGCCTCCGACGCTCGACACATCATCGAGCGGAGGAGAAACCAGCAACTGTCTGAGTCAGCCTCTACTTCGAGCTTTCCAGACAGCTTCAAAGAAACTTCTGTAAGGAACTCACAGTCCTTACTTGAGAGTCGGACAGGCGGCAAAACCGTCAATACCGAACCTCAGTTGATGATTGGGTCTGTCCCATATGCGTCTCAGGCGCAGTATGGGCAATATGGCCTACAGTTCATGCAGCCTCCTCCTTTTGGAGGACAGGCGGCATACACCCCTGTCCAGCCTTTGGACTGGCAGCTCCGGCTGCTCAAGCTTGGTGAACAACCCTCTGTGTTTGCCAAGAATATAACCGAGGCGGCTCAGCCGTCCAAGGTTAAGAATGTGTTGGTGGGCACCTATGATGGTACCACCAACCCAGAAGACCACCTGATGGCATACACCAACCTCATGTGCTTACAAGGTTGGGACGATGCCACCTGGTGTCAATGTTTCCCAGCTTCACTGAAGGGCATTGCCCAACAGTGGTTTGGCAACTTGCCAGCCGGCTTAATTGATTGCTTCAAGAAGCTAGCCTTCTTGTTTGCCACCAACTTCTCAATGAACATCCCTGCTAAGAAAATGAGCCTTGATTTGAGCACCGTTAAGCAGGGTGAGAAGGAAGGGCTACGCTCATATGTCAGGCGGTACAACCTGGTCAGAATTCAGATCCAGGGACTGTCTGACGAGGTAGCTTTTACAGACTTTTTCAAGGGTCTGAGAGACGGGTCGGCTTTTAAGTTCGACCTTGTCAGAAAGGGGGCATTTACGCTACAGGCGGCCCTGAGGGAGGCGGAGAGCTATATTCAAGCTACCGACCTCTGCACGCCTAGTAGTCAGTCAGACTCAAAGAAGTCTGACAAACAAAAAGAAAGCCGGTCTGCTCAGCCGGCCAACAAAAAAGAAGAGAGTAAAAAGAGAAAAGAAGTCTGGGCGGTTAGTGATTCTGACCAGCCGTCCCAGAAGAAAAAGAGAGAGTTTAAACCGTACGTCCCCAAGTACGAGTTTAACAAAGACTGCAACTCCATCCTCATGGAGGTAAAGGCCCGGCTATCCATTGAGAAGCCGAATCCAATGAAGAGTTCCGTCCAGAGCGTACTGTGAAGGTCGGTACGGTTGCTTATGCTACTCTGGGTGCAAGCTTGCACCTTGTGCTGAAAGAATTCAAAGATATCTTTGCCTTTGAAGTGGAAGAGATGCCAAGCGTCAGTCGGATCTCGCTGTCCACAAACTCGCCGTGGATCCTAAAAAGAAGCCCATCCGGCAAAAGAAAAGAAACCATGGCGAGGAAAGAAGTCAGGCGGCAGCTGCCGAAGTCAAAAAGCTGCTAGATGCCAGGTTCATTCGACCTTGTAATTTCCCCGGCTGGGTGACCAATGTGGTCCTTGTTAAGAAACCGAATGGGACCTGGCGCATGTGTGTTCATTACACAGACCTCAATAAGGCGTGTCCAAAGGACAGTTACCCGCTTCCAAAGATCGACAGTCTGGTCGATTCAACAGTCGGTCACGCCTTGATGAGCTTCATGGATGCCTACTCTGGCTTCCATCAGATACCCCTCTGGAAGAAAGATCAAGAGAAGACGGCCTTCGTCACTGATTTGGGGTTATTCTGCTATATTGTGATGCCGTTTGGCTTGAAGAATGCGCCTGCCACCTTCCAACGGATGATTAATACGGTCTTCATTAATCAAATTGGGAGGAATGTGGAGGCGGACATCGATGACATGATAGTCAAATCCAAGCAACAGATGGATCATCTGGCTGATCTCCGAGAAATGTTCACCACCCTCAGGCGGCATAAGGTCATGTTAAAACCCAAGAAATGCGTCTTTGGTGTTGAGTTTGGGAAGTTTCTCGGATAGAGGCTAACCCCGAAAAGATACAGGCGGTAATTGACATGAAGTCACCCCGTTCTGTCAAGGAAGTTCAGAGACTAACTTGTTGCCTAGCCGCCTTGGGAAGGTTCCTCAGCCGGTCAGGCGACAAATGCCTTTACTTCTTCCAAGCAATCAGGAAGAAGACCAGGTTTGAATGGGGAGATGATGCTGAGACGGCATTTCAGAAGCTAAAAGAGCACTTGCATTCTCTGCCTAGGCTGGTCAATCCTCTGCCTAGGGAGACGTTGTACATGTATTTGGCCGTCTCAGATCATGCTCTCACTGCCGTTCTCCTTGCTGAGCGAGACGGCGTTCAGCTCCCGGTTTACTTCATTAGCAATGTTCTAAAAAATGCTGAACTCCGGTACCCCATGGTTGAAAAATTTGGCCTTGCTTTGTACATGGCATTCAAAAAATTGAAGCCTTACTTTCTGGCTCATCCGGTGGTGATTTACACCGACCAGCCACTCAAGCGACCAATGTCTACTTTGGAGTCAGCCGGTAGAATGTTGAAATGGGCTATTGAAATGCAAAGTCTTGAAATCACTTACGAACCAAGGAAGGCAGTGAAAGGTCAGGCGTTTGCTGACTTCATTGTTGAAATGACCCGTCCGGTGGCTCCGGATAATCTTGATCAGGTTTGGAAAGTGTATGTAGACGGGAGCTCTACAAAGAACGGCTGTGGTGCAGGCGTAATCTACGAGTCCCCTGAGGGGGACAAATATGAATATGCACTACGGTTCAAGTTTCAGGCCTCAAACAATGAGGCGGAATATGAAGCCCTGCTAGCAAGAATCCGCATGTATAAGGCGGCAGGGGCAACAAAAATTGACGCCTACTCTGATTCACAGTTGGTCGTTAGCCAGTATGAGGGAAAATTTGAGGTAACTCACCCGGCTATGATCAAATATCTTCAGGCGGTCAAAGAGGAGGCTGGGTCTCTTGAGGAGTTTCATTTGAATCAAGTACCCAGGTCTGATAACAACCAGGCGGATGCACTGTCAAAACTTGCATCTTCCGCCTGCCATGATACGCCTCGGTCAGTCTTTTGGAAAGTTCTTGAAAAAAGAAGCATCTATGAAGATCCTATTGGAGTCCTAGATCGAAGCTCTACCTGGAGGGATGACATCCGGGCATACCTCTCAGACGGTACACTTCCTGATTTGCCATAGGAGGCAGCCGTTCTGAAAAAGCGAGCCGCAAGCTTCGAGTTGAGAAATGGAGAACTCTTCAAGGCGGGGTTTCTTAAGCCTCTTTTGAAGTGTGTAACCCCAGAAAAGGGGAAAGAAGTTCTTGAAGACTTGCACTCAGGATTCTGCGCCTCCCACATAGGCGGCAGATCCCTAGCCGTCAGAGCCAGACGACATTACTTTTGGCCCACTCTAGAGGCAGACGCCAAGGAGTTGGTGAAGAAATGTGACAAGTGCCAGAAATTTGGCAAACTTATTCACCGTCCGGCTACTGATCTGACGGCCATCCACAACCCAATCCCGTTTGCAAAATGGGCATGGACATCTTAGGTCCTTACACGCCTGCCCCGGCGGAAAGCGTTACATATTGGTGGCTGTGGATTACTTTACCAAGTGGGTAGAGGCTGAGGCGGTACAGAATATCAAGACATCAGACGTCATCTCTTTCATCTGGAAGAATGTCATCACCCGGTATGGGGTTCCTATGTCCATAGTGTTTGATAATGGTCCTCAGTTTGAGACGCCTCACCTAAAAACTTGGTTGGGAGATCAAGGGATCTCAAGTTGTTTTGCATCAGTCGGCCGTCCCCAAGCCAACGGCCAGGTTGAAGCCTTCAACAAACTGATCTCATACGGCATTAAGAAGAAAATTGAAAGAGCCGGTGGCTTATGGGCTGAGGAATTAATCCATGTCCTATGGGCCATCCGGACAACAACAAAGGGGGCAACCGGTGAAACCCCATTTCTCATGGTTTACGGTGCTGAAGCCGTCTTGCCCATTGAACACTATGAGCCGACTCTTAGAGTCATGCTTTATGATGAAGAGGCAAACTGGGAGGTAATGCGCTTGGCATTGGACTCACTCCCAGAACGCAGGGGCAATGCCGCCTTGCGTCATGAGATTTACCGTCTGAGAATGACAAGAGCCTACAACAAGAAAGTACACATGCGTCCTTTGAAAGTGGACGACCTAGTGTTACGGAAAATGGAGGCAACCGGTAGGGCCAATGAGCTTGGAAAGCTAACTCCAAATTGGGAAGGCCCCTACCGGATTTATGAAGAAGTAAGAGACGGCACCTACCGCCTGGAAACTCCAGACGGCAGGCGCCTGCCTAGAACTTGGAATGTAGACAATTTGAAAAAGTACTACTTCTGAGATTCGTAATGTTTGTAAACAAGAAGTAAATTAATGAGAAATTGCCTTTTGTTTTCACTTGTTTATTTCTCTGAGTTTGTCACTTGAAAATTGAATTAACGTCTGATTGACGAGAGGCCAATGGCCAGATAATTAAGCTAAGCACAAAACCACTTAGTGGCTATACAGCCGGTCTCAAACAAGACCAGAAGGCCAATGGCCGGATGGCTGCTTTTCCCATATATTCGCCTATCCCAACATGGACAAAGGCGTCCGGCGACACCCCTCCGGGTGCAATCGTCGCAGAGAGAAGCCAACCTGCTTACTCTACGTACCAATGCAGGCGGCCACGATTGGACGGCTGAATCAGCCATCCATAACCGTCTGACCTGAACAGTCTAAGGAACGACCAAGTTTCGGATCCCAAATGTCCAATGACATCAGTCGGCGACCGGCTGAAGTTCTTACTTAGCATTTTTTCGTTTTAAATTGCATACATCCTCGTTTGGGGCAAAAGAGTTGTGCAATGGCTATACAATCTCTACCTAGACGGTCAACACCGTCTAGATGACTGGAACGCCTGTTAATGTACGGCTGTGCACTTGGTTTGGGGCAATCACTACTATGATTGATTGACTTACAAACTTATCATGCTCTATGCAGCATCAGACGTTCCCAAGTCAATCAACCAACTCCACTTGAAACCAACCACACAGCCGTCCAGGGGCAAGGACAGTCGTATACTTTTGATAAGTTAGGCAGAGATCGCCGCATCCTTTTGATAAGTTAGGCAAATATTTAAAATGCAAAAAATTGAAATGAAATTGAAGTGCAAACACAAGCGCAAAGTAATAAAAACCGACTCAGTCGGTGCATTCATTGAATTTCCACCCAGCCAAACGGCTGTGATGGATTAAATGTTAACCGGACCCCGTCCGGGTAAAGGAAATTGTTTGACAACACGGCCCTACAGCCGGTAAAGATACAAATATACTCGGCACACAGGCCGGAAAAGCAAGTTTGGTGGCATACTGATGCAGATAAATAAAAAAAAAAGAAAGAAATTGACACACAACCGCTGAATTCATTTCCCCGCAGACGGTCCCTCCTGGCCCTTCTCCCCTTCTTCTTCAGTCTCGGGGGCTTCAGGCTCGGGGTGCTCAGTGTTGGCCCAGGCGAGGAAAGACTCAGGCTCTGGCTCACCCTTCTCTCTCAGGTATATCACCTCTTTAGCATATTTGTAAGCCAGAGCCCAGACGCCATAATACTTGTTTGGATATAAGGCAGCCCAGGCGATCTTCATCATGGCCTCGCTGTCGGCGGCCATCTCAGCTACCAGGCGGTTTTGATCCGCCTGCAGAGTCGCTCGGAAGTTATCCTGAGCTTTGGCCGCCTCCTTCTCCAGCTTGGCAACCTTGCCCTTCAGATCAGTGTTCTCTTTCGAGACACCCTGAAGCTTCTCAAGGTCCTCCTAAGCCTTCTAGAGGTCCTCCCTAAGCTTGGGGAGGTCCTCCTCCGCCAGTTTCTGGGTCGTCTCTGCATCCGCCGCCTTCTGCTTGGCCGCCCGCAAGTCCGCCTCCAGCTCTTGGATCTTGGCCGCCTATGTCATTTGGGTTGCTTTAGTTTCAAGATCGTCAATGATACATGAGTATAAAGCAACATTATTGGCGTCTGAGGCGGACTGCTTGGCCCGTCTTACCTCATCCCGCTTGCGAGTGTAAGGACGCTTGAGCCCGTCTACCCGCAGAAGAGCCTGCAAAAGCAAACAGGGTTAGCACTGCAGGCGTAGAAAAACTTGGAGAAAAAATGATTCAAAATTATTCAAGTGTCTTACCTCAGCCAGGAGGGACAAGATACGTTCAAGATTGAACGTCTCAATCCCCGGGATAGCATCCTTATCCCGCTTGCTCACAGCCTCTAGCATGGCCTTGGCGTGCTTCTGGACGTCTGGCCAGCGAGGTGATTGATCTGCACCACAATCAGCGTCAGAGTGTGAAACTAAAGCAGCACCAATCTGGTTCCGACCGTCTGAGGATGACGTCTGCTGGGAGTGTGATTTCACTCGCAACGGCCACCCCAGCTCAGGCGGGGATTCAAAAGGGTTCTTACCTGCAGAGCCGGCCAGACGAGAGCCGCTGGCAGGTGCGGTGAACCCCCCGGTTGCATATAGGGGGTTGGCCAGGTCAAGGCCTAGAAAGCAAACTCAAGAAAAGAGTCAGACGTTTACCTTGGCCCTGAGTTCCCTCGCCTGAGCCTCGGCCATGTCTCTGCGGATTTGAGCAGAGGACCGATTCAGGTACATCATTAAAAACGATTCTGATACAAAAGTACTACAGGCGGATATTGATTCAGGCGCATACGTCTGGTGAACATGTGCCCTAGCCCGCAGGCGGCTAGGAAGCATTCGTCCCTGAGCCAGGCGCTCTTAGGGATTCAGTTTCTGGGGACTTTTATTGTCTCCCCGGTTGACAGTATGGCGTCTGTGAGGCCGAAGAAGTCAGCCTCAATTATTTTATCGAAGTCCTCATCCGGGATCCGGGGCAGACAGCATTTCCGACCCAGAAGGTCGGGCTTTTTATTGTATTGGCGAAGCTCGCAATTCTCCCGCCTGGTTGGGGCCGTCAGCAGGTAGAACCTGTGCTTCCAGCCATCAAATTTGGAGACCTTATCCAAGGTCATCATATATTGAGGAAACGTGGATACCACGCTCTGTACCCGCCTGGGCTGCGGCTAAGATAGTGCATCTTAGCAAAAGCTTCCCAGCCGGGGTGAATTCCTTGGAACTCACAGGCGGCAACATACCCTAGAATGTTTGCCCAAGAATTGGGGGTAAGTTGCCAGACTCCGAGGCCGTAGCCTCTCAAGATTGCCTTCACCGCCTGGTGAAGGGGGAAGCGCAGACCAGCCTTGAACGCCGCCTCGTAACAGCCGAAGTAGCCGTTGGCGTTTCGTTCAGTGTCTTCCCAAGAAATGGTGCCGTCTGCAGGAGGCACCCTTATTTTGTACCCGTCTCCTAACGGGTGCACTTTCAAAAAAATTTCAAGGCCTCTTTCCATGAGGTCCCTATCTTTGTTGGAGACGTGGATCTTGTAGGGATCGTCCTTCTCATTCCACTTCTTCCTCTCTTCTTCCTCGCTATCCTCAAGCGGGGGAAGATCATCACTGCTCTCAGAAGAGGAGACAGTAAATCCGCTCCTCGTCTCCTCCCCAGATTGGGAGACAGAAGCTGAGGCGGCCTCCTCATCGCCTTGGTCGCACTCGTCCAAAAACGAGTCTGGAGGAGTTGGGGGGCCACGCAGAGGGGATCTCTCCAGAGCCGTCTGGTGTTCTGAGCCAGACGTCTATCCCTCAAGTGTTTGGCTGCCTGAGCCTTCGCTCCTATAATTCGGATCATGTGCCGTCTGCATAGTCCGAGCCATTGTGTCCTGCACAGACGCGCAAATGGTCGGAATCCAAGCATGAGGGTGGTCCCAACACCCTGAGACGGCACTACCAGTCCTAGACTCAGTCGTTCCTGGTGAACGGCTGGATTCTAACCTAGGTTGTGCTGTGTGTGTTGGTGATGAATCCATTTATTGCAAAAATATGTACAAGCGGTAAAATGAAAAAGAGCTGAGAGTGTTAGAGACGGTACCTTTAGATTTGAGAACTGAAGGTAGACGGGTCCGCCTGTGTTGAGAAGAATGAGTTTTCTTAAAACTTGCGCTTGACTCAAACGGATGACTTCTGCTCTCTCTTTCAAGATTCTCTCAAAGTTCTCTCTGAAAATTTTTGTGAAACGTACAAAAATAATGAGGGTAAACGGCTATATAAGGAGGGTAAATTAAGGGGTATTCCTGTAATTTACTCAGATGGTGAACAGTAAAATTTTGGCGGTAAAATTACCACCAATCAGAGAGTGACGCGTGTCACAGATGCCACGTGGCGTGCTACGTCACATCTGTGAGGGGCAAATGTTTAGGGTAATTTTACCCCTCCATGTGGACCAACTAGAGGGTGACACGTGTCAGCCCTAGGGTGGTCCAAAGTGGACCTATCCCTGCTTGACATGTGTCATCCCAGATATATGGAGGATGACGACCTTCAGCCCAAATCCCGAGAAAGCCGTAAAACGGCGCAGCCCACCACTGATTAGGGTTCTGTGACCTAATCAGGGGGACAATTCCCAAGGACCCTATAAATAGGGAGATTCCCCTCTTTTGGAGGACACGTTCTACCATTTATTACAAACTGTCCCTTTGATAGAGACAACAGAGCTTGGAACCCGAGCAAATCCCCACCTAAATTTCCGCACCTTTTTCTCTCCTTTCAAGTTACTAACTTGATCGTCGGAGGCGGAGCACCTACCAACTGGTGTCTCTGTTTGTCTTGCAGGTATAGGCCGCACCGGAGCAGTCTTCGAGCTGTAACTCTCCCGAGGGACAAAAATACCCAAAACAGAATGCATTTGACTTTCATTTGCTTCAAAAAGCTTTGTTTGAATGTGTTTGACTTTCATTTGATTCAAATAGCTTTGTTGAATGCATTTGACTTTCATTTGATTCAAATAGCTTTGTTGAACTCATTGGACTTTCATTTGCTTAAAAAAACTTTGTTTGAATGTGTTTGACTTTCATTTGATTCAAATAGTTTTGTTTGAATCTGTTTGACTTTCTTTTGATTCAAATAGCTTTGTTTAATGCTTTTGACTTTCATTTGATCCAAATAGATTTGTTGAATGCATTTGACTTTCATTTGATTCAAAAAGCTTTGTTTGAATGTGTTTGACATTCATTAGACTCAAATAGCTTTGTTGAATGCATTTGACTTTCATTTGATTCAAATAGCTTTGTTTGAATGTGTTTGACTTTCATTTGAGTCAAAAAGCTTTGTTTGATTGTGTTGGTCTTTCATTTGATTCAAATAGCTTTGTTTGGATGTGTTTGACTTTCATTTGATTCAAATAGCTTTGTTGAATGCATTTAACTTTCATTTGCTTCAAAAAGCTTTGTTGAATGCATTTGACTTTCATTTGCTTCAAAAAGATTTGTTTGAATGTGTTTGACTTTCATTTGAGTCAAAAAGCTTTGTTTGAATGTGTTGGTCTTTGATTTGATTCAAATAGCTTTGTTGATGCATTTGACTTTCATTTGAATCAAATAGCTTTGTAGAATGCATTTGACTTTCATTTGCTACAAAAAATTTGTTTAAATGTATTTGTCTTTCACTTGATTCAAAAAGCTTTGTTTGAATGTGTTTGACTTTCATTTGATTCAAATAGCTTTGTTTAAATGTGTTTGACTTTCATTTGAGTCAAAAATCTTTGTTTGAATGTGTTGGTCTTTCATTTGATTCAAATAGCTTTGTTGAATGCATTTGACTTTCATTTGCTTTAAAAAGCTTTGTTTGAATGTGTTTGGATCTCTTTTGATTAAAAAAGCTTTGTTTGAATGTGTTTGACTTTCATTTGATTTAAATAGCTTTGTTGAATGCATTTGACTTTCATTTGATTCAAATAGCTTTGTTGAATGCATTTGACTTTCATTTGCTTGAAAAAACTTTGTTTGAATGTGTTTGACTTTCATTTGATGTAAATAGGTTTGTTTGAATGTGTTTGACTTTCATTTGATTCTAATAGCTTTGTTGAATGCATTTGACTTTCATTGTCTTCAAAATTCTTTATTTGAATGTGTTTGACTTTCATTAGATTCAAATAGCTTTGTTGAATGCAATTGACTTTCATTGTCTTCAAAATGCTTTGTTTGAATGTGTTTGACTTTCATTTGATCCAAATAGCTTTGTTGAATGCATTTGACTTTCATTTGATTTAAAAAGCTTTGTTTGAATGTGTTTGACTTTCATTTGATTCAAATAGCTTTGTTGAATGCATTTCACTTTCATTTGCTACAAAAGCTTTGTTGAATGCATTTGACTTTCATTGGCTTCAAAAAGCTTTGTTTGAATGTGTTTGACTTTCATTTGATTTAAATAGCTTTGTTGAATGCATTTGACTTTCATTTGATTCAAATAGCTTTGTTGAATGCATTTGACTTTCATTTGCTTCAAATAGCTTTGTTTGAATGTGTTTGACTTTCATTTGATTCAAATAGCTTTGTTAAATGCATTTGACTTTCTTTTGAGTCTTTATCTTTGTTGAATGCATTTGACTTTTATATGTTTTAAAATGCTTTGTTTGAATGTCTCTGACTTTCATTTGAGTCAAAAAGCTTTGTTAGAATGTGTTGGTCTTTCATTTGATTCAAATAGCTTTGTTGAATGCATTTGACTTTCATTTGCTTCAAAAAGCTTTGTTTAAATGTGTTTGACTTTCATTTGATTCAAATAGCTTTGATGAATACATTTGTCTTTCATTTGCTTCAAAAAGCTTTGTTTGAATGTGTTGGCCTTTCATTTGATTCATAAAGCTTTGTTTAAATGTGTTTGACTTTCATTTGATTCAAATAGCTTTGTTGAATGTATTAGACTTTCATTTGCTTCAAAAAGCTTTGTTGAATGCATTTGACTTTCAGTTGCTTCAAAAAGATTTGTTTGAATGTGTTTGACTTTCATTTGAATCCAAAAGCTTTGTTAAATGCATTTGACTTTCATATGATTCTAATATCTTTGTTGAATGCATTTAACTTTCATTTGATTCAAATAGCTTTATTGAATGCATTTGACTTTCATTTTCTTGAAAATACTTTGTTTTAATGTGTTTGACTTTCATTTGATTCAAATAGCTTTGTTTAAATATGTTTGACTTTCATTTTATTCTAATATGTTTGTTGAATGCATTTGACTTTCATTGTCTTCAAAATGCTTTGTTTGAATGTGTTTGACTTTTATTTGATTCAAATAGCTTTGTTGAATGCATTTGACTTTCATTGTCTTCAAAATGCTTTGTTTGAATGTGTTTGACTTTCATTAGATCCAAATAGCTTTGTTGAATGCATTTGACTTTCATTTGATTCAAAAAGCTTTGTTTGAATGTGTTTGACTTTCATTTGATTCAAATAGCTTTGTTTGAATGTGTTTGACTTTCATTTGATTCAAAAAGCTTTGTTTGAATGTGTTTGACTTTCATTTGAGTCAAAAAGCTTTGTTTGATTGTGTTGGTCTTTCATTTGATTTAAATAGCCTCGTTTAATACATTTGACTTTCATTTGCTTCAAAAAGCTTTGTTTGAATGTGTTTGTCTTTCATTTGATTCAAAAAGCTTTGTTTGGAATTGTTTGACTTTCATTTGATTCAAATAGCTTTGTTGAATGCATTTAACTTTCATTTCTTCAAAAAGCTTTGTTGAATGCATTTGACTTTCATTTGCTTCAAAAAGATTTGTTTGAATGTGTTTGACTTTCATTTGAGTCAAAAAGTTTTGTTTGAATGTGTTGATCTTTCATTTGATTCAAATAGCTTTGTTGATTGCATTTGACTTTCATTTAATTCACATAGCTTTGTTTGAATGTGTTTGACTTTCATTTGAGTCAAAAATCTTTGTTTGGATGTGTTGGTGTTTCATTTGATTCAAATAGCTTTGTTGAATGCATTTGACTTTCATTTGCATCAAAAAGCTTTGTTTGAATGTGTTTGGATCTCTTTTGATTAAAAAAGCTTTGTTTGAATGTGTTTGACTTTCATTTGATTTAAATAGCTTTGTTAAATGCATTTGACTTACATTTGATTCAAATAGCTTTGTTGAATGCATTTGACTTTCATTTGCTTGAAAAAAACTTTGTTTGAATCTGTTTGACTTTCATTTGATTCAAATAGCTTTGTTTGATTGTGTTTGACTTTCATTTGATTCTAATAGCTTTGTTGAATGCATTTGACTTTCATTGTCTTCAAAATTCTTTATTTGAATGTGTTTGACTTTCATTAGATTTAAATAGATTTGTTGAATGCAATTGACTTTCATTGTTTTCAAAATGCTTTGTTTGAATGTGTTTGACTTTCATTTGATCCAAATAGCTTTGTTGAATGCATTTGACTTTCATTTGATTCAAAAAGCTTTATTTGAATGTGTTTGACTTTTATTTGATTCAAATAGCTTTCTTGATTGCATTTGAATTTCATTTGATTCAAATAGCTTTGTTGAATGCATTTGACTTTCAATTGCTTCAAAAAGCTTTGTTTGAATGTGTTTGTCTTTAATTTAATTAAAAAAAAGCTTTGTTTGAATGTGTTTGACTTTCATTTGATTCAAACAGCTTTGTTGAATGCATTTGACTTTCATTTGATTCAAATAGTTTTGTTGAATGCATTTGACTTTCTTTTGTTTCAAATATCTTTATTGAATGCATTTGACTTTTATTTGTTTCAAAAACCTTTGTTTGAATGTCTTTATCTTTCATTTAATTCAAATAGCTTTGTTTGAATGTGTTTGAGTTTCATTTGATCCAAATAGCTTTGTTGAATGCATTTGACTTTCATTTGATTCAAATAGCTTTATTGAATGCATTTGACTTTCATTTGCTTGAAAAAACTTTGTTTTAATGTGTTTGACATTCATTTGATTCAATTAGCTTTGTTTGAATGTGTTTAACTTTCATTTGATTCAAATATGTTTGTTGAACGCATTTGACTTTCATTGTCATCAAAATGCTTTGTTTGAATGTGTTTGACTTTCATTTGATCCAAATAGCTTTGTTGAATGCATTTGACATTCATTGTCTTCAAAATGCTTTGTTTGAATGTGTTTGACTTTCATTTGATCCAAATAGCTTTGTTTAATGCAATTTGACTTTCATTTGCTTCAAGAAGATTTGTTAGAATGTGTTTGACTTTCATTTGATCCAAATAGCTTTGTTGAATGCATTTGACTTTCATTGTCTTCAAAATGCTTTGTTTGAATGTGTATGACTTTCATTTGATCCAAATAGCTTTGTTGAATGCATTTGACTTTCATTTCCTTCAATAAGATTTGTTTAAATGTGTTTGACTTTCATTTAAGTCAAAAAACTTTGTTTGAATGTGTTGGTCTTTCATTTGATTCAAATAGCTTTTGTTGAATGTGTTTGAATTTCATTTGATTCAAATAGCTTTGTTGAATGCATTTGACTTTCATTTGATTCAAATGTCTTTCTTGAATGCATTTGACTTTCATTTGCTTCAAAAATCTTTGTTTTAATGTGTTTGACTTTCATTTTATTATAAAAGCTTTGTTTAAATGTGTTTGACTTTTATTTGCTTTAAATAGCTTTGTTGAATGTATTTGACTCTCTTTTGATTAAAAAAGTTTTGTTTTAATGTGTTGGTCTTACATTTGACTCAAATAGCTTTGTTGAATGCATTTGACTTTCATTTGATTCAAAAAGCTTTGTTTGAATGTGTTTGACTTTCATTTGATTATAAAAGCTTTGTTTAAATGTGTTTGACTTTCATTTGATTTAAATAGCTTTGTTGAATGCAATTTTCTTTTGATTTAAATAGCTTTGTTGAATGCATTTGTCTTTCATTTGATTCAAATAGCTTTGTTGAATACATTTGACTTACATTTGATTCAAATTGCTTTGATGAATGCATTTGACTTTCATTTGCTTGAAAATACTTTGTTTGAATGTGTTTGACTTTCATTTGATTCAAATAGCTTTGTTTAAATGTGTTTTACTTTCATTTGATTCTAATAGCTTTGTTGAGTGCATTTGACTTTCATTGTCTTCAAAATTCTTTATTTGAATGTGTTTGACTTTCATTTGTTTCAAATAGATTTGTTGAATGCAATTGACTTTCATTAGACTCAAATAGTTTTGTTGAATGCATTTGACTTTCATTTGATTCAAAAAGCTTTGTTTGAATGTGTTTGACTTTCATTTGAGTCAAAAAGCTTTGTTTGATTGTGTTGGTCTTCCATTTGATTTAAATAGCTTTGTTGAATACATTTGACTTTCATTTGCTTCAAAAAGCTTTGTTTGAATGTGTTTGTCTTTCATTTGATTCAAAAAGCTTTGTTTGGATGTGTTTAACTTTCATTTGATTCAAATAGCTTTGTTGAATGCATTTAACTTTCATTTGCTTCAAAAAGCTTTGTTGAATGCATTTGACTTTCATTTGCTTCAAAAAGCTTCGTTTGAATGTGTTTGACTTTCATTTGAGTCAAAAAGCTTTGTTTGAATGTGTTGGTCTTTCATTTGATTGAAATAGCTTTGTTGAATGCATTTGACTTTTATTTGATTCAAATAGCTTTGTTGAATGCATTAGATTTTCATTTGCTTCAAAAAGCTTAATTTGAATGTGTTTGACTCTCTTTTGATTAAAAAAGTTTTGTTTGAATGTGTTGGTCTTACATTTGATTCAAATCGCTTTGTTGAATGCATTTGACTTTCATTTGATCCAAAAAGCTTTGTTTGAATGTGTTTGACTTTCATTTGATTATAAAAGCTTTGTTTAAATGTGTTTGACTTTCATTTGATTTAAATAGCTTTGTTGAATGCATTTGTTTTTCATTTGATTCAAATAGCTTTGTTGAATGCAGTTAACTTTCATTTGCTTCAAAAAGCTTTGTTTGAATGTGTTTGACTCTCTTTTGATTAAAAAAGTTTTGTTTGAATGTGTTGGTCTTTTATTTAACTCAAATAGCTTTGTTGAATGCATTTGACTTTAATTTGCTTCAAAAAGCTTTGTTTGAATGTGTTTGACTTTCATTTGATTCAAAAAGCTTTGTTTGAATATGATTGACTTTCATTTGAATCAAATAGCTTTGTTGAATGCATTTGACTTTCATTTGCTTCAAAAAGCTTTGTTCGAATGTGTTTGACTTTTATTTGATTCAATAAGCTTTGTTTATTTGTGTTTGACTTTCATTTTATTCAAATAGCATGGTTGAATGCATTTGACTTTCATTTGCTTCACAATGCGTTGTTTGAATGTGTTATACATTCTTTTGATCCAAATAGCTTTGTTTGAATGTGTTTGACTTTCATTTGATTCAAATAGCTTTGTTGAATGCAAATGACTTTCATTTGATTCAAATAGCTTTGTTGAACTCATTTGACTTTCATTTGCTTGAAAAAACTTTGTTTGAATGTGTTTGACTATCATTTGATTCAAATAGCTTTGTTGAACGCATTTGACTTTCTTTTGATTCTAATAGCTTTGTTGAATGCATTTGACTTTCATTTGCTTCAAAAAGCTTTGTTTGAATGTGTTTGACTCTCTTTTGATTAAAAAAGCTTTGTTTGAATGTGTTAGACTTTCATTTGATTCAAATAGCTGTGTTGAATGCATAAGACTTTCATTTGCTTTAAATAGCTTTGTTGAACTTATTTGACTTTCGTTTTGTTTAAAAAACTTTGTTTGAATTTGTTTGACTTTCAATTGATTCAAATACCTTTGTTTAAATGTGTTTGACTTTCATTTGATTCACATAGCTTTGTTGAATGCATTTGACTTTCATTTGATTCAAATGTCTTTCTTGAATGCATTTGACTTTCATTTGCTTCAAAAATCTTTGTTTTAATGTGTTTGACTTTCATTTTATTATAAAAGCTTTGTTTAAATGTGTTTGACTTTTATTTGCTTTAAATAGCTTTGTTGAATGTATTTGACTCTCTTTTGATTAAAAAAGTTTTGTTTTAATGTGTTGGTCTTACATTTGATTCAAATAGCTTTGTTGAATGCATTTGACTTTCATTTGATTCAAAAAGCTTTGTTTGAATGTGTTTGACTTTCATTTGATTATAAAAGCTTTGTTTAAATGTGTTTGACTTTCATTTGATTTAAATAGCTTTGTTGAATGCAATTGTCTTTTGATTTAAATAGCTTTGTTGAATGCATTTGTCTTTCATTTGATTCAAATAGCTTTGTTGAATGCATTTGACTTACATTTGATTCAAATTGCTTTGATGAATGCATTTGACTTTCATTTGCTTGAAAATACTTTGTTTGAATGTGTTTGACTTTCATTTGATTCAAATAGCTTTGTTTAAATGTGTTTTACTTTCATTTGATTCTAATAGCTTTGTTGAGTGCATTTGACTTTCATTGTCTTCAAAATTCTTTATTTGAATGTGTTTGACTTTCATTTGTTTCAAATAGATTTGTTGAATGCAATTGACTTTCATTAGACTCAAATAGTTTTGTTGAATGCATTTGACTTTCATTTGATTCAAAAAGCTTTGTTTTAATGTGTTTGACTTTCATTTGAGTCAAAAAGCTTTGTTTGATTATGTTGGTCTTCCATTTGATTTAAATAGCTTTGTTGAATACATTTGACTTTTATTTGCTTCAAAAAGCTTTGTTTGAATGTGTTTGTCTTTCATTTGATTCAAAAAGCTTTGTTTGGATGTGTTTAACTTTCATTTGATTCAAATAGCTTTGTTGAATGCATTTAACTTTCATTTGCTTCAAAAAGCTTTGTTGAATGCATTTGACTTTCATTTGCTTCAAAAAGCTTCGTTTGAATGTGTTTGACTTTCATTTGAGTCAAAAAGCTTTGTTTGAATGTGTTGGTCTTTCATTTGATTGAAATAGCTTTGTTGAATGCATTTGACTTTTATTTGATTCAAATAGCTTTGTTGAATGCATTAGATTTTCATTTGCTTCAAAAAGCTTTGTTTGAATGTGTTTGACTCTCTTTTGATTAAAAAAGTTTTGTTTGAATGTGTTGGTCTTACATTTGATTCAAATCGCTTTGTTGAATGCATTTGACTTTCATTTGATCCAAAAAGCTTTGTTTGAATGTGTTTGACTTTCATTTGATTATAAAAGCTTTGTTTAAATGTGTTTGACTTTCATTTGATTTAAATAGCTTTGTTGAATGCATTTGTTTTTCATTTGATTCAAATAGCTTTGTTGAATGCAGTTAACTTTCATTTGCTTCAAAAAGCTTTGTTTGAATGTGTTTGACTCTCTTTTGATTAAAAAAGTTTTGTTTGAATGTGTTGGTCTTTTATTTAACTCAAATAGCTTTGTTGAATGCATTTGACTTTAATTTGCTTCAAAAAGCTTTGTTTGAATGTGTTTGACTTTCATTTGATTCAAAAAGCTTTGTTTGAATATGATTGACTTTCATTTGAATCAAATAGCTTTGTTGAATGCATTTGACTTTCATTTGCTTCAAAAAGCTTTGTTCGAATGTGTTTGACTTTTATTTGATTCAATAAGCTTTGTTTATTTGTGTTTGACTTTCATTTTATTCAAATAGCATGGTTGAATGCATTTGACTTTCATTTGCTTCACAATGCGTTGTTTGAATGTGTTATACATTCTTTTGATCCAAATAGCTTTGTTTGAATGTGTTTGACTTTCATTTGATTCAAATAGCTTTGTTGAATGCAAATGACTTTCATTTGATTCAAATAGCTTTGTTGAACTCATTTGACTTTCATTTGCTTGAAAAAACTTTGTTTGAATGTGTTTGACTATCATTTGATTCAAATAGCTTTGTTGAACGCATTTGACTTTCTTTTGATTCTAATAGCTTTGTTGAATGCATTTGACTTTCATTTGCTTCAAAAAGCTTTGTTTGAATGTGTTTGACTCTCTTTTGATTAAAAAAGCTTTGTTTGAATGTGTTAGACTTTCATTTGATTCAAATAGCTTTGTTGAATGCATTTGACTTTCATTTGCTTCAAAAAGCTTTGTTGAACTTATTTGACTTTCGTTTTGTTTAAAAAACTTTGTTTGAATTTGTTTGACTTTCAATTGATTCAAATACCTTTGTTTAAATGTGTTTGACTTTCATTTGCTTCAAATAGCTTTGTTGAATGCATTTAACTTTCATTTGCTTCAAATAGCTTTGTTGAATGCATTTGACTTTCATTGTCTGCAAAATGCTTTGTTTGAATGTGTTTGACTTTTATTTAATCCAAATAGCTTTGTTGAATGCATTTGACTTTCATTTGATTTAAAAAGCTTTGTTTGAATTTCTTTGACTTTCATTAAATTCAAATAGCTTTGTTGAATGCATTTGACTTTCATTTGATTCATATAGCTTTGTTGAATGCATTTGACTTTCGTTTGATTCAAATATCTTTGTTGAATGCATTTGACTTTCATTTGCTTCAAAAAGCTTTGTTTGAATGTCTTTGACTTTCATTTGAATCAAAAAGCTTTGTTTTAATGTGTTGGTCTTTCATTGGATTCAAATAGCTTTGTTGAATGCATTTGACTTTTAATTGCTTCAAAAAGCTTTGTTTGAATGTGTTGGACTCTCATTTGATTAAAAAATCTTTGTTTGAATGGGTATGACTTTCATTTGATTCAAATAGCTTTGTTGAATCCATTTGACTTTCATTTTAATCAAATATCGTTGTTGAATGCATTTGATTTTCATTTGCTTCAAAAAGCTTTGTTTGAATGTGTTTGACTTTCATTTGATTCAAAAAGCTTTGTTTGAATGTGTTTGACTTTCATTTGATTCAAATAGCTTTGTTGAATGCATTTGACTTTCATTTTATTCAAATATCCTTGTTAAATGCATTTGACTTTCATTTGCTTCAAAAAGCTTTGTTTGAATGTGTTTGACTTTCATTTGATTCAAATATCTTGGTTGAATGCATTTGATTTTCATTTGCTTCAAAAAGCTTTGTTTGAATGTGTTTGGCTTTCATTTGATTCAAATAGCTCTGTTGAATGTATTTGACTTTCAATTGATTCAAATAGCTTTGTTGAATGCATTTGACTTTTATTTGCTTCAAAAAGTTTTATTTGAATGTCTTTGGCTCTCATTTGATCAAAAAAGCTTTGTTTGAATGTGTTTGACTTTCATTTTATTCAAATAGATTTGTTGAAAGCATTTGACTTTCATTTGATTCAAATAGTTTTGTTGAATGCATTTCACTTTCATTTGCTTCAAAAAGCTTTGTTTGAAAGTGTTTGACTTTGAATTGATTTAAATAGCTTTGTAGAATGTATTTCACTTTCTTTTGATTCAAATAGCTTTGTTGAATGCATTTCACTTTTATTTGCTTCAAAAAACTTTATTTGAAAGTCTTTGACTCTCATTTGATTAAAAAAGCTTTGTTTGAATGTGTTTGACTTTCATTTAATTCAAATAGCTTTGTTGAATGCATTTGACTTTCATTTGATTCAAATAGCTTTGTTGAATGCATTTAACTTTCATTGGATTCAAAAAGCTTTGTTTGAATGTGTATAACTTTCATTTGATGCAAATAGCTTTGTTGAATGCATTTGACTTTCATTTGATTCAAATAGCTTTGTTGAATGAATTTGACTTTCATTTGCTTCAAAAAGCTTTGCTTGAATGTGTTTTACTTTCATTTGATCCAAATAACTTTGTTGAATGCATTTCACTTTCATTTGCTTCAAAAGGCTTTGTTTGAATGTGTTTGACTCTCATTTGATTATAAAAGCTTTGTTTGAATGTGTTTGACTTTATTTGATTCAAATAGCTTTGTTGAATGCATTTGACTTTCATTGTCTTCAAAATGCTTTGTTTGAATGTGTTTTACTTTCATTTGATCCAAATAACTTTGTTGAATGCATTTGACTTTCATTTGATGCAAATAGCTTTGTTGAATGCATTTGACTTTCATTTGCTTCAAAAAGCTTTGTTTGAATGTGTTTGACTCTCATTTGATTAAAAAACCTTTGTTTGAATTTGTTTGACTTTCATTTGATTAAAATAGCTTTGTTGAATGCATTTGACTTTCATTTGATTCAAATATCTTTGTTGAATGCATTTCACTTTCATTTGCTTCAAAAAGCTTTGTTTGAATGTGTTTGACTCTCATTTGATTAAAAAAGCTTTGTTTGAATGTGTTTGACTTTCATTTGATTCAAATAGCTTTGTTGAATGCATTTGACTTTCATTGTCTTCAAAATGTTTTGTTTGAATGTGTTTTACTTTCATTTGTTCCAAATAACTTTGTTGAATGCATTTGACTTTCATTTGATTCAAATATCTTTGTTGAATGCATTTGACTTTCATTTGCTTCAATAAGCTTTGTTTGAATGTGTTTGACTCTCATTTGATTAAAAAACCTTTGTTTGAATTTGTTTGACTTTCATTTGATTAAAATAGCTTTGTTGAATGCATTTGACTTTCATTTGATTCAAATATCTTTGTTGAATGCATTTCACTTTCATTTGCTTCAAAAAGCTTTGTTTGAATGTGTTTGACTCTCATTTGATTAAAAAAGCTTTGTTTGAATGTGTTTAACTTTCATTTGATTCAAATAGCTTTGTTGAATGCATTTGACTTTCATTGTCTTCAAAATGTTTTGTTTGAATGTGTTTTACTTTCATTTGTTCCAAATAACTTTGTTGAATGCATTTGACTTTCATTTGATTCAAATATCTTTGTTGAATGCATTTAACTTTCATTTGCTTCAAAAAGCTTTGTTTGAATGTCTTTGACTTTCATTTGAATCAAAAAGCTTTGTTTTAATGTGTTGGTCTTTCATTGGATTCAAATAGCTTTGTTGAATGCATTTGACTTTCAATTGCTTCAAAAAGCTTTGTTTGAATGTGTTTGACTCTCATTTGATTAAAAAAGCTTTGTTTGAATGGGTATGACTTTCATTTGATTCAAATAGCTTTGTTGAATGCATTTGACTTTCATTTAAATCGAATATCGTTGTTGAATGTGATTTGGGTAAAAATACCCTAGGCCAGTTGGCCCAATCAGAGTCCGCCACGTGTCACTGAAAGGGGCGCCACCTTGGACCTCTCAGGGAACGACACGTGGCAGACGGATAAAAGGACCTGGGATTGGCGGCTTGCAGGCCCAAATCCCGAGGTCTGCAAAAGCTGCGTGAATATTCCCTGGGGCACGAAACCCTAGGGAGTGCACGTTTTTCGAGAAGCCTATAAATAGGAGATGACCTCCTCATTTATGGCGACGTGTTAGACATCTTGACATTCAATACGAAATACGTTTCTTTTGACTCTTTTTACGAGATATACTCAGTGATTGCCAATCATTGTTAGAATTGTCACTCTCAAGAGAACAGTACACCCGAGCTCGGAATCCGAGCAGATAACCCTTTACATTCCGCACCTTATTCTTCGGACTTAGACTAACTTAAGCTTCGGAGGCGGACCACCGACCATTCGGTGCTCCGTTGTTTTGCAGGTACAGGCATCCAAGCGAGCATCCAGTCTTAGTGTTGTAACTCTCCCAAGGGACTCAAAAAACCCCGAAACATTTGGCGCCGTCTGTGGGGAGAGTACCTCTAAGATGGCCTCTTTGGAAACTGTACCCATTTCTATAACTAATCGGCCTCCAGAAACCAATCGGCCACTGGAGACTAATCAGCCACCAGAGACCAATCGGTCCCTGGACGAAGTGTTGGTCCAGACGGACCATGATTCAGGTGACGACGGTGACGTCGAAACTTATACTGCTAGAGATGGGTCCCTCATCTCCAGGCGCATCCGCAGCAAGGAAAAGCGGGAGCGCCCTCACTCTTAGAATGCTCCGAGCAAACCAGCCGGACATTCAAAGAAGCCGTCTGATTCTACCCATGCGGAAGGGTCAGACCCAGTAACCAGAGATGAGCTCATGAAGCTTGTGAGCACTCTCCGTGGTGAGATTAAACAACTCGCCAACAAGAAGTCGGCTACTCCTGCCAAGGAACAGTCGGCCAAGAAGTCAGCCCAAATGGGCAAGAACAGCCGACTCCTCATCCTAAGGACACGGCTCGGCCTCAGTTTGACCTTTCAAGACTCCGTTTCCCAGAAACGGTTGCAAGAAAAGCCATTCGGCATGTTCAGCCGAATGGTAACAAGAAAACATTCTCTGATGCTCGACATTACATCGAGCAGAAGAGGAATGAGCTTTCAGAGTCGGCCTCAACGTCGACTTATCACAACAGCTCCCAGCATACCTCGTTGAGGTATTCACATTCTGTGCATGAGACTCCAATAAGCAGCCCCCTGGTTCAAGTTGGACCTCATGTCATCCAGCCGGCTCAGTACATGGCTCAGCCATTGTACCAAACGCCTGCTCAACCTTACATCCAGCCTGCTTTCTTTGGAGGACAGGCGGCATGCGGCTATCAGCCCATGGACTGGCAGCTTAGGCTGCAGCACCTTGGAGACCAACCCTCTACTTTCTCTAAGGAAATAACCGACGCCGAACAGCCGGCCAAGGTTAAAAATGTGTTGGTAGGAACCTATGATGGGACCACCAACCCCGAAGACCACCTGCTAGCATACACCCACCTCATGTATTTACAAGGGCTGGATGATGCCGCATGGTGTCGCTGCTTTCCAGCCACGCTGAAGGGCATAGCCCAACAGTGGTTCGGCAACTTGCCGGCTGGTTGCATTAATAGCTTCAAGACGCTTGCGTTCTTATTTGCCTCCAACTTCACTATGAACATCCCTGCCAAGAAGACAAGCCTTGATCTTGGCAATGTACAGCAGGGAGATAGAGAAGGCTTGCGTTCCTACGTCAGGCGGTTCAATCTGGTACGAATCCAGATCCATGGGCTATCTGACGAGGTCGCCTTTACAGACTTTTTCAAAGGTCTAAAGGACGGTTCTACATTTAAGTACGAACTTGTCCGAAAGCAAATTTTCACTCTGCAGGGAGCGCTGCGAGAGGCAGAAGCCTATATACAGGCGACCGAGCTCTGCTCCTCCAACAAACAGTCGGACTCTAAGAGGTCCGACCGACAGAAGGAGAGTCGGCCTGCTCAGCCGGCTCCCAAGCCAGAAGAAAGCAAAAAGAAAAAGCAAGTCTGGGCCGTTGATAACTCTGATCAGCCGGCCCAGAAGAAGAAGAAAGAGTGGAAACCGTATGTCCCAAGGTACGAATTCCACAAGGACTGCTGCTCCATCTTGATGGAAATCAAGGACCGGCTGACTCTTGAGAAGCCGACTCCAATAAGAGGTTCCATTGAAAATCGGAACAAAAATAAACATTGCCATTTCCATGAAGGTGTCGGTCATGACACCAACGACTGTTTCAGCCTCAAGCGAGAGCTTGACCGTCTGGCCGACAAAGGACAGCTAAAGTCCTATGTGAAGTCCAAAGTGACTTCAAAGGTGAATCAGGGGCAGTCCAAAAAGAAGGCTCCCCAGTCGATTGTTAGTACCGACACCGATGAAGATCCGGTATATACCATAGCAGGCGGATTCGTCGAGGGTGGCCCGACCATTCGGGGCACCAAGGATCATCTGAAAAGGATGATCCATTCTGTTGAAGAGGGAGAGGCGGCAAGCACATCCGCCTTCCCCGAAGTCATCATCACCGAAAAGGACAGAGGCAAAGTCCGTCGGCCGCATGATGACCCTGTTGTCATTGAATGCAAAGTGGCCAACCAACTGGTTGGTCGAATTTTGATTGACACGGGCAGTTCCTCTGACTTCATCAGCCTCAAATGCTTGTCCAATCTCAAGTACAAGCCAGATAGCATGATGGAGGTCTCGCACACCCTTGTAGGGTTTGGGGGAGGACTTGTGCACCCAGTCGGACGGATAGATTTGCCCATCCGGCTGGGGCAAAAGGGAAACGGCCGGCATATGACCATCCGTTTCCTCGTGGTTGAAGAGCTTACTGCCTACAACCTCATCTTTGGTCGACCCACTCTTAACGAGTGCAAGGCTGTCATCATTCCTGCCCTCATGCTCGTAAAGTATGAGAGGGATGATGGCACAGTCGGCTCCCTTAATGGGGACCAGAAGACAGCTCGAGAGTGCTATCTCTCGGATGTCAAGCCCGCGGCCGCAGTAGCCGTCCGAGGCAAACAAACAGTCGACCTTGATGATGACAAAGACCAAGCGGCCCCACCAGCTGAGAAAAAGAGAAAAATTGATCAACTGGTGGCGGTTAAAAAAGAGAAAAAATAGCAATCACTGACCGGGGAACGGTCGGATGATCTCCGTCCCCAGCCGACTGGTGAACACATTGATATCCCTCTGGATGACGCTCGGCTAGAGCGGACTGTTAAGGTAGGGACGGTTGCATTTGCTAAGCTAGGTGACAGTTTGCACCAGCTTCTGAAAGAATTCAAAGACACCTTTGCCTTTGAAGTGGAAGAGATGCCTGGCATAAGCCCGGATCTCGCTGTCCACAAACTCGCCGTGGATCCCAAAAAGAAGCCCATTCGGCAAAAGAAGAGAAATCACGGCGAAGAAAGAAGTCAGGCGGCAACAGCTGAAGTTAAAAAGCTGCTGGACGCCAAGTTCATTCGGCCATGCAACTTCCCTGATTGGGTAGCTAACGTTGTGTTAGTAAAAAAGCCGAATGGTACTTGACGGATGTGTGTTGACTACACCGACCTGAACAAGGCATGTCCAAAGGATAGTTATCCATTGCCAAAGATCGACAGTCTGGTCGATTCAACAGCCGAACATGCCCTGATGAGTTTTATGGACGCCTATTCAGGCTTCCACCAGATTCCCCTGTGGAAAAAAGATCAAGAAAAGACGGCATTCGTCACTGATCAGGGGTTGTTCTGTTATACTGTGATGCCGTTTGGTTTGAAGAATGCGCCTGCTACTTTCCAACGAATGATTAATACGGTCTTCATTAATCAGATTGGGAGGAATGTAGAAGCATACATTGATGACATGATAGTCAAATCCAAACTACAAGCGGATCACCTTGCTGATCTCCGAGAAACATTCGCCACACTCAGGCGGCACAAGGTCATGCTAAATCCAAAAAAGTGTGTCTTTGGTGTTGAGTCTGGGAAGTTTCTCGGATTCCTGATTGATCAAAGGGGAATAGAGGCCAACCCTGAGAAAATACAGGCGGTCATCGACATGCAGTCGCCCCGTACTGTGAAAGAGGTTCAAAAGCTTACAGGTTGTCTGGCGGCCTTGGGGAGATTCCTCAGTCGGTCAGGCGATACGTGTCTCTACTTTTTCCAAGCAATCAGGAAGAAGACTAATTTTGAATGGGGTGGTGATGCAAAGGCGGCCTTTCAAAAGTTAAAAACTCATTTGCACTCTTTGTCGAGGCTTGTTAGCCCTTTGCCCAAAGAGACGCTATTCATGTATCTGGCCGTCTCCGATCATGCCCTCAGCGCTGTTCTCTTAGCTGAAAGAGACGGCACTCAGCTCCCAGTCTATTTCATCAGCCATGTTCTCAGGAACGCTGAGCTTCGGTACCCCATGGTCGAAAAGTTTGGTCTCGTTCTCTACATGGCCATCAAGAAATTGAAACCTTACTTCTTGGCACATGCGGTAGTGGTCTATACTGACCAGCCGATCAAGCGGCCTCTGACAACCTTGGAGTCTTCTGGACGAATGCTCAAATGGGCGATTGAAATGCAAGGATTGGAAATCACTTACGAACCAAGGAAAGCAATAAAGGGGCAAGCATTCGCCGATTTTATTGTGGAAATGACAAGGCCGGTTGCTCCGGATGATACTAGTCAGGTTTGGAAAGTGTATGTGGACGGGAGCTCCACTGCGAACGGCTGTGGTGCAGGGATTATCTGTCAGTCTCCTGAAGGGGACAAATTTGAATATGCACTACGGTTCAAGTTCCAGGTCTCTAATAATGAGGCCGAATATGAAGCCCTGCTTGCTGGCATTCGGTACTGTAAGGCAGCAGGGGCAAAGAAAATTGATGCCTGCTCAGACTCTCAATTGGTCGTACTCCAAGTCAATGGAACGTACGAGGCCACTCATCCGGCCATGATAAAATATTTGCAGACGGTCAAGGCTGAAGTTGGGACACTTGAAGAATTTACACTAAGTCAAGTGCCCAGGTCTTCTAACAATCAGGCGGATGCCTTGTCCAAGCTAGCATCATCCGCCTCTTGTGAAACGCCTCGGTCAGTCTTCTGGGAGGTCATGGAAAAAAGGAGTATCTCTGAAGAAGACCCCATTGAAGTTCTTGACCGAAGCTCAACCTGGATGGACAGCATCCGGACTTACCTTACAGACGACAAGCTTCCTGACTCACCACAGGAGGCGGCTGTTTTGAAAAAACGAGCGACTAACTTCGAGTTGCGACAAGGAGAACTCTTCAGGGCTGGCTTTCTGAAGCCTCTGTTGAAGTGTGTTACCCCTAAGAAGGGTAAGGAAGTCCTCGAAGAGTTGCATACAGGATTCTGCGCCTCCCATATAGGGGGCAGATCCCTTGCAGCCAAAGCCAGGCGGCTTTACTTCTGGCCTACACTGGAGTCGGATGCAATGGAATTGGTGAAAAAATGTGACAAATGTCAAAAATTTGGCAAGCTCATTCATCGTCCGGCTACAGACCTGTCGGCCATCCACAGCCCAATACCCTTTGCCAAATGGGGCATGGACATTCTGGGGCCATATACAGCCGCACCAGGCGGCAAGCGCTACATATTGGTGGCTGTGGATTACTTTACTAAGTGGGTAGAGGCGGAGGCAGTCATAAACATTAAGACAAAAGATGTTATTTCCTTCATCTGGAGAAACATAATCACTCGTTTTGGGGTGCCCATATCTATGGTTTTTGACAATGGTCCTCAATTTGAGACGCCTCAACTCAAGACTTGGCTGGGAGAACAAGGGATCTCTAGCTTTTTTGCATCAGTCGGCCGGCCTCAAGCAAACGGCCAGGTCGAGGCTTTTAACAAGTTAATCTCAGACGGAATTAAAAAGAAAATTGAACGGGCTGGTGGCCTTTGGGCGGATGAATTACCACACGTCCTCTGGTCCATCAGGACGACTGCTAAAGGGGCAACTGGAGAGACCCCATTCTTTATGGTGTATGGTGCATAAGCTGTCTTGCCCATTGAACACTATGAGCCGACTCTTCGAATCATGTTGTATGATGAGGAGGCAAATTGGGAGGCCATGCGTCTAGCATTGGACTCACTACCAGAGCGCAGGGGCAATGCTGCCTTGCGCCATGAGATATACCGTCTGAGAATGACTCGGGCTTACAACAAAAGAGTACACAAGCGTCCTCTCAAAGTGGGGGACTTTGTGCTACGAAAAATGGAAGCAGTCGGTAGGGCGAATGAGCAGGGTAAGCTAACCCCAAATTGGGAAGGCCCCTACCGAATCTATGAGGAAATAAGAGACGGCACCTACCGCCTGGAAGAACCAGACGGCAGGCAGCTGCCCAGAACTTGGAATGTAGACAACTTGAAAAAGTACTACTTCTAAGTACGAATGTAAATGCTTCAATTTTGTTATCTCAAAGGTTTGTTAATGAGAATATGCTTCCCTTTTTCAAACTTTTATTATTTTCAGCACCGTCTGTACCAGCTACAGACGGCCAATATGTTTGAAAGGTGTCTGTCTCAACAGCAGACGTCCCAAACCCTTTGAAGGAGCCGATTGTTCTAAACAGTCGTTCCTACGAAATTTTATTAAGTTTATACCAACATTTACTTAATCAATTACGAGGCCTAAGGCCAGATAAATATAAAAAGAGACCGAATGGTCACAGTCTGCTCCAACATGAGTAGGACCGTCTGCTCCAACATGAGTCAGATAACCGGCGACGCCCATTTGGGTGAATTCGTCGAGGAGAAGCATCTCCCATTTGGGTGGCACATTGCTCTACGAATATACAAGCGGCCCAACCGAATGCTAAGGCAGCACTCGCAGTCGTTTGTTTTAATCGAAAGTGAAATCTAAAAGGCCAAAATTTTCTATCTGTTCTAGCACAGTTCGGAAATGGTCACTGTTTCATAAGTAGAGGCTAACCGAGGCATAAAGCCGGATGCGCCTGTTTTAGCTCAGGGGCAAAACAGGCGGAAAATTTTTATAAAAATGCGTTAAGTTAACTACTTAGCACTTATTTGAGGCTATCAGCCGGATGCCGCCTGATCCTTACCTATGGGGCAAGACAGGCGGACGAATTATTTTAACGAAAATAAGCTAAGTCACAGACTTAACACTTTAATCTCAATGAGGCCAATGGCCGGATACGCCTGTTTTTGCCTATGGGGCAGAACAGGCGGGGATTTTTCCTTAGCATAACAGCTAAGTTGGAAATTTGAGTTCTGTTCGAGCCAATGGCCGAATGAACACTTATTTTTGCCAAATTCTGGATGGACGTCTGCCGCGTGGTTTGGGGCAATCACCATAGTGATTGATTGACTTAGAAACCATGAATACTCTTATAAGTATCAATAATTTCCAAGTCAATCAATCTCATAAACCGAAACCACTCGACATCCGTCCAGGGGCAAGAACATTCGCATGGTATACAGGTTATAATACTTGGCCAAAAAACATGCAAAAATTTCAAACAATTCAAAGGGCAGAATGAAAAAACTTCAGCCAAATGGCCGAATGATTCAAATTAAAAATGACCAATCGCCACCAGACGATTGGTTAAATTGTTACCTGGCAAAGCCAGGGAAATTGTCAAATTACCCGACCCCTCGGTCGGTAAAGATACATAAATACTCGGCGCACAGGCCAGAAAAGCAAGTACATGGCCATTCGGCCGCAGAAACAGAAAAAATAAAAGCTTAAGTGATCAGGGGAGAGCCTCTTCATTAGCAGCCGGCCTGTTGTCCTTCGGTTACTCTGCATCATCTTTCTCTCGCTCCTCCGCCTGATCTCCCTTCTCCTCCCCAGAGGACGACTCCTCAGAAGAGTCGGACCCAGAGCCTTCAGCAGCCCCGGCCTCAGCATCAGCCTTGGAAGCTTCTTCCATCTCCTCAAGGAGGCGATTGTCGAGAGCTTTGCTGAGCTCATCAAACTTGGACTTCCAAATCTAATAGTCCGAGCCTGGCTGAACAGCCGCCCAAGTGTCCCGCATGATGATCTCGTTGTCCTTGATCATTTGTTTGACCAGTTCAGCTCTCTCCTGCTCGGCACGGGACTCGAACTTGGTCCTCAGCTGGAGCTCCTGGTTGGTGAGTTTATGCTCCAGACGGCTCACCCTATTCTGGGCCTTTTCGGCCTCATCCTTGGCATCCTGAAGGGGCTCGAGCTCCGCCTTAAGGGATTTGATCTCCTTCTTGAGGTTGGAGACCTGAAGGCGGGCTGAGTCCAGATCCTTCTTCACCTGCAGATTGGCCTCCGACTGCGAATACATCATATCAAGCGTCAGAAATTCATTCTGAGCAATATCAAATTAAGCCCTATCCAAGGCGGACTCGGCCTGAGCCTTAGCAGCTTTTACCTCTTTGGACTTCTCCTTGAGGGGTTTTCCGAGCCCTTGGACGCGCAGCATGGCCTGCAAAAAGGAGCCGGATGGTTAAGAACCAGGCGGATAAAAGAAAGAGACGAATGTAAAAATGATTCAAGGTTAAGTCTACCTCACAAAGGTTCCCTAGAATACCATCAAGGTCTAGGGTGTCGACTCCTCTGACGGATGCTTTATCATCCGAATCAATCGCCCTCAGCATGGACTTGGCCATTTGAACTACAGTCGGCCTCTGTACAGGAACTGCAAGAGGAAAAAGTTAGAAAAGTACTCAATTTTGGATAACTTGCAGAAAAGAAAGGGAGGACGAATGGTCTTTACCGTCGCCCTCATCCACCTCCTCTTCCCCCAGAACCCTCTTCTGACCGGTAGAAGAGGCGGGCTTTTTCCCCAAAAGCCTCTCCTTACCGGAAGAAGAGGGGGGCTTTTCCCCTAGAAACCTCTTCTCACCAGCAGGGGCGTCTGAGGGCCTCTTGGGCTTATGAGCAACGTGCTTCCGGCCGCCCTTGCCGGATGCGCTCACATCACCCGCCCTAGTCTTTTGGAGCTTAGGGTCGGATGGTTTGGACGGGGATTTGGAGGAGGTACCCTGTGTCATTGAAGACAAAACAAAGGTCAGTAAACATTCGGCAAAGGATAAGCATTAATCAGAAAAATGCTAAGTATAAAATCTCACCCCTGGGGTACCGGCTGGTTGCTGCTCTTCCACCCTTGTGGTGGCTTCCGCCCTGTTAAGGACGTTTGATCTGTATCTGGCAGCAGATACAGCCGGCTTCCTGGAGGCCGAGAGTTTCTCCATTGCTTTGTCTGCAAAAAAGAATCAAGTGTTACACATGTAACAAGTAAAGACAAGCAAAATAAATATGGCATATTAAACAGACGGCCGACTACCTCTCGGCATCTCAGTACTTAGCCCACAAGCGGCCAAGAACGTCCCTTCCTCAAACCATTTGTACAAAGGGAGATAGCATTGAGGGGTGACTTCCTTGTCCCCCTCATCATTCGTCTTCACAGACACGGTGAACAAACCCGCGTCCATGATCTCCTCCTTTGCTCGTCTAGGAAGAGCTGGCAATGCACTCCTGCCTGCTAGGAGAGGTGGATCCTTGTTCCACCTGTTATACTTTTGGTTCAGGCGGCGGTCGGCAGTTTTGACTATGTAGAACTTAGTTCTCCAGTCTTTCCACTTGTTCTCTTTGCCGAAAGCCATCATGTACCCCTTGCAAGTAGTCAAGGTGTACCAGCCCTCGCCACCCCTAGCAGGCGCCCTGCTAAGATAATGCATGTGGGCGAATGCTTCAAAGCTCGCCTCCACTTCCAGCATCTCGCAGGCGGCAACGTACCCCAGAATATTGATCCAGGAATTGGGTACGAGTTGCCAGATACCAAGTTGGTATCCATCCGAAATCCTCTCCATGGCCGGGTGGAGAGGGAAGCGCAAGCCAGCCTGAAAGGCCGCCTCATAACAACCGAATGCTCGGTCTTCATAGCTGGCCATACTCGGCCAGGTAATGGTGTCGTCCTTATTGGGGACGCACAAAGTGAAGCCATGGCCCAGAACAACCTTACGCTTAAAACTTGTAAGGCCGTTTGCCATGGTGTTCCGCCTGCTCTGCGGAACATGATGATAGTAGGGGGCTTTTTCCAAGCGCCTGGAAGCGCTCGGCTCGGCCCAGGATTCCTCCCTCTCAACTGCCAAGGACTCCCTGGCAGCGTCTATTCTGGTCCTTGCCTCCCCTGAAGAGGCGGAGGCATTATCTGAAGAAGATGATGAGGCCGACTCGTCATCAGAACTGTCATCAGAGCTAAGGGACTGCCGACTGGTGCCAGCAGGGTCCTCCCCTAGACTCTCTTCCGGCGCCTGTTTAGAAGGCCCGGCTGCATAGGTTTCATCTGCCTCCTCCAGTATCCTATCACTAGGAGTACCGCTTGAAGAGGGCAAATGGTAATAGGTGGGGGTAGGAGGAAGATAAGAAGGGCTATCAGGGTGTTCCGACACCTCACTTCAAGGCACCCTCATTGAGCCGTCAGAATAAAGAGTTGAACCATCCGACGGGAAAAATGATCCATCAGAGTTGGGTTTTCTTGCTGTTCTTTTTGTTCTGGCCATCGTGTCCTGCACAGATGCGAAACCAGTCGGATTCGGAGAAGTTCGCAAAGCACAGTCGTTGGTCAAGCAGTCGGCACTGCAAGTTCTAGATTCAGCCGTCCCCGGTGACCGGCTGATCACTATCCTATACTGTGCCGCATGCGATTGGGAAACCATTTTTTCGAAAACAAAGAAAAAATGAAAAATAAAAGAAGAAACAGGCGTTACCTTTAGAAGAAGGGTGAAGAGACGCTTGGTTGGCTGAGAACTGTCGGACAGCGGGCCGAGTGTCGGATGCTTGAGAACTAAGAAACACTTAGGGAATTTTGAGATTCTTAAAGTCAAAAGTCAGAGATTCTCCAAAGATTCGCAAAGGTGTAAAAGATTCAGGGGGTAAAAACTTTCTATTTATAGAGGGGTTAAAAACCCTAAAACTTTCCCTCCACAGTAACTATTCAAAATCCGACCAATCGGATGCTGACACCTGTCACAGGCAACACGTGGCAAGCGCGTGTCACCTGTGAGGGGCAAATGATTTGGGTAAAAATACCCTAGGCCAGTTGGCCCAATCAGAGTCCGCCACGTGTCACTGAAAGGGGCGCCACCTTGGACCTCTCAGGGAACGACACGTGGCAGACGGATAAAAGGACCTGGGATTGGCGGCTTTCAGTCCCAAATCCCGAGGTCTGCAAAAGCTGCGTGAATATTCCCTGGGGCACGAAACCCTAGGGAGTGCACGTTTTTCGAGAAGCCTATAAATAGGAGATGACCTCCTCATTTATGGCGACGTGTGAGACATCTTGACATTCAATACGGAATACGTTTCTTTTGACTCTCTTTACGAGATATACTCAGTGATTGCCAATCATTGTTAGAACTGTCACTCTCAAGAGAACAGTACACCCGAGCTCGGAATCCGAGCAGATAACCCTTTACATTCCGCACCTTATTCTTCGGACTAAGACTAACTTAAGCTTCGGAGGCGGACCACCGACCATTCGGTGCTCCGTTGTTTTGCAGGTACAGGCATCCAAGCGAGCATCCAGTCTTAATGTTGTAACTCTCCCAAGGGACTCAAAAAACCCCGAAACATAATGCATTTGACTTTCATTTGCTTCAAAAAGCTTTGTTTGAATGTGTTTGACTTTCATTTGATTCAAAAAGCTTTGTTTGAATGTGTTTGACTTTCATTTGATTCAAATAGCTTTGTTGAATGCATTTGACTTTCTTTTGATTCAAATATCCTTGTTGAATGCATTTGACTTTCATTTGCTTCAAAAAGCTTTGTTTGAATGTGTTTGACTTTCCTTTGATTCAAATAGCTTTGTTGAATGCCTTCGACTTTCATTTGCTTTAAAAAGCTTTGTTTGTATGTGTTTGATTTTCATTTGATTCTAAAAGCTTTGTTTGAATGTGTTTGACTTTCCTTTGATTCAAATAGCTTTATTGAATGCATTTTACTTTCATTTGCTTCAAAAAGCTTTGTTGAATGCATTTGACTTTCATTTGCTTCAAAAAGCTTTGTTTGAATGTGTTTGACTTTTATTTGATTCAAATAGCTTTCTTCAATGCATTTGACTTTCATTTTATTCAAATATCTTTGTTGAATGCATTTGACTTTCATTTTATTCAAATATCTTTGTTGAATGCATTTGACTTTTATTTGCTTCTAAAAGCTTTGTTTGAATGTGTTTGACTCTCATTTGATTTAAAAAGCTTTCTTTGAATGTGTTTGACTTTCATTTGATTAAAATAGCTTTGTTGAATGCATTTGACCTTCATTTGATTCAAATATCTTTGTTGAATGCATTTGACTTTCATTTGATTCAAAAAGCTTTGTTTGAATGTGTTTGACTTTCATTTGATTCAAATAGCTTTGTTGAATGCATTTGACTTTCATTTGATTCAAATATCTTTATTTAACGCATTTGACTTTCATTTGCTTCCAAAAGCTTTGTTTGAATGTGTTTGACTCTCATTTGATTTATAAAGCTTTCTTTGAATGTGTTTGACTTTCATTTGATTAAAATAGCTTTGTTGAATGCATTTGACTTTCATTTGATTCAAATATCTTTGTTGAATGCATTTGACTTTCATTTGCTTCAAAAAGCTTTGTTTAAATGTGTTTAACTTTAATTTCATTTTAAAAGCTTTGTTTAAATGTGTTAGACTTTCGTTTGATTCAAATAGCTTGGTTTAATGCATTTGAGTTTCATTTGATTCAAATAGCTTTGTTGAATGCATTTGACTTTCATTTGCTTCAACAAGCTTTGTTTGAACGCATTTGACTTTCATTTGCTTCAAAAATCTTTGTTTGAATGCATTTGACTTTCATTTGCTTCAAAAATCTTTGTTTGAATATGTTTGACTTTCATTTGATTCAAATAGCTCTATTGAATGCATTTGACTTTCTTTTGGTTCAAATAGCATTGTTGAATGCATTTGTGTTTTATTTGTTCAAAAAGCTTTGTTTAAATGTCTTTGACTTTCATTTGAATCAAAAAGCTTTGTTTTAATGTGTTGGTCTTTCATTGGATTCAAATAGATTTGTTGAATTCATTTGACTTTCAATTGCTTCAAAAAGCTTTGTTTGAATGTGTTTGACTCTCATTTGATTAAAAAACCTTTGTTTGAATGGGTATGACTTTCATTTGATTCAAATAGCTTTGTTGAATGCATTTGACTTTCTTTTGATTCTAATATCCTTGTTGAATGCATTTGACTTTCATTTGCTTCAAAATGCTTTGTTTGAATGTGGTTGACTTTCCTTTGATTCAAATAGCTTTGTTGAATGCATTTTACTTTCATTTGCTTCAAAAAGCTTTGTTGAATGCATTTGACTTTCATTTGCTTTAAAAAGCTTTGTTTGAATGTGTTTGACTCTCTTTTAATTAAAAAATCTTTGTTTGAATGTGTTTGACTTTCAATTGATTCAAATAGCTTTGTTGAATGCATTTGACTTTCATTTGATTCAAATATCTTTGTTGAATGCATTTGACTTTCATTTGCTTCCAAAAGCTTTGTTTGAATTTGTTTGACTCTTATTTGATTAAAAAAGCTTTGTTTGAATGTCTTTGACTTTCATTTGATTTAAATAGCTTTGTAGAATGCATTTGACTTTCAATTGCTTCTAAAAGCTTTGTTTGAATGTGTTTGAGTCTCATTTGATTAAAAAAACATTGTATGAATGGGTATGACTTTCATTTGATTTAAATAGCTTTGTTGAATGCATTTAACTTTCATTTGCTTCAAAAAGCTTTGTTGAATGCATTTGACTTTCATTTGCTTCAAAAATCTTGTTTGAATGTGTTTGACTCTCTTTTGATTAAAAAAGCTTTGTTTGAAAGTGTTTGACTTTCATTTGATTCAAATAGCTTTGTTAAACGCATTTAGCTTTGTTGAACGCATTTGACTTTCATTTGATTCAAATATCTTTGTTGAACGCATTTGACTTTCATTTGCTTCCAAAAGCTTTGTTTGAATGTGTTTGACTCTCATATTATTTAAAATGCTTTCTTTGATTGTGTTTGACTTTCATTTGATTAAAATAGCTTTGTTTAATGCATTTGACTTTCATTTGATTCAAATATCTTTGTTGAATGCATTTAACTTTCATTTGCTTCAAAAAGCTTTGTTTAAATGTGTTTAACTTTAATTTCATTTAAAAAGCTTTGTTTAAATGTGTTAGACTTTCGTTTGATTCAAATAGCTTTGTTGAATGCATTTGACTTTCATTTGATTCTAATATCCTTGTTGAATGCATTTGACTTTCATTTGCTTCAAAATGCTTTGTTTGAATGTGGTTGACTTTCATTTGATTAAAATAGCTTTGTTGAATGCATTTGACTTTCATTTGATTCAAATATCTTTGTTGAATGCATTTGACTTTCATTTGCTTCCAAAAAGCTTTGTTTAAATGTGTTTAACTTTAATTTCATTTTAAAAGCTTTGTTTAAATGTGTTAGACTTTCGTTTGATTCCAATAGCTTGGTTGAATGCATTTGACTTTCATTTGATTCAAATAGCTTTGTTGAATGCATTTGACTTTCATTTGCTTCAACAAGCTTTGTTTGAACGCATTTGACTTTCATTTGCTTCAAAAATCTTTGTTTGAATGCATTTGACTTTCATTTGCTTCAAAAATCTTTGTTTGAATGTGTTTGACTTTCATTTGATTCAAATAGCTCTATTGAATGTATTTGACTTTCTTTTGGTTCAAATAGCATTGATGAATGCATTTGTGTTTTATTTGTTCAAAAAGCTTTGTTTGAATGTCTTTGACTTTCATTTGAATCAAAAAGCTTTGTTTAAATGTGTTGGTCTTTCATTGGATTTAAATAGATTTGTTGAATTCATTTGACTTTCAATTGCTTCAAAAAGCTTTGTTTGAAAGTGTTTGACTGTCATTTGATTAAAAAAGCTTTGTTTGAATGGGTATGACTTTCATTTGATTCAAATAGCTTTGTTGAATGCATTTGACTTTCATTTGATTCAAATATCCTTGTTGAATGCATTTGACTTTCATTTGCTTCAAAAAGCTTTGTTTGAATGTGTTTGACTTTCATTTGATTCAAATATCTTTGTTGAATGCATTTGACTTTCATTTGATTCAAATAGCTTTGTTTGAATGCATTTGACTTTCATTTGCTTCAAAAAGCATTGTTTGAATGTGTTTGACTCTCATTTGATTAAAAAAGCTTTGTTTGAAAGTGTTTGACTTTCATTTGATTCAAATAGCTTTGTAGAATGCATTTGACTTTCAATTGCTTCTAAAAAATTTGTTTGAATGTGTTTGACTCTCATTTGATTAAAAAAGCTTTGTTTGAATGGGTATGACTTTCATTTGATTCAAATAGCTTTGTTGAATGCATTTAACTTTCATTTGCTTCAAAAAACTTTGTTGAATGCATTTGACTTTCATTTGCTTCAAAAAACTTTGTTGGAATGTGTTTGACTCTCTTTTGATTAAAAAAGCTTTGTTTGAATGTGTTTGACTTTCATTTGATTCAAATAGCGTTGTTGAATGCATTTGACTTTCATTTGATTCAAATATCTTTGTTGAACGCATTTAACTTTCATTTGCTTCCAAAAGCTTTGTTTGAATGTGTTTGACTCTCATTTGATTTAAAAAGCTTTCTTTGAATGTGTTTGACTTTCATTTGATTAAAATAGCTTTGTTGAATGCATTTGACTTTCATTTGATTCAAATATCTTTGTTGAATGCATTTGACTTTCATTTGCTTCAAAAAGCTTTGTTTAAATGTGTTTAACTTTAATTTTATTTTAAAAGCTTCGTTTAAATGTGTTAGACTTTCGTTTGATTCAAATAGCTTGGTTGAATGCATTTGACTTTCATTTGATTCAAATAGCTTTGTTGAATGCATTTGACTTTCATTTGCTTCAACAAGCTTTGTTTGAACGCATTTGACTTTCATTTGCTTCAAAAATCTTTGTTTGAATGCATTTGATTTTCATTTGCTTCAAAAATCTTTGTTTGATTGTGTTTGACTTTCATTTGATTCAAATAGCTCTATTGAATGTATTTGACTTTCTTTTGGTTCAAATAGCATTGATGAATGCATTTGTGTTTTATTTGTTCAAAAAGCTTTGTTTGAATGTCTTTGACTTTCATTTGAATCAAAAAGCTTTGTTTTAATGTGTTGGTCTTTAATTGGATTTAAATAGCTTTGTTGAATTCATTTGACTTTTAATTGCTTCAAAAAGCTTTGTTTGAATGTGTTTGACTTTCCTTTGATTCAAATAGCTTTGTTGAATGCATTTTACTTTCATTTGCTTCAAAAAGCTTTGTTGAATTCATTTGACTTTCATTTGCTTCAAAAAGCTTTGTTTGAATGTGTTTGACTCTCATTTGATTAAAAAAGCTTTGTTTGAATGGGTATGACTTTCATTTGATTCAAATAGCTTTGTTGAATGCATTTGACTTTTATTTGATTCAAATATCCTTGTTGAATGCATTTGACTTTCATTTGCTTCAAAAAGCTTTGTTTGAATGTGTTTGACTTTCATTTGATTCAAATAGCTTTGTTGAATGCATTTGACTTTCATTTGCTTCAAAAGTCTTTGTTTGAATGCATTTGACTTTCATTTGCTTCAAAAAGCTTTGTTTAAATGTGTTTGACTCTCATTTGATTAAAAAAGCTTTGTTTGAAAGTGTTTGACTTTCATTTGATTCAAATAGCTTTGTAGAATGCATTTGACTTTCAATTGCTTCTAAAAAATTTGTTTGAATGTGTTTGACTCTCATTTGATTAAAAAAGCTTTGTTTGAATGGGTATGACTTTCATTTGATTCAAATCGCTTTGTTGAATGCATTTAACTTTCATTTGCTTCAAAAAACTTTGTTGAATGCATTGGACTTTCATTTGCTTCAAAAAACTTTGTTTGAATGTGTTTGACTCTCTTTTGATTAAAAAAGCTTTGTTTGAATGTGTTTGACTTTCATTTGATTCAAATAGCGTTGTTGAATGCATTTGACTTTCATTTGATTCAAATATCTTTGTTGAACGCATTTAACTTTCATTTGCTTCCAAAAGCTTTGTTTAAATGTGTTTGACTCTCATTTGATTTAAAAAGCTTTCTTTGAATGTGTTTGACTTTCATTTGATTAAAATAGCTTTGTTGAATGCATTTGACTTTCATTTGATTCAAATATCTTTGTTGAATGCATTTGACTTTCATTTGCTTCAAAAAGCTTTGTTTAAATGTGTTTAACTTTAATTTCATTTTAAAAGCTTTGTTTAAATGTGTTAGACTTTCGTTTGATTCAAATAGCTTGGTTGAATGCATTTGACTTTCATTTGATTCAAATATCTTTGTTGAATGCATTTGACTTTCATTTGCTTCAACAAGCTTTGTTTGAACGCATTTGACTTTCATTTGCTTCAAAAATCTTTGTTTGAATGCATTTGACTTTCATTTGCTTCAAAAATCTTTGTTTGATTGTGTTTGACTTTCATTTGATTCAAATAGCTCTATTGAATGTATTTGACTTTCTTTTGGTTCAAATAGCTTTGTTGAATGCATTTGTGTTTCATTTGATTCAAATATCTTTGTTGAACGCATTTGACTTTCATTTGCTTCCAAAAGCTTTGTTTGAATGTGTTTGACTCTCATTTAATTTAAAAAGCTTTGTTTGAATTTGATTGACTTTCAATTGATTAAAATAGCTTTGTTGAATGCATTTCACTTTCATTTGATTCAAATATCTTTGTTGAATGCATTTGACTTTCATTTGCTTCAAACTGCTTTGTTTGAATGCATTTGACTTTCATTTGCTTCAAAAATCTTTGTTTGAATGTGTTTTTTCTTTTATTTGATTCAAATAGCTCTATTGAATGTGTTTGACTTTCTTTTGGTTCAAATAGCTTTTTTGAATGCATTTGACTTTCATTTGATTCAAATATCTTTGTTGAATGCATTTGACTTTCATTTGCTTCAAAATACTTTGTTTAAATGTGTTTGACTTTAATTTCATTTAAAAAGCTTTGTTTAAATGTGTTTGACTTTCGTTTGATTCAAATAGCTTTGTTTAATGCATTTGACTTTCATTTGATTCAAATAGCTTTGTTGAATGCATTTGACTTTCACTTTCTTCAAAAAGCTTTGTTTGAATGTGTTTGACTTTCATTTAAATAGCTTTGTTGAATGCATTTGACTTTCATTTGTTTCAAAATCTTTGTTTGAAATCATTTGACTTTCATTTGCTTCAAAAAGCTTTGTTTGAATATGTTTGACTCTCATTTGATTAAAAAGGCTTTGTTTGAATGTGTTTGGCTTTCATTTGATTCAAATAGCTTTGTAGAATACATTTGACTTTCAATTGCTTGAAAAAGCTTTGTTTGAATGTGTTTGACTCTCTTTTGATTAAAAAAGCTTTGTTTGAATGTGTTTGATTTTCATTTCATTCAAATAGCTTTGTTGAATGCATTTGACTTTCATTTGATTCAAATATCTTTGTTGAACGCATTTGACTTTCATTTGCTTCCAAAAGCTTTGTTTGAATGTGTTTGACTCTCATTTGATTTAAAAAGCTTTGTTTAATTAAGTTTGACTTTCATTTGATTAAAATAGTTTTGCTGAATGCATTTGACTTTCATTTGCTTCAAAAAGCTTTGTTCGAATGTGTTTGACTTTCATTTGATTCAAATAGCTTTGTTGAACGCATTTGACTTTCATTTGATTCAAATATCTTTGTTGAATGCATTTGACTTTCATTTGATTTAAATAGCTTTGTTTGAATGTGTTTGGCTTTCCTTTGCTTCAAAAATCTTTGTTTGAATATGTTTGACTTTCATTTGATTCAAATAGCTCTATTGAATGTATTTGACTTTCTTTTGGTTCAAATAGCTTTGTTGAATGCATTTGTGTTTCATTTGATTCAAATATCTTTGTTGAACGCATTTGACTTTCATTTGCTTCCAAAAGCTTTGTTTGAATGTGTTTGACTCTCATTTGATTTAAAAAGCTTTCTTTGAATGTGTTTGACTTTCATTTGATTAAAATAGCTTTGTTGAATGCATTTGGCTTTCATTTGATTCAAATATCTTTGTTGAATGCATTTGACTTTCATTTGCTTTAAAAAGCTTTGTTTGAATGCATTTGACTTTCATTTGCTTCAAAAATCTTTGTTTGAATGAGTTTGACTTTTATTTGATTCAAATAGCTCTATTGAATGTATTTGACTTTCTTTTGGTTCAAATATCTTTGTTGAATGCATTTGACTTTCATTTGCTTAAAAAATCTTTGTTTGAATGTGTTTGACTTTCATTTGATTCAAATAGCTTTGTTGAATGCATTTGACTTTCATTTGATTCAAATATCCTTGTTGAATGCATTTGACTTTTATTTGCTTCAAAAAGCTTTGTTTGAATGTTTTTGACTTTCCTTTGATTCAAATAGCTTTGTTGAATGCATTTTACTTTCATTTGCTTCAAAAAGCTTTGTTGAATTCATTTGACTTTCATTTGCTTCAAAAAGCTTTGTTTGAATGTGTTTGACTCTCATTTGATTAAAAAAGCTTTGTTTGAATGGGTATGACTTTCATTTGATTCAAATAGCTTTGTTGAATGCATTTGACTTTTATTTGATTCAAATATCCTTGTTGAATGCATTTGACTTTCATTTGCTTCAAAAAGCTTTGTTTGAATGTGTTTGACTTTCATTTGATTCAAATAGCTTTGTTGAATGCATTTGACTTTCATTTGCTTCAAAAGTCTTTGTTTGAATGCATTTGACTTTCATTTGCTTCAAAAAGCTTTGTTTAAATGTGTTTGACTCTCATTTGATTAAAAAAGCTTTGTTTGAAAGTGTTTGACTTTCATTTGATTCAAATAGCTTTGTAGAATGCATTTGACTTTCAATTGCTTCTAAAAAATTTGTTTGAATGTGTTTGACTCTCATTTGATTAAAAAAGCTTTGTTTGAATGGGTATGACTTTCATTTGATTCAAATCGCTTTGTTGAATGCATTTAACTTTCATTTGCTTCAAAAAACTTTGTTGAATGCATTGGACTTTCATTTGCTTCAAAAAACTTTGTTTGAATGTGTTTGACTCTCTTTTGATTAAAAAAGCTTTGTTTGAATGTGTTTGACTTTCATTTGATTCAAATAGCGTTGTTGAATGCATTTGACTTTCATTTGATTCAAATATCTTTGTTGAACGCATTTAACTTTCATTTGCTTCCAAAAGCTTTGTTTAAATGTGTTTGACTCTCATTTGATTTAAAAAGCTTTCTTTGAATGTGTTTGACTTTCATTTGATTAAAATAGCTTTGTTGAATGCATTTGAATTTCATTTGATTCAAATATCTTTGTTGAATGCATTTGACTTTCATTTGCTTCAAAAAGCTTTGTTTAAATGTGTTTAACTTTAATTTCATTTTAAAAGCTTTGTTTAAATGTGTTAGACTTTCGTTTGATTCAAATAGGTTGGTTGAATGCATTTGACTTTCATTTGATTCAAATATCTTTGTTGAATGCATTTGACTTTCATTTGCTTCAACAAGCTTTGTTTGAACGCATTTGACTTTCATTTGCTTCAAAAATCTTTGTTTGAATGCATTTGACTTTCATTTGCTTCAAAAATCTTTGTTTGATTGTGTTTGACTTTCATTTGATTCAAATAGCTCTATTGAATGTATTTGACTTTCTTTTGGTTCAAATAGCTTTGTTGAATGCATTTGTGTTTCATTTGATTCAAATATCTTTGTTGAACGCATTTGACTTTCATTTGCTTCCAAAAGCTTTGTTTGAATGTGTTTGACTCTCATTTAATTTAAAAAGCTTTGTTTGAATTTGATTGACTTTCAATTGATTAAAATAGCTTTGTTGAATGCATTTCACTTTCATTTGATTCAAATATCTTTGTTGAATGCATTTGACTTTCATTTGCCTCAAACTGCTTTGTTTGAATGCATTTGACTTTCATTTGCTTCAAAAATCTTTGTTTGAATGTGTTTTTTCTTTTATTTGATTCAAATAGCTCTATTGAATGTGTTTGACTTTCTTTTGGTTCAAATAGCTTTTTTGAATGCATTTGACTTTCATTTGATTCAAATATCTTTGTTGAATGCATTTGACTTTCATTTGCTTCAAAATACTTTGTTTAAATGTGTTTGACTTTAATTTCATTTAAAAAGCTTTGTTTAAATGTGTTTGACTTTCGTTTGATTCAAATAGCTTTGTTTAATGCATTTGACTTTCATTTGATTCAAATAGCTTTGTTGAATGCATTTGACTTTCACTTTCTTCAAAAAGCTTTGTTTGAATGTGTTTGACTTTCATTTAAATAGCTTTGTTGAATGCATTTGACTTTCATTTGTTTCAAAATCTTTGTTTGAAATCATTTGACTTTCATTTGCTTCAAAAAGCTTTGTTTGAATATGTTTGACTCTCATTTGATTAAAAAGGCTTTGTTTGAATGTGTTTGGCTTTCATTTGATTCAAATAGCTTTGTAGAATACATTTGACTTTCAATTGCTTGAAAAAGCTTTGTTTGAATGTGTTTGACTCTCTTTTGATTAAAAAAGCTTTGTTTGAATGTGTTTGATTTTCATTTCATTCAAATAGCTTTGTTGAATGCATTTGACTTTCATTTGATTCAAATATCTTTGTTGAACGCATTTGACTTTCATTTGCTTCCAAAAGCTTTGTTTGAATGTGTTTGACTCTCATTTGATTTAAAAAGCTTTGTTTAATTAAGTTTGACTTTCATTTGATTAAAATAGTTTTGCTGAATGCATTTGACTTTCATTTGCTTCAAAAAGCTTTGTTCGAATGTGTTTGACTTTCATTTGATTCAAATAGCTTTGTTGAACGCATTTGACTTTCATTTGATTCAAATATCTTTGTTGAATGCATTTGACTTTCATTTGATTTAAATAGCTTTGTTTGAATGTGTTTGGCTTTCCTTTGCTTCAAAAATCTTTGTTTGAATATGTTTGACTTTCATTTGATTCAAATAGCTCTATTGAATGTATTTGACTTTCTTTTGGTTCAAATAGCTTTGTTGAATGCATTTGTGTTTCATTTGATTCAAATATCTTTGTTGAACGCATTTGACTTTCATTTGCTTCCAAAAGCTTTGTTTGAATGTGTTTGACTCTCATTTGATTTAAAAAGCTTTCTTTGAATGTGTTTGACTTTCATTTGATTAAAATAGCTTTGTTGAATGCATTTGGCTTTCATTTGATTCAAATATCTTTGTTGAATGCATTTGACTTTCATTTGCTTTAAAAAGCTTTGTTTGAATGCATTTGACTTTCATTTGCTTCAAAAATCTTTGTTTGAATGAGTTTGACTTTTATTTGATTCAAATAGCTCTATTGAATGTATTTGACTTTCTTTTGGTTCAAATATCTTTGTTGAATGCATTTGACTTTCATTTGCTTAAAAAATCTTTGTTTGAATGTGTTTGACTTTCATTTGATTCAAATAGCTTTGTTGAATGCATTTGACTTTCATTTGATTCAAATATCCTTGTTGAATGCATTTGACTTTTATTTGCTTCAAAAAGCTTTGTTTGAATGTTTTTGACTTTCCTTTGATTCAAATAGCTTTGTTGAATGCATTTTACTTTCATTTGCTTCAAAAAGCTTTGTTGAATTCATTTGACTTTCATTTGCTTCAAAAAGCTTTGTTTGAATGTGTTTGACTCTCATTTGATTAAAAAAGCTTTGTTTGAATGGGTATGACTTTCATTTGATTCAAATAGCTTTGTTGAATGCATTTGACTTTTATTTGATTCAAATATCCTTGTTGAATGCATTTGACTTTCATTTGCTTCAAAAAGCTTTGTTTGAATGTGTTTGACTTTCATTTGATTCAAATAGCTTTGTTGAATGCATTTGACTTTCATTTGCTTCAAAAGTCTTTGTTTGAATGCATTTGACTTTCATTTGCTTCAAAAAGCTTTGTTTAAATGTGTTTGACTCTCATTTGATTAAAAAAGCTTTGTTTGAAAGTGTTTGACTTTCATTTGATTCAAATAGCTTTGTAGAATGCATTTGACTTTCAATTGCTTCTAAAAAATTTGTTTGAATGTGTTTGACTCTCATTTGATTAAAAAAGCTTTGTTTGAATGGGTATGACTTTCATTTGATTCAAATCGCTTTGTTGAATGCATTTAACTTTCATTTGCTTCAAAAAACTTTGTTGAATGCATTGGACTTTCATTTGCTTCAAAAAACTTTGTTTGAATGTGTTTGACTCTCTTTTGATTAAAAAAGCTTTGTTTGAATGTGTTTGACTTTCATTTGATTCAAATAGCGTTGTTGAATGCATTTGACTTTCATTTGATTCAAATATCTTTGTTGAACGCATTTAACTTTCATTTGCTTCCAAAAGCTTTGTTTAAATGTGTTTGACTCTCATTTGATTTAAAAAGCTTTCTTTGAATGTGTTTGACTTTCATTTGATTAAAATAGCTTTGTTGAATGCATTTGACTTTCATTTGATTCAAATATCTTTGTTGAATGCATTTGACTTTCATTTGCTTCAAAAAGCTTTGTTTAAATGTGTTTAACTTTAATTTCATTTTAAAAGCTTTGTTTAAATGTGTTAGACTTTCGTTTGATTCAAATAGCTTGGTTGAATGCATTTGACTTTCATTTGATTCAAATATCTTTGTTGAATGCATTTGACTTTCATTTGCTTTAAAAAGCTTTGTTTGAATGCATTTGACTTTCATTTGCTTCAAAAATCTTTGTTTGAATGAGTTTGACTTTTATTTGATTCAAATAGCTCTATTGAATGTATTTGACTTTCTTTTGGTTCAAATATCTTTGTTGAATGCATTTGACTTTCATTTGCTTAAAAAATCTTTGTTTGAATGTGTTTGACTTTCATTTGATTCAAATAGCTTTGTTGAATGCATTTGACTTTCATTTGATTCAAATATCCTTGTTGAATGCATTTGACTTTTATTTGCTTCAAAAAGCTTTGTTTGAATGTTTTTGACTTTCCTTTGATTCAAATAGCTTTGTTGAATGCATTTTACTTTCATTTGCTTCAAAAAGCTTTGTTGAATTCATTTGACTTTCATTTGCTTCAAAAAGCTTTGTTTGAATGTGTTTGACTCTCATTTGATTAAAAAAGCTTTGTTTGAATGGGTATGACTTTCATTTGATTCAAATAGCTTTGTTGAATGCATTTGACTTTTATTTGATTCAAATATCCTTGTTGAATGCATTTGACTTTCATTTGCTTCAAAAAGCTTTGTTTGAATGTGTTTGACTTTCATTTGATTCAAATAGCTTTGTTGAATGCATTTGACTTTCATTTGCTTCAAAAGTCTTTGTTTGAATGCATTTGACTTTCATTTGCTTCAAAAAGCTTTGTTTAAATGTGTTTGACTCTCATTTGATTAAAAAAGCTTTGTTTGAAAGTGTTTGACTTTCATTTGATTCAAATAGCTTTGTAGAATGCATTTGACTTTCAATTGCTTCTAAAAAATTTGTTTGAATGTGTTTGACTCTCATTTGATTAAAAAAGCTTTGTTTGAATGGGTATGACTTTCATTTGATTCAAATCGCTTTGTTGAATGCATTTAACTTTCATTTGCTTCAAAAAACTTTGTTGAATGCATTGGACTTTCATTTGCTTCAAAAAACTTTGTTTGAATGTGTTTGACTCTCTTTTGATTAAAAAAGCTTTGTTTGAATGTGTTTGACTTTCATTTGATTCAAATAGCGTTGTTGAATGCATTTGACTTTCATTTGATTCAAATATCTTTGTTGAACGCATTTAACTTTCATTTGCTTCCAAAAGCTTTGTTTAAATGTGTTTGACTCTCATTTGATTTAAAAAGCTTTCTTTGAATGTGTTTGACTTTCATTTGATTAAAATAGCTTTGTTGAATGCATTTGACTTTCATTTGATTCAAATATCTTTGTTGAATGCATTTGACTTTCATTTGCTTCAAAAAGCTTTGTTTAAATGTGTTTAACTTTAATTTCATTTTAAAAGCTTTGTTTAAATGTGTTAGACTTTCGTTTGATTCAAATAGCTTGGTTGAATGCATTTGACTTTCATTTGATTCAAATATCTTTGTTGAATGCATTTGACTTTCATTTGCTTCAACAAGCTTTGTTTGAACGCATTTGACTTTCATTTGCTTCAAAAATCTTTGTTTGAATGCATTTGACTTTCATTTGCTTCAAAAATCTTTGTTTGATTGTGTTTGACTTTCATTTGATTCAAATAGCTCTATTGAATGTATTTGACTTTCTTTTGGTTCAAATAGCTTTGTTGAATGCATTTGTGTTTCATTTGATTCAAATATCTTTGTTGAACGCATTTGACTTTCATTTGCTTCCAAAAGCTTTGTTTGAATGTGTTTGACTCTCATTTAATTTAAAAAGCTTTGTTTGAATTTGATTGACTTTCAATTGATTAAAATAGCTTTGTTGAATGCATTTCACTTTCATTTGATTCAAATATCTTTGTTGAATGCATTTGACTTTCATTTGCCTCAAACTGCTTTGTTTGAATGCATTTGACTTTCATTTGCTTCAAAAATCTTTGTTTGAATGTGTTTTTTCTTTTATTTGATTCAAATAGCTCTATTGAATGTGTTTGACTTTCTTTTGGTTCAAATAGCTTTTTTGAATGCATTTGACTTTCATTTGATTCAAATATCTTTGTTGAATGCATTTGACTTTCATTTGCTTCAAAATACTTTGTTTAAATGTGTTTGACTTTAATTTCATTTAAAAAGCTTTGTTTAAATGTGTTTGACTTTCGTTTGATTCAAATAGCTTTGTTTAATGCATTTGACTTTCATTTGATTCAAATAGCTTTGTTGAATGCATTTGACTTTCACTTTCTTCAAAAAGCTTTGTTTGAATGTGTTTGACTTTCATTTAAATAGCTTTGTTGAATGCATTTAACTTTCATTTGTTTCAAAATCTTTGTTTGAAATCATTTGACTTTCATTTGCTTCAAAAAGCTTTGTTTGAATATGTTTGACTCTCATTTGATTAAAAAGGCTTTGTTTGAATGTGTTTGGCTTTCATTTGATTCAAATAGCTTTGTAGAATACATTTGACTTTCAATTGCTTGAAAAAGCTTTGTTTGAATGTGTTTGACTCTCTTTTGATTAAAAAAGCTTTGTTTGAATGTGTTTGATTTTCATTTCATTCAAATAGCTTTGTTGAATGCATTTGACTTTCATTTGATTCAAATATCTTTGTTGAACGCATTTGACTTTCATTTGCTTCCAAAAGCTTTGTTTGAATGTGTTTGACTCTCATTTGATTTAAAAAGCTTTGTTTAATTAAGTTTGACTTTCATTTGATTAAAATAGTTTTGCTGAATGCATTTGACTTTCATTTGCTTCAAAAAGCTTTGTTCGAATGTGTTTGACTTTCATTTGATTCAAATAGCTTTGTTGAACGCATTTGACTTTCATTTGATTCAAATATCTTTGTTGAATGCATTTGACTTTCATTTGATTTAAATAGCTTTGTTTGAATGTGTTTGGCTTTCCTTTGCTTCAAAAATCTTTGTTTGAATATGTTTGACTTTCATTTGATTCAAATAGCTCTATTGAATGTATTTGACTTTCTTTTGGTTCAAATAGCTTTGTTGAATGCATTTGTGTTTCATTTGATTCAAATATCTTTGTTGAACGCATTTGACTTTCATTTGCTTCCAAAAGCTTTGTTTGAATGTGTTTGACTCTCATTTGATTTAAAAAGCTTTCTTTGAATGTGTTTGACTTTCATTTGATTAAAATAGCTTTGTTGAATGCATTTGGCTTTCATTTGATTCAAATATCTTTGTTGAATGCATTTGACTTTCATTTGCTTTAAAAAGCTTTGTTTGAATGCATTTGACTTTCATTTGCATCAAAAATCTTTGTTTGAATGAGTTTGACTTTTATTTGATTCAAATAGCTCTATTGAATGTATTTGACTTTCTTTTGGTTCAAATATCTTTGTTGAATGCATTTGACTTTCATTTGCTTAAAAAATCTTTGTTTGAATGTGTTTGACTTTCATTTGATTCAAATAGCTTTGTTGAATGCATTTGACTTTCATTTGATTCAAATATCCTTGTTGAATGCATTTGACTTTTATTTGCTTCAAAAAGCTTTGTTTGAATGTTTTTGACTTTCCTTTGATTCAAATAGCTTTGTTGAATGCATTTTACTTTCATTTGCTTCAAAAAGCTTTGTTGAATTCATTTGACTTTCATTTGCTTCAAAAAGCTTTGTTTGAATGTGTTTGACTTTCCTTTGATTCAAATAGCTTTGTTGAATGCATTTTACTTTCATTTGCTTCAAAAAGCTTTGTTGAATTCATTTGACTTTCATTTGCTTCAAAAAGCTTTGTTTGAATGTGTTTGACTCTCATTTGATTAAAAAAGCTTTGTTTGAATGGGTATGACTTTCATTTGATGCAAATAGCTTTGTTGAATGCATTTGACTTTCATTTGATTCAAATAGCTTTGTTGAATACATTTGACTTTCATTTGCTTCAAAACGCTTTGTTTGAATGTGTTTGACCCTCATTTGATTAAAAAAAGCTTTGTTTAATTATGTTTGACTTTCATTTGATTAAAATAGTTTTGCTGAATGCATTTGACTTTCATTTGCTTCAAAAAGCTTTGTTTGTATGTGTTTGATTTTCTTTTGATTCTTAAAGCTTTGTTTGAATGTGTTTGACTTTCCTTTGATTCAAATAGCTTTGTTGAATGCATTTTACTTTCATTTTCTTCAAAAATCTTTGTTGAATGCAATTGACTTTCATTTGCTTCAAAAAGCTTTGTTTGAATGTGTTTGACTCTCTTTTGATAAAAAAATCTTTGTTTGAATGTGTTTGACTTTCATTTGATTCAAATAGCTTTCTTGAATGCATTTGACTTTCATTTTATTCAAATATCTTTGTTGAATGCATTTGACTTTCATTTTGCTTCAACAAGCTTTGTTTGAATGCATTTGACTTTCATTTGCTTCAAAAATCTTTGTTTGAATGCATTTGACTTTCATTTGATTCAAAAATCTTTGTTTGAATGTGTTTGACTTTCATTTGATTCAAATAGCTCTATTGAATGTATTTGACTTTCTTTTGGTTCAAATAGCATTGTTGAATGCATTTGTGTTTTATTTGTTCAAAAAGCTTTGTTTGAATGTCTATGGCTTTCATTTGAATCAAAAAGCTTTGTTTTAATGTGTTGGTCTTTCATTGGATTCAAATAGCTTTGTTGAATTCATTTGACTTTCAATTGCTTCAAAAAGCTTTGTTTGAATGTGTTTGACTCTCATTTGATTAAAAAACCTTTGTTTGAATGGGTATGACTTTCATTTGATTCAAATAGCTTTGTTGAACGCATTTGACTATCCTTTGATTCTAATATCCTTGTTGAATGCATTTGACTTTCATTTGATTCAAATATCTTTGTTGAACACATTTGACTTTCATTTGCTTCCAAAAGCTTTGTTCGAATGTGTTTGACTTTCATTTGATTCAAATAGCTTTGTTGAACGCATTTGACTTTCATTTGATTCAAATATCTTTGTTGAATGCATTTGACTTTCATTTGCTTCAAAAATCATTGTTGAATGCATTTGACTTTCATTTGCTTCAAAAAGCTTTGTTTGAATGTGTTTGACTCTCATTTGATTAAAAAAGCTTTGTTTGAATGGGTATGACTTTCATTTGATTCAAATTGCTTTGTTGAATGCATTTGACTTTCATTTGATTCAAATATCCTTGTTGAATGCATTTGACTTTCATTTGCTTCAAAAAGCTTTGTTTGAATGTGTTTGACTTTCCTTTGATTCAAATAGCTTTGTTGAATGCATTTTACTTTCATTTGCTTCAAAAAGCTTTGTTGAATGCATTTGATTTTTATTTGCTTCAAAAAGCTTTGTTTGAATGTGTTTGACTTTCCTTTGATTCAAATAGCTTTGTTGAATGCATTTTACTTTCATTTGCTTCAAAAATTTTTGTTGAATGCATTTGATTTTTATTTGCTTCAAAAAGCTTTGTTTGAATGTGTTTGACTTTCCTTTGATTCAAATAGCTTTGTTGAATGCATTTTACTTTCATTTGCTTCAAAAAGCTTTGTTGAATGCATTTGACTTTCATTTGCTTCAAAAAGCTATGTTTGAATGTGTTTGACCCTCATTTGATTCAAAAAGCTTTGTTTGTATGTGTTTGATTTTCATTTGATTCTAAAAGCTTTGTTTGAATGTGTTTGACTTTCCTTTGATTCAAATAGCTTTGTTGAATGCATTTTACTTTCATTTGCTTCAAAAAGCTTTGTTGAATGCATTTGACTTTCATTTGCTTCAAAAAGCTTTGTTTGAATGTGTTTGACTCTCTTTTGATTAAAAAATCTTCGTTTGAATGTGTTTGACTTTCATTTAATTCAAATAGCTTTCTTGAATGCATTTGATTTTCATTTGATTCAAATATATTTGTTGAATGCATTTGAGTTTTATTTGCTTCAAAATGCTTTGTTTGAATGTGTTTGACTCTCATTTGATTAAAAAAGCTTTATTTGAATGTGTTTGATTTTCATTTGATTCAAATAGCTTTGTTGAATGCATTTGACTTTCATTTAATTCAAATATCTTTGTTAAAAGCATTTGACTTTCATTTGCTTCAAAAATCTTTGTTTGAATGTGTTTGACTTTCATTTGATTCAAATAGCTCTGTTGAATGTATTTAACTTTCTTTTGATTCAAATAGCTTTGTTGAATGCATTTGTGTTTTATTTGCTTCAAAAGCTTTGTTTGAATGTCTTTAAATTTCATTTGAATAAAAAAGCTTTGTTTTAATGTGTTGGTCTTTCATTGGATTCAAATAGCTTTGTTGAATGCATTTGACTTTCAATTGCTTCAAAAAGCTTTGTTTGGATGTGTTTAACTCTCCATTGATTAAAAAAGCTTTGTTTGAATGGGTATGACTTTCATTTGATTCAAATAGCTTTGTTGAATGGATTTGACTTTCATTTGATTCAAATATCCTTGTGGAATGCATTTGACTTTTATTTGCTTCAAAAAGGTTTGTTTGAATGTGTTTGACTCTCATTTGATTAAAAAGCTTTGTTTGAATGGGTATGACTTTCATTTGATGCAAATAGCTTTGTTGAATGCTTTTGACTTTCATTTGATTCAAATAGCTTTGTTGAATGCTTTTGACTTTCAATTGCTTCAAAAAGCTTTGTTTGAATGTGTTTAACTCTCATTTGATTAAAAAAGCTTTGTTTGAATGGGTATGACTTTCATTTGATTCAAATAGCTTTGTTGAATGCATTTGACTTTCATTTGATTAAAATATCCTTGTTGAATGCATTTGACTTTTAATTGCTTCAAAAAGCTTTTGTTTGAATGTTTTTGACTTTCCTTTGATTCAAATAACTTTGTGGAATGCATTTTACTTTCATTTGCCTCAAAAAGCTTTGTTGAATTCATTTGACTTTCATTTGCTTCAAAAAGCTTTGTTCGAATGTGTTTGAATCTCATTTGATTAAAAAAGCTTTGTTTGAATGGGTATGACTTTCATTTGATGCAAATAGCTTTGTTTCAGCATTTGACTTTCATTTGCTTCAAAAGTCTTTGTTTGAATGCATTTGACTTTCATTTGCTTCAAAAAGCTTTGTTTGAATGTGTTTGACTCTCATTTGATTAAAAAAGCTTTGTTTGAAAGTGTTTGACTTTCATTTGATTCAAATAGCTTTGTAGAATGCATTTGACTTTCAATTGCTTCTAAAAGCTTTGTTTGAATGTGTTTGACTCTCATTAGATTAAAAAAGTTTTGTTTGAATGGGTATGACTTTCATTTGATTCAAATAGCTTTGTTGAATGCATTTATCTTTCATTTGCTTCAAAAAGCTTTGTTGAATGCATTTGACTTTCATTTGCTTCAAAAAACTTTGTTTGAATGTGTCTGACTCTCTTTTGATTAAAAAAGCTTTGTTCGAATGTGTTTGACTTTCATTTGATTCAAGTAGCTTTGTTGAATGCATTTGACTTTCATTTGATTCAAATATCTTTGTTGAACGCATTTGACTTTCATTTGCTTCCAAAAGCTTTGTTTGAATGTGTTTGACTCTCATTTGATTTAAAAAGCTTTCTTTGAATGTGTTCGACTTTCATTTGATTTAAATAGCTTTGTTGAATGCATTTGACTTTCATTTGATTCAAATATCTTTGTTGAATGCATTTGACTTTCATTTGCTTCAAAAATCTTTGTTTGAATGCATTTGACTTTCATTTGCTTCAAAAATCTTTGTTTGAATATGTTTGACTTACATTTTATTCAAATAGCTCTATTGAATGTATTTGACTTTCTTTCGGTTCAAATAGCTTTCTTGAATGCATTTGTGTTTCATTTGATTCAAATATCTTTGTTGAACGCATTTGACTTTCATTTGCTTCCAAAAGCTTTGTTTGAATGTGTTTGACTCTCATTTGATTTAAAAAGCTTTCTTTGAATGCGTTTGACTTTCATTTGATTAAAATAGCTTTGTTGAATGCATTTGACTTTCATTTGATTTAAATATCTTTGTTGAATGCATTTGACTTTCATTTGCTTCAAAAAGCTTTGTTTGAATGCATTTGACTTTCATTTGCTTCAAATATCTTTGTTTGAATGTGTTTGACTTTTATTTGATTCAAATAGCTCTATTGAATGTATTTGACTTTCTTTTGATTCAAATAGCTTTGTTGAAGGCATTTGAGTTTCAATTGATTCAAATATCTTTGTTGAATGCATTTGACTTTCATTTGCTTCAAAAAGCTTTGTTTAAATGTGTTTGACTTTAATTTCATTTAATAAGCTTTGTTTAAATGGGTTTGACTTTCGTTTGATTCAAATAGCTTTGTTGAATGCATTTGACTTTCATTTGATTCAAATAGCTTTGTTGAATGCATTTGACTTTCATTTGCTTCAAAAAGCTTTGTTTGAATGTGTTTGACTTTCATTTGATTCAAATAGCTTTGTTGAATGCATTTGACTTTCATTTGTTTCAGAATCTTTGTTTGAAATCATTTGACTTTCATTTGCTTCAAAAATCTTTGTTTGAATATGTTTGACTCTCATTTGATTAAAAAAGCTTTGTTTGAATGTGTTTGACTTTCATTTGATTCAAATAGCTTTGTTGAATGCATTTGACTTTCATTTGCTTCAAAAAGCTTTGTTTGAATGTGTTTAACTCTCATTTGATTAAAAAAGCTTTGTTTAATTAAGTTTGACTTTCATTTGATTAAAATAGTTTTGCTAAATGCATTTGACTTTCATTTGCTTCAAAAAGTATTGTTTGTATGTGTTTGATTTTCATTTGATTCTAAAAGCTTTGTTTGAATGTGTTTGACTTTCCTTTGATTCAAATAGCTTTGTTGAATGCATTTTACTTTCATTTGATTCAAAAAGCTTTGTTTGAATGTGTTTGGCTTTCCTTTGCTTCAAAAAGCTTTGTTGAATGCATTTGACTTTCATTTGCTTCAAAAAGCTTTGTTTGAATGTGTTTGACTCTCTTTTGATAAAAAAATCTTTGTTTGAATGTGTTTGACTTTCATTTGATTCAAATAGCTTTCTTGAATGCATTCGACTTTCATTTGATTCAAATATCTTTGTTGAATGCATTTGACTTTCATTTGCTTCAAAATGCTTTCTTTGAATGTGTTTGACTCTCATTTGATTAAAAAAGCTTTGTTTAAATGTGTTTAACTTTCATTTGATTCAAATAGCTTTGTTGAATGCATTTGACTTTCATTTGATTCAAATATCTTTGTTGAATGCATTTGACTTTCATTTGCTTCAAAAATCTTTGTTTGAATGTGTTTGACTTTCATTTGATTCAAATAGCTCTGTTGAATGTATTTTACTTTCTTTTGGTTCAAATAGCTTTGTTGAATGCATTTGTGTTTTATTTGCTTCAAAAAAGCTTTGTTTGAATGTCTTTGACTTTCATTTGAATCAAAAAGCTTTGTTTTAATGTGTTGGTCTTTCATTGGATTCAAATAGCTTTTGTTGAATGCATTTGACTTTCAATTGCTTTAAAAAGCTTTGTTTGAATGTGTTTAACTCTCATAAATTAAAAAAGCTTAGTTTGAATTGGTATGACTTTCATTTGATTCAAATAGCTTTGTTAAATGCATTTGACTTTCATTTGATTCAAATATCCTTGTTGATTGTATTTGACTTTTATTTGCTTCAAAAATCTTTGTTTGAATGTCTTTGACTTTCCTTTGATTCAAATAGCTTTGTTGAATGCATTTTACTTTCATTTGCTTCAAAAAGCTTTGTTGAATGCTTTTGATTTTTATTTGCTTCAAAAAGCTTTGTTCGAATGTGTTTGACTTTCCTTTGATTCAAATAGCTTTGTTGAATGCATTTTACTTTCATTTGCTTCAAAAAGCTTTGTTGAATGCATTTGACTTTCATTAGCTTCAAAAAGCTTTGTTTGAATGTGTTTGACTCTCTTTTGATTAAAAAAGCTTTGTTTGAATGCGTTTGACTTTCATTTGATTAAAATAGTTTGCTGAATGCATTTGACTTTCATTTGCTTCAAAAAGCTTTGTTTGTATGTGTTTGATTTTCATTTGATTCTAAAAGCTTTGTTTGAATGTGTTTGACTTTCCTTTAATTCAAATATCTTTGTTGAATGCATTTGACTTTCATTTGCTTCAAAAAGCTTTGTTTGAATGTGTTTGACTCTCTTTTGATTAAAAAATCTTTGTTTGAATGTGTTTGACTTTCATTTGATTCAAATAGCTTTCTTGAATGCATTTGATTTTCATTTGATTCAAATATCTTTGTTGAATGCATTTGACTTTTATTTGCTTCAAAATGCTTTGTTTGAATGTGTTTGACTCTCATTTGATTAAAAAAGCTTTGTTTGAATGTGTTTGACTTTCATTTGATTCAAATAGCTTTGTTGAATGCATTTGACTTTCATTTGATTCAAATATCTTTGTTGAATGCATTTGACTTTCATTTGCTTCAAAAATCTTTGTTTGAATGTGTTTGACTTTCATTTGATTCAAATAGCTCTGTTGAATGTATTTGACTTTCTTTTGGTTCAAATAGCTTTGTTGAATGCATTTGTGTTTTATGTGCTTCAAAAAGCTTTGTTTGAATGTCTTTGACTTTCATTTGAAGCAAAAAGCTTTGTTTTAATGTGTTGGTCTTTCATTGGATTCAAATAGCTTTGTTTTAATGCATTTGACTTTCAATTGCTTCAAAAAGCTTTGTTTGAATGTGTTTAACTCTCATTTGATTAAAAAAGCTTTGTTTGAATGGGTATGACTTTGATTAGATTCAAATAGCTTTGTTGAATGCATTTGACTTTCATTTGATTCAAATATCCTTGTTGAATGCATTTGACTTTAATGTCTTTGACTTTCCTTTGATTCAAATAGCTTTGTTGAATGCATTTTACTTTCATTTGCTTCAAAAATCTTTGTTGAATGCTTTTGATTTTTATTTGCTTCAAAAAGCTTTGTTTGAATGTGTTTGACTTTCCTTTGATTCAAATAGCTTTGTTGAATGCATTTTACTTTCATTTGCTTCAAAAAGCTTTGTTGAATGCATTTGACTTTCATTAGCTTCAAAAAGCTTTGTTTGAATGTGTTTGACTCTCTTTTGATTAAAAAAGCTTTGTTTGAATGTGTTTGACTTTCATTTGATTAAAATAGTTAATTGAATGCATTTGACTTTCATTTGCTTCAAAAAGCTTTGTTTAAATGTGTTTGACTTTAATTTCATTTAATAAGCTTTGTTTAAATGGGTTTGACTTTCGTTTGATTCAAATAGCTTTGTTGAATGCATTTGACTTTCATTTGATTCAAATAGCTTTGTTGAATGTGTTTGACTTTCATTTGATTCAAATAGCTTTGTTGAATGCATTTGACTTTCATTTGTTTCAGAATCTTTGTTTGAAATCATTTGACTTTCATTTGCTTCAAAAAGCTTTGTTTGAATATGTTTGACTCTCATTTGATTAAAAAAGCTTTGTTTGAATGTGTTTGACTTTCATTTGATTCAAATAGCTTTGTTGAATGCATTTGACTTTCATTTGCTTCAAAAAGCTTTGTTTGAATGTGTTTAACTCTCATTTGATTAAAAAAGCTTTGTTTAATTAAGTTTGACTTTCATTTGATTAAAATAGTTTTGCTGAATGCATTTGACTTTCATTTGCTTCAAAAAGTATTGTTTGTATGTGTTTGATTTTCATTTGATTCTAAAAGCTTTGTTTGAATGTGTTTGACTTTCCTTTGATTCAAATAGCTTTGTTGAATGCATTTTACTTTCATTTGATTCAAAAAGCTTTGTTTGAATGTGTTTGGCTTTCCTTTGCTTCAAAAAGCTTTGTTGAATGCATTTGACTTTCATTTGCTTCAAAAAGCTTTGTTTGAATGTGTTTGACTCTCTTTTGATAAAAAAATCTTTGTTTGAATGTGTTTGACTTTCATTTGATTCAAATAGCTTTCTTGAATGCATTCGACTTTCATTTGATTCAAATATCTTTGTTGAATGCATTTGACTTTCATTTGCTTCAAAATGCTTTCTTTGAATGTGTTTGACTCTCATTTGATTAAAAAAGCTTTGTTTAAATGTGTTTAACTTTCATTTGATTCAAATAGCTTTGTTGAATGCATTTGACTTTCATTTGATTCAAATATCTTTGTTGAATGCATTTGACTTTCATTTGCTTCAAAAATCTTTGTTTGAATGTGTTTGACTTTCATTTGATTCAAATAGCTCTGTTGAATGTATTTTACTTTCTTTTGGTTCAAATAGCTTTGTTGAATGCATTTGTGTTTTATTTGCTTCAAAAAAGCTTTGTTTGAATGTCTTTGACTTTCATTTGAATCAAAAAGCTTTGTTTTAATGTGTTGGTCTTTCATTGGATTCAAATAGCTTTTGTTGAATGCATTTGACTTTCAATTGCTTTAAAAAGCTTTGTTTGAATGTGTTTAACTCTCATAAATTAAAAAAGCTTAGTTTGAATTGGTATGACTTTCATTTGATTCAAATAGCTTTGTTAAATGCATTTGACTTTCATTTGATTCAAATATCCTTGTTGATTGTATTTGACTTTTATTTGCTTCAAAAATCTTTGTTTGAATGTCTTTGACTTTCCTTTGATTCAAATAGCTTTGTTGAATGCATTTTACTTTCATTTGCTTCAAAAAGCTTTGTTGAATGCTTTTGATTTTTATTTGCTTCAAAAAGCTTTGTTCGAATGTGTTTGACTTTCCTTTGATTCAAATAGCTTTGTTGAATGCATTTTACTTTCATTTGCTTCAAAAAGCTTTGTTGAATGCATTTGACTTTCATTAGCTTCAAAAAGCTTTGTTTGAATGTGTTTGACTCTCTTTTGATTAAAAAAGCTTTGTTTGAATGCGTTTGACTTTCATTTGATTAAAATAGTTTGCTGAATGCATTTGACTTTCATTTGCTTCAAAAAGCTTTGTTTGTATGTGTTTGATTTTCATTTGATTCTAAAAGCTTTGTTTGAATGTGTTTGACTTTCCTTTAATTCAAATATCTTTGTTGAATGCATTTGACTTTCATTTGCTTCAAAAAGCTTTGTTTGAATGTGTTTGACTCTCTTTTGATTAAAAAATCTTTGTTTGAATGTGTTTGACTTTCATTTGATTCAAATAGCTTTCTTGAATGCATTTGATTTTCATTTGATTCAAATATCTTTGTTGAATGCATTTGACTTTTATTTGCTTCAAAATGCTTTGTTTGAATGTGTTTGACTCTCATTTGATTAAAAAAGCTTTGTTTGAATGTGTTTGACTTTCATTTGATTCAAATAGCTTTGTTGAATGCATTTGACTTTCATTTGATTCAAATATCTTTGTTGAATGCATTTGACTTTCATTTGCTTCAAAAATCTTTGTTTGAATGTGTTTGACTTTCATTTGATTCAAATAGCTCTGTTGAATGTATTTGACTTTCTTTTGGTTCAAATAGCTTTGTTGAATGCATTTGTGTTTTATGTGCTTCAAAAAGCTTTGTTTGAATGTCTTTGACTTTCATTTGAAGCAAAAAGCTTTGTTTTAATGTGTTGGTCTTTCATTGGATTCAAATAGCTTTGTTTTAATGCATTTGACTTTCAATTGCTTCAAAAAGCTTTGTTTGAATGTGTTTAACTCTCATTTGATTAAAAAAGCTTTGTTTGAATGGGTATGACTTTGATTAGATTCAAATAGCTTTGTTGAATGCATTTGACTTTCATTTGATTCAAATATCCTTGTTGAATGCATTTGACTTTAATGTCTTTGACTTTCCTTTGATTCAAATAGCTTTGTTGAATGCATTTTACTTTCATTTGCTTCAAAAAGCTTTGTTGAATGCTTTTGATTTTTATTTGCTTCAAAAAGCTTTGTTTGAATGTGTTTGACTCTCATTTGATTAAAAAAGCTTTGTTTGAATGGTTATGACTTTCATTTGATTCAAATATCCTTGTTGAATGCATTTGACTTTAATGTCTTTGACTTTCCTTTGATTCAAATAGCTTTGTTGAATGCATTTTACTTTCATTTGCTTCAAAAATCTTTGTTGAATGCTTTTGATTTTTATTTGCTTCAAAAAGCTTTGTTTGAATGTGTTTGACTTTCCTTTGATTCAAATAGCTTTGTTGAATGCATTTTACTTTCATTTGCTTCAAAAAGCTTTGTTGAATGCATTTGACTTTCATTAGCTTCAAAAAGCTTTGTTTGAATGTGTTTGACTCTCTTTTGATTAAAAAAGCTTTGTTTGAATGTGTTTGACTTTCATTTGATTAAAATAGTTAATTGAATGCATTTGACTTTCATTTGCTTCAAAAAGCTTTGTTTGTATGTGTTTGATTTTCATTTGATTCTAAAAGCTTTGTTTGGAGGTGTTTGACTTTCCTTTGATTCAAATAGATTTGTTGAATGCATTTTACTTTCATTTGCTTCAAAAAGCTTTGTTGAATTCATTTGACTTTCATTTGCTTCAAAAAGCTTTGTTTGAATGTGTTTGACTCTCTTTTGATTAAAAAAATCTTTGTTTGAATGTGTTTGACTTTCATTTGATTCAAATAGCTTTCTTGAATGTATTTGACTTTCATTTGATTCAAATATCTTTTTTGAATGCATTTGACTTTCATTTGCTTCAAAATGCTTTGTTTGAATGTGTTTGACTCTCATTTGATTAAAAAAGCTTTGTTTGAATGTGTTTGACTTTCATTTGATTCAAATAGCTTTGTTGAATGCATTTGACTTTCATTTGATTCAAATATCTTTGTTGAATGCATTTGACTTTCATTTGCTTCAAAAATCTTTGTTTGAATGTGTTTGACTTTCATTTGATTCAAATAGCTCTGTTGAATATATTTGACTTTCTTTTGGTTCAAATAGCTTTGTTGAATGCATTTGTGTTTTATTTGCTTCAAAAGCTTTGTTTGAATGTCTTTGACATTCATTTGAATCAAAAAGCTTTGTTTTAATGTGTTGGTCTTTCATTGGATTCAAATAGCTTTGTTGAATGCATTTGACTTTCAATTGCATCAAAAAGCTTTGTTTGGATGTGTTTAACTCTCATTTGATTAAAAAAGCTTTGTTTGAATGGGTATCACTTTCATTTGATTCAAATAGCTTTGTTGAATGCATTTGACTTTCATTTGATTCAAATATCCTTGTTGAATGCATTTGACTTTAATGTCTTTGACTTTCCTTTGATTCAAATAGCTTTGTTGAATGCATTTTACTTTCATTTGCTTCAAAAAGCTTTGTTGAATGCTTTTGATTTTTATTTGCTTCAAAAAGCTTTGTTTGAATGTGTTTGACTTTCCTTTGATTCAAATAGCTTTGTTGAATGCATTTTACTTTCATTTGCTTCAAAAAGCTTTGTTGAATGCATTTGACTTTCATTAGCTTCAAAAAGCTTTGTTTGAATGTGTTTGACTTTCATTTGATTAAAATAGTTAATTGAATGCATTTGACTTTCATTTGCTTCAAAAAGCTTTGTTTGTATGTGTTTGATTTTCATTTGATTCTAAAAGCTTTGTTTGGAGGTGTTTGACTTTCCTTTGATTCAAATAGCTTTGTTGAATGCATTTTACTTTCATTTGCTTCAAAAAGCTTTGTTGAATTCATTTGACTTTCATTTGCTTCAAAAAGCTTTGTTTGAATGTGTTTGACTCTCTTTTGATTAAAAAAATCTTTGTTTGAATGTGTTTGACTTTCATTTGATTCAAATAGCTTTGTTGAATGCATTTGACTTTCATTTGATTCAAATACCTTTGTTGAATGCATTTGACTTTCATTTGCTTCAAAAATCTTTGTTTGAATGTGTTTGACTTTCATTTGATTCAAATAGCTCTGTTTAATGTATTTGACTTTCTTTTGGTTCAAATAGCTTTGTTGAATGCATTTGTGTCTTATTTGCTTCAAAAAGCTTTGTTTGAATGTCTTTGACTTTCATTTGAATCAAAAAGCTTTGTTTTAATGTGTTGGTCTTTCATTGGATTCAAATAGCTTTGTTGAATGCATTTGACTTTCAATTGCTTTAAAAAGCTTTGTGTGAATGTGTTTAACTCTCATTTGATTAAAAAAGCTTTGTTTGAATGGGTATGAGTTTCATTTGATTCAAATAGCTTTCTTGAATGTGTTTGACTTTCATTTGATTCAAATAGCGTTGTTGAATGAATTTGACATTCATTTGATTCAAAGATCTTTGTTGAATGCATTTGACTTTCATTTGCTTCAAAAATCTTTGTTTGAATGTGTTTGACTTTCATTTCATTCAAAAAGCTTTGTTTAAATGTGTTTGACTTTTGTTTCGTTAAAATAGCTTTGTTGAATGCATTCGACTTTCATTTGATTCAATTAGCTTTGTTGAACGCATTTGACTTTCATTTGCTTCAAAAAGCTTTGTTTGAATGTGTTTGACTTTCCTTTGATTCAAATAGCTTTGTTGAATGCATTTTACTTTCATTTGCTTCAAAAAGCTTTGTTGAATGCATTTGACTTTCATTTGCTTCAAAAAGCTATGTTTGAATGTGTTTGACTCTCATTTGATTAAAAAAGCTTTGTTTGAATGTGTTTGACTTTCATTAGATTCAAGTTGCTTTGTTGAATGCATTTGACTTTCATTTGATTCAAATATCCTTGTTGAATGCATTTGACTTTCGTTTGCTTCAAAAAGCTTTGTTTGAATGTGTTTGACTTGCCTTTGGTTCAAATAGCTTTGTTGAATGCATTTTACTTTCATTTGCTTCAAAAAGCTTTGTTGAATGCATTTGATTTTTATTTGCTTCAAAAAGCTTTATTTGAATGTGTTTGACTTTCCTTTGATTCAAATAGCTTTGTTGAATGCATTTTACTTTCATTTGCTTCAAAAAGCTTTGTTGAATGCATTTGACTTTCCTTTGCTTCAAAAAGCTATGTTTGAATGTGTTTGACTCTCATTTGAGTAAAAAAAAGCTTTGTTTGAATGTGTTTGACTTTCATTTGATTAAAATAGTTTTGTTGAATGCATTTAACTTTCATTTGATTCAAATATCTTTGTTGAATTCATTTGACTTTCATTTGCTTCCAAAAGCTTTGTTTGAATGTGTTTGACTCTCATTTGATTAAAAAAGCTTTGTTTGAATGTGTTTGACTTTCATTTGATTTAAATAGCTTTGTAGAATGAATTTGACTTTCAATTGCTTCTAAAAGCTTTGTTTGAATGTGTTTGACTCTCATTTGATTAAAAAAGCTTTGTTTGAATGGGTATGACTTTCATTTGATTCAAATAGCTCTGTTGAATGCATTTAACTTTCATTTGCTTCAAAAAGCTTTGTTGAATGCATTGGACTTTCATTTGTTTCAAAAAACTTTGTTTGAATGTGTTTGACTCTCTTTTGATTAAAAAAGCTTTGTTTGAATATGTTTGACTTTCATTTGATTCAAATAGCTTTGTTGAATGCATTTGACTTTCATTTGATTCAAATATCTTTGTTGAACACATTTGACTTTCATTTGCTTCCAAAAGCTTTGTTTGAATGTGTTTGACTCTCATTTGATTTAAAAAGCTTTCTTTGAATGTGTTTGACTTTCATTTGATTTAAATAGCTTTGTTGAATGCATTTGACTTTCATTTGATTCAAATATCTTTGTTGAATGCATTTGACTTTCATTTGCTTCAAAAATCTTTGTTTGAATGCATTTGACTTTCATTTGCTTCAAAAATCTTTGTTTGAATATGTTTGACTTTCATTTGATTCAAATAGCTATATTGAATGTATTTGACTTTCTTTTGGTTCAAATAGCTTTGTTGAATATATTTGTGTTTCATTTGATTCAAATATCTTTGTTGAACGCATTTGACTTTCATTTGCTTCCAAAAGCTTTGTTTGAATGTGTTTGACTCTCATTTGATTTAAAAAGCTTTCTTTTAATGTGTTTGACTTTCATTTGATTATAATAGCTTTGTTGAATGCATTTGACTTTCATTTGATTCAAATATCTTTGTTGAATGCATTTGACTTTCATTTGCTTCAAAAATCTTTGTTTGAATGCATTTGACTTTCATTTGCTTCAAAAATCTTTGTTTGAATATGTTTGACTTTCATTTGATTCAAATAGCTCTATTGAATGTATTTGACTTTCTTTTGGTTCAAATAGCTTTGTTGAATATATTTGTGTTTCATTTGATTCAAATATCTTTGTTGAACGCATTTGACTTTCATTTGCTTCCAAAAGCTTTGTTTGAATGTGTTTGACTCTCATTTGATTTAAAAAGCATTCTTTTAATGTGTTTGACTTTCATTTGATTATATTAGCTTTGTTGAATGCATTTGACTTTCATTTGATTCAAATATCTTTGTTGAATGCATTTGACTTTCATTTGCTGCAAAAAGTTTTGTTTGAATGCATTTGACTTTCATTTGCTTCTAAAATCTTTGTTTGAATGTGTTTGACTTTTATTTGATTCAAATAGCTCTATTGAATGTATTTGACTTTCTTTTGGTTCAAATAGCTTTGTTGAATGCATTTGAGTTTCATTTTATTCAAATATCTTTGTTGAACGCATTTGACTTTCATTTGCTTCCAAAAGCTTTGTTTGAATGTGTTTGACTCTCATTTGATTTAAAAAGCTTTCTTTGAATGTGTTTGACTTTCATTTGATTAAAATAGCTTTGTTGAAGGCATTTGACTTTCATTTGATTCAAATATTTTTGTTGAATGCATTTGACTTTCATTTGCTTCAAAAAGCTTTGTTTGAATGTGTTTGACTCTCTTTTGATTAAAAAATCTTTGTTTGAATGTGTTTGACTTTCATTTGATTCAAATAGCTTTCTTGAATGCATTTGACTTTCATTTGATTCAAATATCTTTGTTGAATGCATTTGACTTTTATTTGCTTCAAAATGGTTTGTTTGAATGTGTTTGACTCTCATTTGATTAAAAAAGCTTTGTTTGAATGTGTTTGACTTTCATTTGATTCAAATAGCTTTGTTGAATGCATTTGACTTTCATTTGCTTCAAAAATCTTTGTTTGAATGTGTTTGACTTTCATTTGATTCAAATAGCTCTGTTGAATGTATTTGACTTTCTTTTGGTTCAAATAGCTTTGTTGAATGCATTTGTGTTTTATTTGCTTCAAAAGCTTTGTTTGAATGTCTTTAAATTTCATTTGAATCAAAAAGCTTTGTTTTAATGTGTTGGTCTTTCATTGGATTCAAATAGCTTTGTTGAATGCATTTGACTTTCAATTACTTCAAAAAGCTTTGTTTGGATGTGTTTAACTCTCCATTGATTAAAAAAGCTTTGTTTAAATGGGTATGACTTTCATTTGATTCAAATAGCTTTGTTGAATGCATTTGACTTTCATTTGATTCAAATATCCTTGTTGAATGCATTTGACTTTTATTTGCTTCAAAAAGCTTTGTTTGAATTTTTTTGACTTTCCTTTGATTCAAATAGCTTTGTTGAATGCATTTTACTTTCATTTGCTTCAAAAAGCTTTGTTGAATTCATTTGACTTTCATTTGCTTCAAAAAGCTTTGTTTGAATGTGTTTGACTCTCATTTGATTAAAAAAGCTTTGTTTGAATGGGTATGACTTTCATTTGATGCAAATAGCTTTGTTGAATGAATTTGACTTTCATTTGATTCAAAGATCTTTGTTGAACGCATTTGACTTTCAATTGCTTCAAAAAGCTTTGTTTGGATGTGTTTAACTCTCATTTGATTAAAAAAGCTTTTTTGAATGGGTATAACTTTCATTTGATTCAAATAGCTTTGTTGAATGCATTTGACTTTCATTTGATTCAAATATCCTTGTTGAATGCATTTGACTTTTATTTGCTTTAAAAAGCTTTGTTTGAATGTTTTTGACTTTCCTTTGATTCAAATAGCTTTGTGGAATGCATTTTACTTTCATTTGCTTTAAAAAGCTTTGTTGAATTCATTTGACTTTCATTTGCTTCAAAAAGCTTTGTTCGAATGTGTTTGAATCTCATTTGATTAAAAAAGCTTTGTTTGAATGGGTATGACTTTCATTTGATGCAAATAGCTTTGTTGAATGCATTTGACTTTCATTTGCTTCAAAAGTCTTTGTTTGAATGCATTTGACTTTCATTTGCTTCAAAAAGCTTTGTTTGAATGTGTTTGACTCTCATTTGATTAAAAAAGCTTTGTTTGAAAGTGTTTGACTTTCATTTGATTCAAATAGCTTTGTAGAATGCATTTGACTTTCAATTGCTTCCAAAAGCTTTGTTTGAATGTGTTTGACTCTCATTAGATTAAAAAAGCTTTGTTTGAATGGGTATGCCTTTCATTTGATTCAAATAGCTTTGTTGAATGCATTTATCTTTCATTTGCTTCAAAAAGCTTTGTTGAATGTATTTGACTTTCATTTGCTTCAAAAAACTTTGTTTGAATGTGTTTGACTCTCTTTTGATTAAAAAAGCTTTGTTTGAATGTGTTTGACTTTCATTTGATTCAAATAGCATTGTTGAATGCATTTGACTTTCATTTGATTCAAATATCTTTGTTGAACGCATTTGACTTTCATTTGCTTCCAAAAGCTTTGTTTGAATGTGTTTGACTCTCATTTGATTTAAAAAGCTTTGTTTGAATGTGTTTGACTTTCATTTGATTAAAATAGCTTTGTTGAATGCATTTGACTTTCATTTGATTCAAATATCTTTGTTGAATGCATTTGACTTTCATTTGCTTCAAAAATCTTTGTTTGAATGCATTTTACTTTCATTTGCTTCAAAAATCTTTGTTTGAATATGTTTGACTTTCATTTGATTCAAATAGCTCTATTGAATGTATTTGACTTTCTTTTGGTTCAAATAGCTTTGTTGAATGCATTTGTGTTTCATTTGATTCAAATATCTTTGTTGAACGCATTTGACTTTCATTTGCTTCCAAAAGCTTTGTTTGAATGTGTTTGACTCTCATTTGATTTAAAAAGCTTTCTTTGAATGTGTTTGACTTTCATTTGATTTAAATAGCTTTGTTGAATGCATTTGAATTTCATTTGATTCAAATATCTTTGTTGAATGCATTTGACTTTCATTTACTTCAAAAAGCTTTGTTTGAATGCATTTGACTTTCATTTGCTTCAAATATCTTTGTTTGAATGTGTTTGACTTTTATTTGATTCAAATAGCTCTATTGAATGTATTTGACTTTCTTTTGGTTCAAATAGCTTTGTTGAATGCATTTGACTTTCATTTGATTCAAATATCTTTGTTGGACGCATTTGACTTTCATTTGCTTCCAAAAGCTTTGTTTGAATGTGTTTGACTCTCATTTGATTTAAAAAGCTTTCTTTAAATGTGTTTGACTTTCATTTGATTAAAATAGCTTTGTTGAAGGCATTTGACTTTCATTTGATTCAAATATCTTTGTTGAATGCATTTGACTTTCATTTGCTTCAAATTGCTTTGTTTAAATGTGTTTGGCTTTAATTTCATTTAAAAAGCTTTGTTTGAATGTGTTTGACTTTCGTTTGATTCAAATAGCTTTGTTGAATGCATTTGACTTTCATTTGATTCAAATAGCTTTGTTGAATGTATTTGACTTTCATTTGCTTCAAAAAGCTTTGTTTGAATGTGTTTGACTTTCATTTGATTCAAATAGCTTTGTTGAATGCCTTTGACTTTCATTTGTTTCAAAATCTTTGTTTGAAATCATTTAACTTTCATTTGCTTCAAAAAGCTTTGTTTGAATATGTTTGACTCTCATTTGATTAAAAAAGCTTTGTTTGAATGTGTTTGACTTTCATTTGATTCAAATAGCTTTGTTAAATGCATTGGACTTTCATTTGCTTCAAAAAGCTTTGTTTGAATGTGTTTGACTCTCATTTGATTAAAAAAGCTTTGTTTAATTAAGTTTGACTTTCATTTGATTAAAATAGTTTTGCTGAATGCATTTGACATTCATTTGCTTCAAAAAGCTTTGTTTGTATGTGTTTGATTTTCATTTGATTCTAAAAGCTTTATTTGAATGTGTTTGACTTTCCTTTAATTCAAATAGCTTTGTTGTATGAATTTTACTTTCATTTGCTTCAAAAAGCTTTGTTGAATGCATTTGACTTTCATTTGCTTCAAAAAGCTTTGTTTGAATGTGTTTGACTCTCTTTTGATAAAAAATCTTTGTTTGAATGTGTTTGACTTTCATTTGATTCAAATAGCTTTCTTGAATGCATTTGACTTTCATTTGATTCAAATATCTTTGTTGAATGCATTTGACTTTTATTTGCTTCAAAAATCTTTATTAGAATGTGTTTGACTTTCATTTGATTCAAATAGCTCTGTTTAATGTATTTGACTTTCTTTTGGTTCAAATAGCTTTGTTGAATGCATTTGTGTTTTATTTGATTGAAAAATCTTTGTTTGAATGTCTTTGACTTTCATTTGAATCAAAAAGCTTTGTTTTAATATGTTGGTCTCTCATTGGATTCAAATAGCTTTGTTGAATGCATTTGACTTTCAATTGCTTCAAAAAGCTTTGTGTGAATGTGTTTAACTCTCATTTGATTAAAAAAGCTTTGTTTGAATGGGTATAAGTTTCATTTGATTAAAATAGCTTTGTTGAATGCATTTGACTTTCATTTGATTCAAATATCCTTGTTGAATGTATTTGACTTTTATTTGCTTCAAAAAGTTTTGTTTGAATGTCTTTGACTTTCCTTTGATTCAAATAGCTTTGTTGAATGCATTTTACTTTCATTTGCTTCAAAAAGCTTTGTTGAATGCTTTTGATTTTTATTTGCTTCAAAAAGCTTTGTTTGAATGTGTTTGAGTTTCCTTTGATTCAAATAGCTTTGTTGAATGCATTTTACTTTCATTTGCTTCAAAAAGCTTTGTTGAATGCATTTGACTTTCATTAGCTTCAAAAAGCTTTGTTTGAATGTGTTTGACTCTCTTTTGATTAAAAAAGCTTTGTTTGAATGTGTTTGACTTTCATTTGATTAAAATAGTTAATTGAATGCATATGACTTTCATTTGCTTCAAAAAGCTTTGTTTGTATGTGTTTGATTTTCATTTGATTCTAAAAGCTTTGTTTGGAGGTGTTTGACTTTCCTTTGATTCAAATAGCTTTGTTGAATGCATTTTACTTTCATTTGCTTCAAAAAGCTTTGTTGAATTCATTTGACTTTCATTTGCTTCAAAAAGCTTTGTTTGAATGTGTTTGACTCTCATTTGATTAAAAAAGCTTTGTTTGAATGTGTTTGACTTTCATTTGATTAAAATAGCTTTGTTGAATGCCTTTGACTTTCATTTGCTTCAAAAAGCTTTGTCTGTATGTGTTTGATTTTCATTTGATTCTAAAAGCTTTGTTTGAATGTGTTTGACTTTCCTTTGATTCAAATAGCTTTGTTGAATGCATTTGACTTTCATTTGCTTCAAAAAGCTTTGTTTGAATGTGTTTTGACTCTCTTTTGATTAAAAAAGCTTTGTTTGAATGTGTTTGACTTTCATTTGATTCAAATAGATTTCTTGAATGCTTTTGACTTTCATTTTATTCAAATATCTTTGTTGAATGCATTTGACTTTCATTTGTTTTAAAAAGCTTTGTTTGAATGTGTTTGACTCTCATTGGATTAAAAAATTTTTTTTTGAATGTGTTTGACTTTCATTTGATTCAAATAGCTTTGTTGAATGAATTTGACTTTCATTTGATTCAAATATCCTTGTTGAATGCATTTGACTTTTTTGCTTCAAAAAGCTTTGTTTGAATGTGTTTGACTCTTATTTGATTAAAAAAGCTTTGTTTGAATGTGTTTGACTTTCATTTGATTCAAATAGCTTTGTTGAATGCATTTGACTTTCATTTGATTCAAATATCCTTGTTGAATGCATTTGAATTTTATTTGCTTCAAAAAGATTTGTTTGAATGTCTTTGACTTTCCTTTGATTCAAATAGCTTTGTTGAATGCATTTTACTTTCATTTTCTTCAAAAAGCTTTGTTGAATGCATTTGACTTTCATTTGCTTTAAAAAGCTTTGTTTGAATGTGTTTGACTCTCATTTGATTAAAAAAGCTTTGTTTGAATGGGTTTGACTTTCATTTGATTAAAATAGCTTTGTTGAATGCCTTTGACTTTCATTTGCTTCAAAAAGCTTTGTTTGTATGTGTTTCATTTTCATTTGATTCTAAAAGCTTTGTTTGAATGTGTTTGGCTTTCCTTTGATTCAAATAGCTTTGTTGAATGCATTTGACTTTCATTTGCTTCAAAAAGCTTTGTTTGAATGTGTTTGACTCTCTTTTGATTAAAAAAGCTTTGTTTGAATGTGTTTGACTTTCATTTGATTCAAAAAGATTTCTTGAATGCTTTTAACTTTCATTTTATTCAAATATCTTTCTTGAATGCATTTGACTTTTATTTGTTTTAAAAAGCTTTGTTTGAATGTGTTTGACTCTCATTGGATTAAAAAAGCTTTTTTTGAATGTGTTTGACTTTCATTTGATTCAAATAGCTTTGTTGAATGAATTTGACTTTCATTTGATTCAAAGATCTTTGTTGAACGCATTTGACTTTCATTTGCTTCAAAAATCTTTGTTTGAATGTGTTTGACTTTCATTTCATTCAAAAAGCTTTGTTTAAATGTGTTTGACTTTTGTTTCATTAAAATAGCTTTGTTGAATGCATTTGACTTTCATTTGATTCAATTAGCTTTGTTGAACGCATTTGACTTTCATTTGCTTCAAAAAGCTTTGTTTGAATGTGTTTGACTTTCATTTTATTCAAATAGCTTTGTTGAAGGCATTTCACTTTCATTTGATTCAAATACCTTTGTTGAATGCATTTGACTTTCATTTGCTTCAAAAAGCTTTGTTTGAATGTGTTTGTCTCTTATTTGATTAAAAAAGCTTTGTTTGAATGTGTTTGAATTTCATTTGATTCAAATAGCTTTGTTGAATGCATTTGACTTTCATTTGATTAAAATATCTTTGTTGAATGCATTTGACTTTCATTTGCTTCAAAAAGCTTTGTTTGAATGTGTTTGACTTTCATTTTATTCAAATAGCTTTGTTGAAGGCATTTCACTTTCATTTGATTCAAATACCTTTGTTGAATGCATTTGACTTTCATTTGATTCAAAAAGCTTTGTTTGAATGTGTTTGTCTCTTATTTGATTAAAAAAGCTTTGTTTGAATGTGTTTGAATTTCATTTGATTCAAATAGCTTTGTTGAATGCATTTGACTTTCATTTGATTCAAATACCTTTGTTGAATGCATTTGACTTTTATTTGCTTCAAAAAGCTTTGTTTGAATGTGTTTAACTCTCATTTGATTAAAAAAGCTTTGTTTGAATGGGTATGACTTTCATTTGATTCAAATAGCTTTGTTGAATTCATTTGACTTTCATTTGAATAAAATATCCTTGTTGAATGCATTTGACTTTTATTTGCTTCAAAAAGCTTTGTTTGAATGTCTTTGACTTTCCTTTGATTCAAATAGCTTTGTTGAATGCATTTTACTTTCATTTGCTTCAAAAAGCTTTGTTGAATGCATTTTACTTTCATTTGCTTCAAAAAGCTTTGTTTGAATGTGTTTGACTCTCATTTGATTAAAGAAGCTTTGTTTGAATAGGTATGTCTTTCATTGGATTCAAATAGCTTTGTTAAATGCATTTGACTTTCATTTGATTCAAATATCCTTGTTGAATGCATTTGACTTTATTGCTTCAAAAAGCTTTGTTTGAATGTGTTTGACTCTTATTTGATTAAAAAAGCTTTGTTTGAATGGGTATAACTTTCATTTGATTCAAATAGCTTTGTTGAATGCATTTGACTTTCATTTGATTCAAATATCCTTGTTGAATGCATTTGACTTTTATTTGCTTCAATAAGCTTTGTTTGAATGTCTTTGACTTTCCTTTGATTCAAATAGCTTTGTTGAATGCATTTTACTTTCAATTGCTTTAAAAAGCTTTGTTTGAATGTGTTTGACTCTCATTTGATTAAAGAAGCTTTGTTTGAATGGGTATGTCTTTCATTGGATTCAAATAGCTTTGTTGAATGTATTTGACTTTCATTTGATTCAAATATCCTTGTTGAATGCATTTGACTTTTTTGCTTCAAAAAGCTTTGTTTGAATGTGTTTGACTCTTATTTGATTAAAAAAGCTTTGTTTGAATGTGTTTGACTTTCATTTGATTCAAATAGCTTTGTTGAATGCATTTGACTTTCATTTGATTCAAATATCCTTGTTGAATGCATTTGACTTTTATTTGCTTCAAAAAGATTTGTTTGAATGTCTTTGACTTTCCTTTGATTCAAATAGCTTTGTTGAATGCATTTTACTTTCATTTTCTTCAAAAAGCTTTGTTGAATGCATTTGACTTTCATTTGCTTCAAAAAGCTTTGTTTGAATGTGTTTGACTCTCATTTGATTAAAAAAGCTTTGTTTGAATGTGTTTGACTTTCATTTGATTAAAATAGCTTTGTTGAATGCCTTTGACTTTCATTTGCTTCAAAAAGCTTTGTTTGTATGTGTTTCATTTTCATTTGATTCTAAAAGATTTGTTTGAATGTGTTTGACTTTCCTTTGATTCAAATAGCTTTGTTGAATGCATTTGACTTTCATTTGCTTCAAAAAGCTTTATTTGAATGTGTTTGACTCTCTTTTGATTAAAAAAGCTTTGTTTGAATGTGTTTGACTTTCATTTGATTCAAAAAGATTTCTTGAATGCTTTTAACTTTCATTTTATTCAAATATCTTTCTTGAATGCATTTGACTTTCATTTGTTTTAAAAAGCTTTGTTTGAATGTGTTTGACTCTCATTGGATTAAAAAAGCTTTTTTTGAATGTGTTTGACTTTCATTTGATTCAAATAGCTTTGTTGAATGAATTTGACTTTCATTTGATTCAAAGATCTTTGTTGAACGCATTTGACTTTCATTTGCTTCAAAAATCTTTGTTTGAATGTGTTTGACTTTCATTTCATTCAAAAAGCTTTGTTTAAATGTGTTTGACTTTTGTTTCATTAAAATAGCTTTGTTGAATGCATTTGACTTTCATTTGATTCAATTAGCTTTGTTGAACGCATTTGACTTTCATTTGCTTCAAAAAGCTTTGTTTGAATGTGTTTGACTTTCGCTTTATTCAAATAGCTTTGTTGAAGGCATTTCACTTTCATTTGATTCAAATACCTTTGTTGAATGCATTTGACTTTCATTTGCTTCAAAAAGCTTTGTTTGAATGTGTTTGTCTATTATTTGATTAAAAAAGCTTTGTTTGAATGTGTTTGAATTTCATTTGATTCAAATAGCTTTGTTGAATGCATTTGACTTTCATTTGATTAAAATATCTTTGTTGAATGCATTTGACTTTCATTTGCTTCAAAAAGCTTTGTTTGAATGTGTTTGACTTTCATTTTATTCAAATAGCTTTGTTGAAGGCATTTCACTTTCATTTGATTCAAATACCTTTGTTGAATGCATTTGACTTTCATTTGCTTCAAAAAGCTTTGTTTGAATGTGTTTGTCTCTTATTTGATTAAAAAAGCTTTGTTTGAATGTGTTTGAATTTCATTTGATTCAAATAGCTTTGTTGAATGCATTTGACTTTCATTTGATTCAAATACCTTTGTTGAATGCATTTGACTTTTATTTGCTTCAAAAAGCTTTGTTTGAATGTGTTTAACTCTCATTTGATTAAAAAAGCTTTGTTTGAATGGGTATGACTTTCATTTGATTCAAATAGCTTTGTTGAATTCATTTGACTTTCATTTGAATAAAATATCCTTGTTGAATGCATTTGACTTTTATTTGCTTCAAAAAGCTTTGTTTGAATGTCTTTGACTTTCCTTTGATTCAAATAGCTTTGTTGAATGCATTTTACTTTCATTTGCTTCAAAAAGCTTTGTTGAATGCATTTTACTTTCATTTGTTTCAAAAAGCTTTGTTTGAATGTGTTTGACTCTCATTTGATTAAAGAAGCTTTGTTTAAATAGGTATGTCTTTCATTGGATTCAAATAGCTTTGTTGAATGCATTTGACTTTCATTTGATTCAAATATCCTTGTTGAATGCATTTGACTTTTTTGCTTGAAAAAGCTTTGTTTGAATGTGTTTGACTCTTATTTGATTAAAAAAGCTTTGTTTGAATGGGTATAACTTTCATTTGATTCAAATAGCTTTGTTGAATGCATTTGACTTTCATTTGATTCAAATATCCTTGTTGAATGCATTTGACTTTTATTTGCTTCAATAAGCTTTGTTTGAATGTCTTTGACTTTCCTTTGATTCAAATAGCTTTGTTGAATGCATTTTACTTTCAATTGCTTTAAAAAGCTTTGTTTGAATGTGTTTGACTCTCATTTGATTAAAGAAGCTTTGTTTGAATGGGTATGTCTTTCATTGGATTCAAATAGCTTTGTTGAATGTATTTGACTTTCATTTGATTCAAATATCCTTGTTGAATGCATTTGACTTTTTTGCTTCAAAAAGCTTTGTTTGAATGTGTTTGACTCTTATTTGATTAAAAAAGCTTTGTTTGAATGTGTTTGACTTTCATTTGATTCAAATAGCTTTGTTGAATGCATTTGACTTTCATTTGATTCAAATATCCTTGTTGAATGCATTTGACTTTTATTTGCTTCAAAAAGATTTGTTTGAATGTCTTTGACTTTCCTTTGATTCAAATAGCTTTGTTGAATGCATTTTACTTTCATTTTCTTCAAAAAGCTTTGTTGAATGCATTTGACTTTCATTTGCTTCAAAAAGCTTTGTTTGAATGTGTTTGACTCTCATTTGATTAAAAAAGCTTTGTTTGAATGTGTTTGACTTTCATTTGATTAAAATAGCTTTGTTGAATGCCTTTGACTTTCATTTGCTTCAAAAAGCTTTGTTTGTATGTGTTTCATTTTCATTTGATTCTAAAAGCTTTGTTTGAATGTGTTTGACTTTCCTTTGATTCAAATAGCTTTGTTGAATGCATTTGACTTTCATTTGCTTCAAAAAGCTTTGTTTGAATGTGTTTGACTCTCTTTTGATTAAAAAAGCTTTGTTTGAATGTGTTTGACTTTCATTTGATTCAAAAAGATTTCTTGAATGCTTTTAACTTTCATTTTATTCAAATATCTTTCTTGAATGCATTTGACTTTCATTTGTTTTAAAAAGCTTTGTTTGAATGTGTTTGACTCTCATTGGATTAAAAAAGCTTTTTTTGAATGTGTTTGACTTTCATTTGATTCAAATAGCTTTGTTGAATGAATTTGACTTTCATTTGATTCAAAGATCTTTGTTGAACGCATTTGACTTTCATTTGCTTCAAAAATCTTTGTTTGAATGTGTTTGACTTTCATTTCATTCAAAAAGCTTTGTTTAAATGTGTTTGACTTTTGTTTCATTAAAATAGCTTTGTTGAATGCATTTGACTTTCATTTGATTCAATTAGCTTTGTTGAACGCATTTGACTTTCATTTGCTTCAAAAAGCTTTGTTTGAATGTTGTTGACTTTCATTTTATTCAAATAGCTTTGTTGAAGGCATTTCACTTTCATTTGATTCAAATACCTTTGTTGAATGCATTTGATGCAAGTCTAAGCATGGAGAACTTCGAAGATTTGCTTATCATGCATCAAGATAGTTTGTCCTTAAACATTGATTCAAGCCAAGCATTGCATGGACATTTTCTTGAATATCAAAGCAAAGCTACAGTTTGCTTAGTAGCGTTTCTTGGAGTCTAGTATACTTTCTTTACTTAGATTTTGCTTACAAGTTTTACCTTTCACTTGAAAGGGTTTTTCTTGTTTTAAGCACATTAGGATTTATTTTTCTGTTATTTTAAGATTGGTTAGACGTCCTTAGTTATTAGGAAAGATATTAGTTTGTTAGAGTTTGTTTAGAACTAGGTTTTCTAGTAGTTTCGTAGCAGTTTTGAAGAGGTCCAAAGAACTGCAGAAACGGACTTGAAGCTCAAGGAAAACATATGTCGTATAATATGTTTTTGGAAACGCCAGGAAGTCAGCTAACCAATGAAGGTGGTGTCATGAGAATCGGAGTTCATTTGGTCAGTCAACGAAGACAAAAACTAAAACCGCGCAAAGCTGGAGGTAGGTCGGTTTGGTTAGTTTCCTTATCTAAGTCGGTTTAGTATTCCTATTCCACTTAGGTTACTTGGAGCTAAAGGCTAGGGATTTTTCCTAGTCCTATTAGGTTACTAATACTTAGTTTAAGTCTATAAATAATCATGTAATTCGTGAGTTTTGGGACATAAAAATTAATATTCAGATTTACTTCTTAAGTTGCATACTTGAGTTTTTGTTGATTGCGATCAATTGCTGTTTTGCTTGTTTTAGTTAAAACATTCGTTTAGGGTTAATTAATTAGGTGGATTCTTAGTTAATTACTCTTAGTTTTTGTTTAATTCTTGGTGGATTTCCTGTATAGAATTAAGCTTAAACATATCTCATGTGTTTGTTGGTTTTCGGATCAATAATTCACATCATCTTGGTATCAGAGCGAGGTTCGGGAAAAATTAAACTGGGAACAATTGGCTGGGAATTTTTACGTGATTCTTTTTGCATTGAACTCTAAAAACGTCCTGCTATCACCATATAAAATTTCATAATTTTTAGTTGAGTAACGCGTTCTACACAGCCTCAAACGTTTGGTGTTTGTGCACTGATTTGCGGTTGGGAGTCCGGTTTTTGTGTTGCCTAATTTTCCTTCAAGATTCGATCTTTTAATCAAGATTTTTGCATGAACTGACTTGTTTTGTGTAGGAATCATGAGTGACGAGGAGGTTCCACAGGTTCCAAGGGGATTAACCTTAGAACAGGCTCAAAATCTTAGAAGAGATAGGCGAATTGACGAGTTGGCAGCAAGGATGGATGAGATGTTAAAAAGGCTTGATACTCTTGCTGGAGATTCTTCAAGGAAAGGGAATTCTAACCCTAATTCTGGTTCAAGTGAGGAAGAACAACCAAGGAGGAACCCAAGGAGGCCACGAAATAATTATTCTTCAAGTGATGAATCACCAAGGCCTAGGAGAAGAGACCGACCAAAGGAAGATGATAGGAACCTTAGATTAGATCTTCCCGAATTCAATGGGAGTATGAATGAACCTGAAAAATACTTTGAGTGGATTAGAAGGGCCGAGACACTCTTTGATTACAAGGAGTATGATGAAAGGAAAAGATGCAAATTGGCTGAATTAAAACTGACCGGTTATGCTAGTCTTTGGTATGATAATCTAAAGAAGAAGAGGCATAAGGAGGGGCGTGAAAAGATCTCAACTTGGGAGAAACTCAAGAAGCACATGAAAAAAAGGTTCGTACCTAGTGATTATGTTCAAGATATTTACCTTAAGATGCAAACTTTTAAACAAAATTCTATGACTGTTGAGAATTACATTGTTGAATTTGAAAAGTTATGCATGCTATGTGGTTTAGAAGAGATTGTTGAGCATAAGATTGCTAGATTTATTTCGGGGTTGATTGATAATATTGCTGAAAAAGTTGAATTGCAACAATATTGGTCCTTTGAGGATGTTTGCAAGGTAGCTTTGAAAGTTGAAAAACAGATAAAGGGGAAGAAAGGGACGTACACTAAGTCCTTTGTAAAAGATTTCACTAAACCTTTTGAGAAGAATAGCTTGGAGAAAAGTGGTTCTAGTTCGAACTACAAGGAGACTAAATCAAAATTTGAAGCTCCTAAAAAGTTTGTTGAAGATAGGAAGTGCTTCAAGTGTGGTAGTGTTGGTCACATTGCAACTAATTGTCCATCAAAAAGAGTAATGACTGCTCAAGAGTGGGAACAAGAACAAGCTAAGTGTGAGCAAGGTAGTGACTATGAAGAAAAGAACGAAGAGGAAAACTTTGAAGAAGAGGGGCATATTGACGAAATTGATCCCGAGACTCATGGTCAAAGTTTGGTTCTAAGAAGGGCACTACACTCTAAAACCGTACCTATGGAAAACAATCAAAGGGAGAAAATCTTTCTTACAAGGTGCAAGGTAGAAGATAGGTTGTGTGATATGATCATAGACACCGGGAGTTGCACTAATGTGGTATCTACTACTTTGGTAGACAAATTGAAGTGGCCAACTACTGAACATCCAAGCCCTTATAAGCTTCATTGGCTTAATAATTCGAGTGATGTTAAGGTAACTAAACAAGCCTTAATCTCCTTTTCAATTGGTAAATTTCATGATAAAGTTTTGTGTGATGTTTGTCCTATGGATGCTTGTCATATACTGTTAGGCCGTCCTTGGCAATATGATAGATTTGTGAAGTTTGATGGAAGGACTAATGTGTATGTTGTGAGAAAAGGAGAAAAAGAGAGACCGGTTGCTTTAAAACCTTTGATAAGCAACAAGCCTTCTAATGTTACCTCTAATTCGAAGAGTTCTTATTTGATTAGTGAGAGGGAATTAGAAAAAGAGATTTGCAGCAACAATGTGGTATATATACTTGTTTCTAATGAGATTCGAATTGATCAAAATAAGCAAGCAAAGAGGCCGTATGAATTGGAATCTGTTTTAGAAGAATTCAAGGATGTCTTTCCTAAGGAATTACCTCCGGGACTACCTCCTATTCGTGGGATAGAGCATCAAATTGACTTGATTCCGGGAGCACCATTACCTAATAAGGCAGCCTATAGAAGTAATCCGGAAGAAACAAAGGAGATGCAAAGGCAAATTGAAGAGCTTATGACTAGAGGATACGTGAGGGAAAGTATGAGCCCTTGTGCCGTGCCTACTTTACTTGTCCCAAAAAAAGATGGGAGTTCACCTTGGGAAGATATTTCTATGGATTTTATTGTGGGATTGCCGAGAACACAACGGGGGAAAGACTCTATTATGGTTGTTGTGGATAGGTTCTCTAAGATGGCTCATTTTGTTCCTTGTCACAAAGTGGATGATGCTATGAAAGTGGCGGAATTATACTTCAAAGAGATTGTTAGATTGCATGGAATTCCGAAAACTATTGTGAGTGATCGAGATACAAAGTTCATGAGTTTCTTTTGGAAGTCTTTATGGAAGCTTGTGGGAACTAAATTGCTCTTTAGTACATCTTACCATCCACAAACTGATGGACAAACCGAGGTTACTAATCGTACTCTTGGTGCGCTTTTGCGTGGGTTAGTGAGTAAGACACAAAAGGATTGGGACATCAAGTTAGCTCATGCGGAGTTTGCTTATAATAGATCACCTACATATGCTACCAAACATAGTCCTTTTGAGGTAGTCTATGGAATCAATCCGAAACTTCCAATTGATCTTGTTCCATTGCCTAAAGGTGAGTTAATTCACAAAGATGCCGAGTCTAAGTTGAAAAGTATGCTGAAATTACATGCTCAAGTTCGAACAAGAATAGAGAAAGTAAATGACATGTACAAAGCTAGATCAAACAAGCATAGAAAGCAACAAGGTTACAATGTTGGAGACTTGGTATGGTTACATTTAAGAAAGGAAAGATTTCCAGGAAAACGCAAGAATAAGTTGATGCCTAGAGGTGAAGGTCCTTTCAAGATTGTTGAGAAGATCAATGACAATGCTTATAAGTTGGAACTTCCGGGAGAGTATGGAGTTAGTGCTGCATTCAATGTTGGTGATTTGGCTAAGTACATCCCTGATGAAGAACTTCGAGATTTGAGGACAAATTCTTTTGAAGAAGAGGAGGATGATGCAAGTCTAAGCATGGAGAACTTCGAAGATTTGCTTATCATGCATCAAGATAGTTTGTCCTTAAACATTGATTCAAGCCAAGCATTGCATGGACATTTTCTTGAATATCAAAGCAAAGCTACAGTTTGCTTAGTAGCGTTTCTTGGAGTCTAGTATACTTTCTTTACTTAGATTTTGCTTACAAGTTTTTACCTTTCACTTGAAAGGGTTTTTCTTGTTTTAAGCACATTAGGATTTATTTTTCTGTTATTTTAAGATTGGTTAGACGTCCTTAGTTATTAGGAAAGATATTAGTTTGTTAGAGTTTGTTTAGAACTAGGTTTTCTAGTAGTTTCGTAGCAGTTTTGAAGAGGTCCAAAGAACTGCAGAAACGGACTTGAAGCTCAAGGAAAACATATGTCGTATAATATGTTTTTGGAAACGCCAGGAAGTCAGCTAACCAATGAAGGTGGTGTCATGAGAATCGGAGTTCATTTGGTCAGTCAACGAAGACAAAAACTAAAACCGCGCAAAGCTGGAGGTAGGTCGGTTTGGTTAGTTTCCTTATCTAAGTCGGTTTAGTATTCCTATTCCACTTAGGTTACTTGGAGCTAAAGGCTAGGGATTTTTCCTAGTCCTATTAGGTTTCTAATACTTAGTTTAAGTCTATAAATAATCATGTAATTCGTGAGTTTTGGGACATAAAAATTAATATTCAGATTTACTTCTTAAGTTGCATACTTGAGTTTTTGTTGATTGCGATCAATTGCTGTTTTGCTTGTTTTAGTTAAAACATTCGTTTAGGGTTAATTAATTAGGTGGATTCTTAGTTAATTACTCTTAGTTTTTGTTTAATTCTTGGTGGATTTCCTGTATAGAATTAAGCTTAAACATATCTCATGTGTTTGTTGGTTTTCGGATCAATAATTCACATCAGCATTTGACTTTCATTTGCTTCAAAAAGCTTTGTTTGAATGTGTTTGTCTCTTATTTGATTAAAAAAGCTTTGTTTGAATGTGTTTGAATTTCATTTGATTTAAATAGCTTTGTTGAATGCATTTGACTTTCATTTGATTAAAATATCTTTGTTGAATGCATTTGACTTTCATTTGTTTCAAAAAGCTTTGTTTGAATGTGTTTGACTTTCATTTTATTCAAATAGCTTTGTTGAAGGCATTTCACTTTCATTTGATTCAAATACCTTTGTTGAATGCATTTGACTTTCATTTGCTTCAAAAAGCTTTGTTTGAATGTGTTTGTCTCTTATTTGATTAAAAAAGCTTTGTTTGAATGTGTTTGAATTTCATTTGATTCAAATAGCTTTGTTGAATGCATTTGACTTTCATTTGATTCAAATACCTTTGTTGAATGCATTTGACTTTTATTTGCTTCAAAAAGCTTTGTTTGAATGTGTTTAACTCTCATTTGATTAAAAAAGCTTTGTTTGAATGGGTATGACTTTCATTTGATTCAAATAGCTTTGTTGAATTCATTTGACTTTCATTTGATTAAAATATCCTTGTTGAATGCATTTGACTTTTATTTGCTTCAAAAAGCTTTGTTTGAATGTCTTTGACTTTCCTTTGATTCAAATAGCTTTGTTGAATGCATTTTACTTTCATTTGCTTCAAAAAGCTTTGTTGAATGCATTTTACTTTCATTTGCTTCAAAAAGCTTTGTTTGAATGTGTTTGACTCTCATTTGATTAAAGAAGCTTTGTTTGAATAGGTATGTCTTTCATTGGATTCAAATAGCTTTGTTGAATGCATTTGACTTTCATTTGATTCAAATATCCTTGTTGAATGCATTTGACTATTTTGCTTCAAAAAGCTTTGTTTGAATGTGTTTGACTCTTATTTGATTAAAAAAGCTTTGTTTGAATGTGTTTGACTTTCATTTGATTCAAATAGCTTTGTTGAATGCATTTGACTTTCATTTGATTCAAATATCCTTGTTTAATGCATTTGAATTTTATTTGCTTCAAAAAGCTTTGTTTGAATGTCTTTGACTTTCCTTTGATTCAAATAGCTTTGTTGAATGCATTTTACTTTCATTTTCTTCAAAAAGCTTTGTTGAATGCATTTGACTTTCATTTGCTTCAAAAAGCTTTGTTTGAATGTGTTTGACTCTCATTTGATTAAAAAAGCTTTGTTTGAATGTGTTTGACTTTCATTTGATTAAAATAGCTTTGTTGAATGCCTTTGACTTTCATTTGCTTCAAAAAGCTTTGTTTGTATGTGTTTGATTTTCATTTGATTCTAAAAGCTTTGTTTGAATGTGTTTGACTTTCCTTTGATTCAAATAGCTTTGTTGAATGCATTTGACTTTCATTTGCTTCAAAAAGCTTTGTTTGAATGTGTTTGACTCTCTTTTGATTATAAAAGCTTTGTTTAAATGTGTTTGACTTTCATTTGATTCAAAAAGATTTCTTGAATGCTTTTGACTTTCATTTTATTCAAATATCTTTGTTGAATGCATTTGACTTTCATTTGTTTTAAAAAGGTTTGTTTGAATGTGTTTGACTCTCATTGGATTAAAAAAGCTTTTTTTGAATGTGTTTGACTTTCATTTGATTCAAATAGCTTTGTTGAATGAATTTGACTTTCATTTGATTCAAAGATCTTTGTTGAATGCATTTGACTTTCATTTGCTTCAAAAATCTTTGTTTGAATGTGTTTGACTTTCATTTCATTCAAAAAGCTTTGTTTAAATGTGTTTGACTTTTGTTTCATTAAAATAGCTTTGTTGAATGCATTTGACTTTCATTTGATTCAAATAGGTTTGTTGAAGGCATTTCACTTTCATTTCATTCAAATACCTTTGTTGAATGCATTTGACTTTCATTTGCTTCAAAAAGCTTTGTTTGAATGTGTTTGTCTCGTATTTGATTAAAAAAGCTTTGTTTGAATGTGTTTGAATTTCATTTGATTCAAATAGCTTTGTTGAATGCATTTCACTTTCATTTGATTAAAATATCTTTGTTGAATGCATTTGACTTTCATTTGCTTCAAAAATCTTTGTTTGAATGTGTTTGACTTTCATTTGATTCAAATAGCTCTGTTGAATGTATTTGACTTTCTTTTGGTTCAAATAGCTTAGTTGAATGCATTTGACTTTCAATTGCTTCAAAAAGCTTTGCTTGAATGTGTTTAACTCTCATTTGATTAAAAAAGCTTTGTTTGAATGGGTATGACTTTCATTTGATTCAAATAGCTTTGTTGAATTCATTTGACTTTCATTTGATTAAAATATCCTTGTTGAATGCATTTGACTTTTATTTGCTTCAAAAAGCTTTGTTTGAATGTCTTTGACTTTCCTTTGATTCAAATAGCTTTGTTGAATGCATTTTACTTTCATTTGCTTCAAAAAGCTTTGTTGAATGCATTTTACTTTCATTTGCTTCAAAAAGCTTTGTTTGAATGTGTTTGACTCTCATTTGATTAAAGAAGCTTTGTTTGAATAGGTATGTCTTTCATTGGATTCAAATAGCTTTGTTGAATGCATTTGACTTTCATTTGATTCAAATATCCTTGTTGAATGCATTTGACTTTTTTGCTTCAAAAATCTTTGTTTGAATGTGTTTGACTTTCATTTCATTCAAAAAGCTTTGTTTAAATGTGTTTGACTTTTGTTTCATTAAAATAGCTTTGTTGAATGCATTTGACTTTCATTTGATTCAATTAGCTTTGTTGAACGCATTTGACTTTCATTTGCTTCAAAAAGCTTTGTTTGAATGTGTTTGACTTTCATTTTATTCAAATAGCTTTGTTGAAGGCATTTCACTTTCATTTGATTCAAATACCTTTGTTGAATGCATTTGACTTTCATTTGCTTCAAAAAGCTTTGTTTGAATGTGTTTGTCTCTTATTTGATTAAAAAAGCTTTGTTTGAATGTGTTTGAATTTCATTTGATTTAAATAGCTTTGTTGAATGCATTTGACTTTCATTTGATTAAAATATCTTTGTTGAATGCATTTGACTTTCATTTGCTTCAAAAAGCTTTGTTTGAATGTGTTTGACTTTCATTTTATTCAAATAGCTTTGTTGAAGGCATTTCACTTTCATTTGATTCAAATACCTTTGTTGAATGCATTTGACTTTCATTTGCTTCAAAAAGCTTTGTTTGAATGTGTTTGTCTCTTATTTGATTAAAAAAGCTTTGTTTGAATGTGTTTGAATTTCATTTGATTCAAATAGCTTTGTTGAATGCATTTGACTTTCATTTGATTCAAATACCTTTGTTGAATGCATTTGACTTTTATTTGCTTCAAAAAGCTTTGTTTGAATGTGTTTAACTCTCATTTGATTAAAAAAGCTTTGTTTGAATGGGTATGACTTTCATTTGATTCAAATAGCTTTGTTGAATTCATTTGACTTTCATTTGATTAAAATATCCTTGTTGAATGCATTTGACTTTTATTTGCTTCAAAAAGCTTTGTTTGAATGTCTTTGACTTTCCTTTGATTCAAATAGCTTTGTTGAATGCATTTTACTTTCATTTGCTTCAAAAAGCTTTGTTGAATGCATTTTACTTTCATTTGCTTCAAAAAGCTTTGTTTGAATGTGTTTGACTCTCATTTGATTAAAGAAGCTTTGTTTAAATAGGTATGTCTTTCATTGGATTCAAATAGCTTTGTTGAATGCATTTGACTTTCATTTGATTCAAATATCCTTGTTGAATGCATTTGACTTTTTTGCTTGAAAAAGCTTTGTTTGAATGTGTTTGACTCTTATTTGATTAAAAAAGCTTTGTTTGAATGGGTATAACTTTCATTTGATTCAAATAGCTTTGTTGAATGCATTTGACTTTCATTTGATTCAAATATCCTTGTTGAATGCATTTGACTTTTATTTGCTTCAATAAGCTTTGTTTGAATGTCTTTGACTTTCCTTTGATTCAAATAGCTTTGTTGAATGCATTCTACTTTCAATTGCTTTAAAAAGCTTTGTTTGAATGTGTTTGACTCTCATTTGATTAAAGAAGCTTTGTTTGAATGGGTATGTCTTTCATTGGATTAAAATAGCTTTGTTGAATGTATTTGACTTTCATTTGATTCAAATATCCTTGTTGAATGCATTTGACTTTTTTGCTTCAAAAAGCTTTGTTTGAATGTGTTTGACTCTTATTTGATTAAAAAAGCTTTGTTTGAATGTGTTTGACTTTCATTTGATTCAAATAGCTTTGTTGAATGCATTTGACTTTCATTTGATTCAAATATCCTTGTTGAATGCATTTGACTTTTATTTGCTTCAAAAAGATTTGTTTGAATGTCTTTGACTTTCCTTTGATTCAAATAGCTTTGTTGAATGCATTTTACTTTCATTTTCTTCAAAAAGCTTTGTTGAATGCATTTGACTTTCATTTGCTTCAAAAAGCTTTGTTTGAATGTGTTTGACTCTCATTTGATTAAAAAAGCTTTGTTTGAATGTGTTTGACTTTCATTTGATTAAAATAGCTTTGTTGAATGCCTTTGACTTTCATTTGCTTCAAAAAGCTTTGTTTGTATGTGTTTCATTTTCATTTGATTCTAAAAGCTTTGTTTGAATGTGTTTGACTTTCCTTTGATTCAAATAGCTTTGTTGAATGCATTTGACTTTCATTTGCTTCAAAAAGCTTTGTTTGAATGTGTTTGACTCTCTTTTGATTAAAAAAGCTTTGTTTGAATGTGTTTGACTTTCATTTGATTCAAAAAGATTTCTTGAATGCTTTTAACTTTCATTTTATTCAAATATCTTTCTTGAATGCATTTGACTTTCATTTGTTTTAAAAAGCTTTGTTTGAATGTGTTTGACTCTCATTGGATTAAAAAAGCTTTTTTTGAATGTGTTTGACTTTCATTTGATTCAAATAGCTTTGTTGAATGAATTTGACTTTCATTTGATTCAAAGATCTTTGTTGAACGCATTTGACTTTCATTTGCTTCAAAAATCTTTGTTTGAATGTGTTTGACTTTCATTTCATTCAAAAAGCTTTGTTTAAATGTGTTTGACTTTTGTTTCATTAAAATAGCTTTGTTGAATGCATTTGACTTTCATTTGATTCAATTAGCTTTGTTGAACGCATTTGACTTTCATTTGCTTCAAAAAGCTTTGTTTGAATGTGTTTGACTTTCATTTTATTCAAATAGCTTTGTTGAAGGCATTTCACTTTCATTTGATTCAAATACCTTTGTTGATTGCATTTGACTTTCATTTGCTTCAAAAAGCTTTGTTTGAATGTGTTTGTCTATTATTTGATTAAAAAAGCTTTGTTTGAATGTGTTTGAATTTCATTTGATTTAAATAGCTTTGTTGAATGCATTTGACTTTCATTTGATTAAAATATCTTTGTTGAATGCATTTGACTTTCATTTGCTTCAAAAAGCTTTGTTTGAATGTGTTTGACTTTCATTTTATTCAAATAGCTTTGTTGAAGGCATTTCACTTTCATTTAATTCAAATACCTTTGTTGAATGCATTTGACTTTCATTTGCTTCAAAAAGCTTTGTTTGAATGTGTTTGTCTCTTATTTGATTAAAAAAGCTTTGTTTGAATGTGTTTGAATTTCATTTGATTCAAATAGCTTTGTTGAATGCATTTGACTTTCATTTGATTCAAATACCTTTGTTGAATGCATTTGACTTTTATTTGCTTCAAAAAGCTTTGTTTGAATGTGTTTAACTCTCATTTGATTAAAAAAGCTTTGTTTGAATGGGTATGACTTTCATTTGATTCAAATAGCTTTGTTGAATTCATTTGACTTTCATTTGATTAAAATATCCTTGTTGAATGCATTTGACTTTTATTTGCTTCAAAAAGCTTTGTTTGAATGTCTTTGACTTTCCTTTGATTCAAATAGCTTTGTTGAATGCATTTTACTTTCATTTGCTTCAAAAAGCTTTGTTGAATGCATTTTACTTTCATTTGCTTCAAAAAGCTTTGTTTGAATGTGTTTGACTCTCATTTGATTAAAGAAGCTTTGTTTGAATAGGTATGTCTTTCATTGGATTCAAATAGCTTTGTTGAATGTGTTTGACTTTCATTTGATTCAAATAGCTTTGTTGAATGCATTTGACTTTCATTTGATTCAAATATCCTTGTTTAATGCATTTGAATTTTATTTGCTTCAAAAAGCTTTGTTTGAATGTCTTTGACTTTCCTTTGATTCAAATAGCTTTGTTGAATGCATTTTACTTTCATTTTCTTCAAAAAGCTTTGTTGAATGCATTTGACTTTCATTTGCTTCAAAAAGCTTTGTTTGAATGTGTTTGACTCTCATTTGATTAAAAAAGCTTTGTTTGAATGTGTTTGACTTTCATTTGATTAAAATAGCTTTGTTGAATGCCTTTGACTTTCATTTGCTTCAAAAAGCTTTGTTTGTATGTGTTTGATTTTCATTTGATTCTAAAAGCTTTGTTTGAATGTGTTTGACTTTCCTTTGATTCAAATAGCTTTGTTGAATGCATTTGACTTTCATTTGCTTCAAAAAGCTTTGTTTGAATGTGTTTGACTCTCTTTTGATTATAAAAGCTTTGTTTAAATGTGTTTGACTTTCATTTGATTCAAATAGATTTCTTGAATGCTTTTGACTTTCATTTTATTCAAATATCTTTGTTGAATGCATTTGACTTTCATTTGTTTTAAAAAGGTTTGTTTGAATGTGTTTGACTCTCATTAGATTAAAAAAGCTTTTTTTGAATGTGTTTGACTTTCATTTGATTTAAATAGCTTTGTTGAATGAATTTGACTTTCATTTGATTCAAAGATCTTTGTTGAATGCATTTGACTTTCATTTGCTTCAAAAATCTTTGTTTGAATGTGTTTGACTTTCATTTCATTCAAAAAGCTTTGTTTAAATGTGTTTGACTTTTGTTTCATTAAAATAGCTTTGTTGAATGCATTTGACTTTCATTTGATTCAAATAGCTTTGTTGAAGGCATTTCACTTTCATTTCATTCAAATACCTTTGTTGAATGCATTTGACTTTCATTTGCTTCAAAAAGCTTTGTTTGAATGTGTTTGTCTCGTATTTGATTAAAAAAGCTTTGTTTGAATGTGTTTGAATTTCATTTGATTCAAATAGCTTTGTTGAATGCATTTCACTTTCATTTGATTAAAATATCTTTGTTGAATGCATTTGACTTTCATTTGCTTCAAAAATCTTTGTTTGAATGTGTTTGACTTTCATTTGATTCAAATAGCTCTGTTGAATGTATTTGACTTTCTTTTGGTTCAAATAGCTTAGTTGAATGCATTTGACTTTCAATTGCTTCAAAAAGCTTTGCTTGAATGTGTTTAACTCTCATTTGATTAAAAAAGCTTTGTTTGAATGGGTATGACTTTCATTTGATTCAAATAGCTTTGTTGAATTCATTTGACTTTCATTTGATTAAAATATCCTTGTTGAATGCATTTGACTTTTATTTGCTTCAAAAAGCTTTGTTTGAATGTCTTTGACTTTCCTTTGATTCAAATAGCTTTGTTGAATGCATTTTACTTTCATTTGCTTCAAAAAGCTTTGTTGAATGCATTTTACTTTCATTTGCTTCAAAAAGCTTTGTTTGAATGTGTTTGACTCTCATTTGATTAAAGAAGCTTTGTTTGAATAGGTATGTCTTTCATTGGATTCAAATAGCTTTGTTGAATGCATTTGACTTTCATTTGATTCAAATATCCTTGTTGAATGCATTTGACTTTTTTGCTTCAAAAAGCTTTGTTTGAATGTGTTTGACTCTTATTTGATTAAAAAAGCTTTGTTTGAATGTGTTTGACTTTCATTTGATTCAAATAGCTTTGTTGAATGCATTTGACTTTCATTTGATTCAAATATCCTTGTTGAATGCATTTGACTTTTATTTGCTTCAAAAAGATTTGTTTGAATGTCTTTGACTTTCCTTTGATTCAAATAGCTTTGTTGAATGCATTTTACTTTCATTTTCTTCAAAAAGCTTTGTTGAATGCATTTGACTTTCATTTGCTTCAAAAAGCTTTGTTTGAATGTGTTTGACTCTCATTTGATTAAAAAAGCTTTGTTTGAATGTGTTTGACTTTCATTTGATTAAAATAGCTTTGTTGAATGCCTTTGACTTTCATTTGCTTCAAAAGCTTTGTTTGTATGTGTTTCATTTTCATTTGATTCTAAAAGCTTTGTTTGAATGTGTTTGACTTTCCTATGATTCAAATAGCTTTGTTGAATGCATTTGACTTTCATTTGCTTCAAAAAGCTTTGTTTGAATGTGTTTGACTCTCTTTTGATTATAAAAGCTTGGTTTAAATGTGTTTGACTTTCATTTGATTCAAATAGATTTCTTGAATGCTTTTGACTTTCATTTTATTCAAATATCTTTGTTGAATGCATTTGACTTTCATTTGTTTTAAAAAGGTTTGTTTGAATGTGTTTGACTCTCATTGGATTAAAACAGCTTTTTTTGAATGTGTTTGACTTTCATTTGATTCAAATAGCTTTGTTGAATGAATTTGACTTTCATTTGATTCAAAGATCTTTGTTGAATGCATTTGACTTTCATTTGCTTCAAAAATCTTTGTTTGAATGTGTTTGACTTTCATTTCATTCAAAAAGCTTTGTTTAAATGTGTTTGACTTTTGTTTCATTAAAATAGCTTTGTTGAATGCATTTGACTTTCATTTGATTCAAATAGCTTTGTTGAAGGCATTTCACTTTCATTTCATTCAAATACCTTTGTTGAATGCATTTGACTTTCATTTGCTTCAAAAAGCTTTGTTTGAATGTGTTTGTCTCGTATTTGATTAAAAAAGCTTTGTTTGAATGTGTTTGACTTTCATTTGCTTCAAAAAGCTTTGTTTGAATGTGTTTGACTCTCTTTTGATTATAAAAGCTTGGTTTAAATGTGTTTGACTTTCATTTGATTCAAATAGATTTCTTGAATGCTTTTGACTTTCATTTTATTCAAATATCTTTGTTGAATGCATTTGACTTTCATTTGTTTTAAAAAGGTTTGTTTGAATGTGTTTGACTCTCATTGGATTAAAAAAGCTTTTTTTGAATGTGTTTGACTTTCATTTGATTCAAATAGCTTTGTTGAATGAATTTGACTTTCATTTGATTCAAAGATCTTTGTTGAATGCATTTGACTTTCATTTGCTTCAAAAATCTTTGTTTGAATGTGTTTGACTTTCATTTCATTCAAAAAGCTTTGTTTAAATGTGTTTGACTTTTGTTTCATTAAAATAGCTTTGTTGAATGCATTTGACTTTCATTTGATTCAAATAGCTTTGTTGAAGGCATTTCACTTTCATTTCATTCAAATACCTTTGTTGAATGCATTTGACTTTCATTTGCTTCAAAAAGCTTTGTTTGAATGTGTTTGTCTCGTATTTGATTAAAAAAGCTTTGTTTGAATGTGTTTGAATTTCATTTGATTCAAATAGCTTTGTTGAATGCATTTCACTTTCATTTGATTAAAATATCTTTGTTGAATGCATTTGACTTTCATTTGCTTCAAAAATCTTTGTTTGAATGTGTTTGACTTTCATTTTATTCAAATAGCTCTGTTGAATGTATTTGACTTTCTTTTGGTTCAAATAGCTTAGTTGAATGCATTTGACTTTCAATTGCTTCAAAAAGCTTTGCTTGAATGTGTTTAACTCTCATTTGATTAAAAAAGCTTTGTTTGAATGGGTATGACTTTCATTTGATTCAAATTGCTTTGTTGAATGCATTTGACTTTCATTTGATTCAAATATCCTTGTTGAATGCATTTGACTTTTATTTGCTTCAAGAAGCTTTGTTTGAATGTCTTTGACTTTCCTTTGATTCAAATAGCTTTGTTGAATGCATTTTACTTTCATTTGCTTCAAAAAGCTTTGTTAAATGCATTTGATTTTCATTTGCTTGAAAAAGCTTTGTTTGAATGTGTTTGATACTCATTTGATTAAAAAAAGCTTTGTTTGAATGTGTTTGATTTTCATTTGATTCTAAAAGCTTTGTTTGAATGTGTTTGACTTTCCTTTGATTCAAATAGCTTTGTTGAATGCATTTTACTTTCATTTGCTTCAAAAAGCTTTGTTGAATGCATTTGACTTTCATTTGCTTCAAAAAGCTTTGTTTGAATGTGTTTGTTTCTCTTTTGATTAAAAAAGCTTTGTTTGAATGTGTTTGACTTTCATTTGATTCAAATAGATTTCTTTAATGCTTTTAACTTTCATTTTATTCAAATATCTTTGTTGAATGCATTTGACTTTCATTTGTTTTAAAAACCTTTGTTTGAATGTGTTTGACTCTCATTGGATTAAAAAAGCTTTTTTTGAATGTGTTTAACTTTCATTTGATTCAAATAGCTTTGTTGAATGAATTTGACTTTCATTTGATTCAAATATCTTTGTTGAATGCATTTGACTTTCATTTGCTTCAAAAATCTTTGTTTGAATGTGTTTGACTTTCATTTTATTCAAATAGCTTTGTTGAAGGCATTTCACTTTCATTTGATTCAAATACCTTTGTTGAATGCATTTGACTTTCATTTGCTTCAAAAAGCTTTGTTTGAATGTGTTTGTCTCGTATTTGATTAAAAAAGCTTTGTTTGAATGTGTTTGAATTTCATTTGATTCAAATAGCTTTGTTGAATGAATTTGACTTTCATTTGATTAAAATATCTTTGTTGAATGCATTTGACTTTCATTTGCTTCAAAAATCTTTGTTTGAATGTGTTTGACTTTCATTTGATTCAAATAGCTATGTTGAATGTATTTGACTTTCACTTGCTTCAAAAAGCTTTGTGTTAATGTTTTTAACTCTCATTTGATTAAAAAAGCTTTGTTTGAATAGGTATGACTTTCATTTGATTAAATAGCTTTGTTAAATGCATTTTACTTTCATATGCATCAAAAAGCTTTGTTGAATGCATTTGATTTTTATTTGCTTCAAAATGCTTTGTTTGAATGTGTTTGACTTTCCTTTGATTCAAATACCTTTGTTGAATGCATTTGACTTTCATTTGCTTCAAAAAGCTTTGTTTGAATGTGTTTGACTCTCTTTTGATTAAAAAATCTTTGTTTGAATGTGTTTGACTTTCACTTGATTCAAATAGCTTTCTTGAATGCATTTGACTTTCATTTGATTCAAATATCTTTGTTGAATGCATTTGACTTTCATTTGCTTCAAAATGCTTTGTTTGAATGTGTTTGACTCTCATTTGATTAAAAAAACTTTGTTTGAATGTGTTTGACTTTCATTTGATTAAAATAGCTTTGTTGAATGCATTTGACTTTCATTTGATTCAAAAATCTTTGTTGAATGCATTTGACTTTCATTTGCTTCAAAAATCTTTGTTTGAATGTGTTTGACTTTCATTTCGTTCAAAAAGCTTTGTTTAAATGTGTTTGACTTTTGTTTCATTAAAATAGCTTTGTTGAATGCATTTGACTTTCATTTGATTCAATTAGCTTTGTTGAATGCATTTGAATTTCATTTGCTTCACAAAGCTTTGTTTGAATGTGTTTGACTTTCATTTTATTCAAATAGCTTTGTTGAAGGCATTTGACTTTCATTTGATTTAAATAGCTTTGTTGAATGCATTTGACATTCAATTGCTTCAAAAAGCTTTGTTTGAATGTGTTTGACTCTCATTTGATTAAAAAAGCTTTGTTTGAATGGGTATGACTTTCATTTGATTCAAATAGCTTTGTTGAATGCATTTGACTTTCATTTGCTTCCAAAAGCTTTGTTTGAATGGGTATTACTTTCATTTGATTCAAAAAGCTTTCTTGAATGCATTTGACTTTCATTTGATTCAAATAGCTTTGTTGAATGCATTTTACTTTTATTTGCTTCAAAAAGCTTCGTTTGAATGTGTTTGACTCTCATTTGATTAAAAAAGCTTTGTTTGAATGGGTATGACTTTCATTGGATTCAAATAGCTTTATTGAATGCATTTGACTTTCATTTGATTCAAATATCCTTGTTGAATGCATTTGACTTTCATTTGCTTCAAAAAGCTTTGTTTGAATTTGTTTGACTTTCCTTTGATTCAAATAGCTTTGTTGAATGCATTTTACTTTCATTTGCTTCAAAAAGCTTTGTTGAATGCATTTGACTTTCATTTGCTTCAAAAAGCTTTGTTTGAATGTGTTTGAATCTCATTTGATTAAAAAAGCTTTGTTTGAATGTGTATGACTTTCATTTAATTAAAATGGCTTTGTTGTATGCATTTTACTTTCATTTGCTTTAAAAAGCTTTGTTTGCATGTGTTTTATTTTCATTTGATTCTAAAAGCTTTGTTTGAATGTGTTTGACTTTCCTTTGATTCAAATAGATTCGTTAAATGCATTTTACTTTCATTTGCTTCAAAAAGCTTTGTTGAATGCATTTTACTTTCATTTGCTTCAAAAACCTTTGTTTGAATGTGTTTGACTCTCATTTGATAAAAAAAGCTTTGTTTGAATGTGATTCATTTTCATTTGATTCAAATAGCTTTCTTGAATGCATTTGACTTTCATTTGATTCAAATATCCTTGTAGAATGCATTTGACTTCCATTTGCTTCAAAAAGCTTTGTTTGAATGTGTTTGACTCTTATTAGATTAAAAAAGCTTTATTTGAATGTGTTTGTCTTTCTTTCGATTTAAATAGCTTTGTTGAATGCATTTTACTTTCATTTGCTTCAAAAAGCTTTGTTTGAATGTGTTTGACTCTCTTTTGATTAAAAAAGCTTTGTTTGAATGTGTTTGACTCTCATTTGATTAAAAAAGCTTTGTTTGAATGTGTTTGACTTTCATTTGATTCAAATAGCTTTCTTGAATGCATTTGACTTTCATTTGGTTCAAATATCCTTGTTGAATGCATTTGACTTCCATTTGCTTCAAAAAGCTTTGTTTGAATGTGTTTGACTCTCATTTGATTAAAAAAGCTTTGTTTGAATGTGTTTGACTTTCATTTGATTCAAATAGCTTTCTTGATTGCATTTGACTTTCATTTGATTCAAATATTCTTGTTGAAAGCATTTGACTTCCATTTGCTTCAAAAAGCTTTGTTTGAATGTGTTTGACTCTCATTTGATTAAAAAAGCTTTGTTTGACTGTGTTTGACTTTCATTTGATTCAAATAGCTTTCTTGAATGCATTTGACTTTCATTTGGTTCAAATATCCTTGTTGAATGCATTTGACTTCCATTTGCTTCAAAAAGCTTTGTTTGAATGTGTTTGACTCTCATTTGATTAAAAAAGCTTTGTTTGAATGTGTTTGACTTTCATTTGATTCAAATAGCTTTCTTGAATGCATTTGAATTTCATTTGATTCAAATATCCTTGTTGAATGCATTTGACTTTTTTGCTTCAAAAAGCTTTGTTTGAATGTGTTTGACTCTCATTTGATTAAAAATGCTTTGTTTGAATGTGTTTGACTTTCATTTGATTCAAATAGCTTTCTTGATGCATTTGACTTTCATTTGATTCAAATATCCTGGTAGAATGCATTTGACTTCCATTTGCTTCAAAAAGCTTTGTTTGAATGTGTTTGACTCTCATTATATTAAAAAAGCTTTGTTTGAATGTGTTTGACTTTCATTTGATTCAAATAGCTTTCTTGATTGCATTTGACTTTCATTCCATTCAAATATCCTTGTTGAATGCATTTGACTTCCATTTGCTTCAAAAAGCTTTGTTTGAATGTGTTTGACTCTCATTTGATTAAAAAAGCTTTGTTCGACTGTGTTTGACTTTCATTTGATTCAAATAGCTTTCTTGAATGCACTTGACTTTCATTTGGTTCAAATATCCTTGTTGAATGCATTTGACTTACATTTGCTTCAAAAAGCTTTGTTTGAATGTGTTTGACTCTCATTTGATTAAAAAAGCTTTGTTTGAATGTGTTTGACTTTCATTTGATTCAAATAGCTTTCTTGATTGCATTTGACTTTCATTTGATTCAAATATTCTTGTTGAAAGCATTTGACTTCCATTTGCTTCAAAAAGCTTTGTTTGAATGTGTTTGACTCTCATTTGATTAAAAAAGCTTTGTTTGACTGTGTTTGACTTTCATTTGATTCAAATAGCTTTCTTGAATGCATTTGACTTTCATTTGGTTCAAATATCCTTGTTGAATGCATTTGACTTCCATTTGCTTCAAAAAGCTTTGTTTGAATGTGTTTGACTCTCATTTGATTAAAAAAGCTTTGTTTGAATGTGTTTGACTTTCATTTGATTCAAATAGCTTTCTTGAATGCATTTGAATTTCATTTGATTCAAATATCCTTGTTGAATGCATTTGACTTCCATTTGCTTCAAAAAGCTTTGTTTGAATGTATTGACTCTCATTTGATTAAAAAAGCTTTGTATGAATGTGTAATACTTTCATTTGATTCAAATAGCTTTCTGGAAAGCATTTGGCTTTCATTTGATTCAAATAGCTTTGTTGAATGCATTTTACTTTCATTTACTTCAAAAAGCTTTGTTTGAATGTGTTTGACTCTCATTTGATTAAAGAAGCTTTGTTTGAATGGGTATGACTTTCATTGGATTCAAATAGCTTTGTTGAATGCATTTGACTTTCATTTGATTCAAATATCCTTGTTGAATGCATTTGACTTTTTTGCTTCAAAAAGCTTTGTTTGAATGTGTTTGACTCTCATTTGATTAAAAAAGCTTTGTTTGAATGTGTTTGACTTTCATTTGATTCAAATAGCTTTCTTGAATGCATTTGACTTTCATTTGATTCAAATATCATTGTTGAATGCATTTGACTTCCATTTGCTTCAAAAAGCTTTGTTTGAATGTATTTGACTCTCATTTGATTAAAAAAGATTTGTTTGAACGGGTATTACTTTCATTTGATTCAAATAGCTTTCTCGAATGCATTTGACTTTCACTTGATTCAAATATCTTTGTTGAATGCATTTTACTTTCATTTGCTTCAAAAAGCTTTGTTTGAATGTGTTTGACTCTCATTTGATTAAAAAAGCTTTGTTTGAATGGGTATGACTTTCATTGGATTCAGATAGCTTTGTTGAATGCATTTGACTTTCATTTGATTCACATATCCTTGTTGAATGCATTTGACTTTTTTTCTTAAAAAAGCTTTGTTTGAATGTGTTTGACTTTCCTTTGATTCAAATAGCTTTGTTGAATGCATTTTACTTTCATTTGATTCAAAAAGCTTTGTTGAATGCATTTTACTTTCATTTGCTTTAAAAAGCTTTGTTTGAATGTGTTTGACTCTCATTTGATTAAAAAAGCTTTGTTTGAATGTTTTTGACTTTCATTTGATTCAAATAGCTTTCTTGAATGCATTTGACTTTCATTTGATTCAAATATCCTTGTAGAATGCATTTGACTTTCATTTGCTTCAAAAAGCTTTGTCTGAATGTGTTTGACTCTCATTTGATTAAAAAAGCTTTGTTTAAATGGGTATGACTTTCATTTGATTCAAATAGCTTTGTTGAATGCATTTGACTTTCATTTGATTCAAATATCCTTGTTGAATGCATTTGACTTTCATTTGATTCAAAAAGCTTTGTTTTAATGTGAATGACTTTCATTTGATTCAAATAGCTTTCTTGATTGCATTTGACTTTCATTTGATTCAAATATCTTTGTTGAATGTATTTGACTTTCATTTGCTTCCAAAAGCTTTGTTTGATTGTGTTTGACTTTCCTTAGATTCAAATAGCTTTGTTGAATGCATTTGACTTTCATTTGATTCAAATATCTTTGTTGAATGCATTTGACTTTTATTTGCTTCAAAATGCTTTGTTTGAATGTGTTTGACTCTCATTTGATTAAAAAAGCTTTGTTTGAATATGTTTGACTTTCATTTGATTCAAATAGCTTTGTTGAATGCATTTGACTTTCATTTGATTCAAATATCTTTGTTGAATGCATTTGACTTTCATTTGCTTCAAAAAGCTTTGTTTGAATGTGTTTGATTTTCATTTGATTCAAATAGCTTTGTTGAATGCATTTGACTTTCATTTGATTCAAATACCTTTGTTGAATGCATTTGACTTTCATTTGATTCAAAAAGCTCTGTTGAATTTATTTGACTTTCTTTTGGTTCAAATAGCTTTGTTGAATGCATTTATGTTTTATTTGCTTCAAAAAGCTTTGTTTGAATGTCTTTGACTTTCATTTGAATCAAAAAGCTTTGTTTTAATGTGTTGATCTTTCATTGGATTCAAATAACTTTGTTGAATGCATTTGACTTTCAATTGCTTCAAAAAGTTTTGTTTGAATGTGTTTGACTCTCATTTGATTAAAAACGCTTTGTTTGAATGGGTATGACTTTCATTTGATTTAAATAGCTTTGTTGACTGCATTTGACTTTCATTTGATTCAAATATCCTTGTTGAATGCATTTGACTTTCATTTGCTTCCAAAACCTTTGTTTGAATGTGTTTGACTTTCCTTTAATTCAAATAGCTTTGTTGAGTGCATTTTACTTTCATTTGCTTCAAAAAGCTTTGTTGAATGCATTTGACTTTCGTTTGCTTCAAAAAGCTTTGTTGAATGCATTTTATTTTCATTTGCTTCAGAAAGCTTTGTTGAATGCATTTGACTTTCAATTGCTTCAAAAAGCTTTGTTTGAATGTGTTTGACTCTCATTTGATTGAAAAAGCTTTGTTTTAATGGGTATGACTTTCATTTGATTCAAATAGCTTTGTTGAATGCATTTGATTTTCATTTGATTCAAATATCCTTGTTGAATGCATTTGACTTTCATTTGCTTCAAAAAGCTTTGTTTGAATTTGTTTGACTTTCCTTTGATTCAAATAGCTTTGTTGAATGCATTTTACTTTCATTTGCTTCAAAAAGCTTTGTTGAATGCATTTGACTTTCAATTGCTTCAAAAAGCTTTGTTGAATGCATTTGACTTTCATTTGCTTCAAAAAGCTTTGTTTGAATGTGTACGACTCTCATTTGATTAAAAAAGCTTTTTTGAATGTGTTAGACTTTCATTTGATTCAAATAGCTTTGTTGAATGCATTTGACTTTCATTTGATTCAAATATCTTTGTTGAATGCATTTGACTTTCATTTGCTTCCAAAAGCTTTGTTGAATGCATTTGACTTTCATTTGTTTCAAAAAGCTTTGTTTGAATGTCTTTGACTTCATTTGAATCAAATAGCTTTGTTGAATGCATTTGACTTTCATTATATTCAAATATCTTTGTTGAATGCATTAGACTTTCATTTGCTTCAAAAAGCTTTGTTTAAATGTGTTTAACTTTCATTTCATTCAAAGAGCTTTGTTTAAATGTGTTTGACTTTCGTTTGATTCAAATAGCTTTGTTGAATGCATTTGACTTTCATTTGCTTCAAAAAGCTTTGTTTGAATGTGTTTGACTTTCATTTGATTCAAATAGCTTTGTTGAATGCATTTGACTTTCATTTGATTCAAATATCTTTGTTGAATGCATTTGACTTTCATTTGCTTCAAAAAGCTTTGTTTGAATGTGTTTGATTTTCATTTGATTCAAATAGCTTTGTTGAATGCATTTGACTTTCATTTGATTCAAATACCTTTGTTGAATGCATTTGACTTTCATTTGATTCAAAAAGCTCTGTTGAATTTATTTGACTTTCTTTTGGTTCAAATAGCTTTGTTGAATGCATTTATGTTTTATTTGCTTCAAAAAGCTTTGTTTGAATGTCTTTGACTTTCATTTGAATCAAAAAGCTTTGTTTTAATGTGTTGATCTTTCATTGGATTCAAATAACTTTGTTGAATGCATTTGACTTTCAATTGCTTCAAAAAGTTTTGTTTGAATGTGTTTGACTCTCATTTGATTAAAAATGCTTTGTTTGAATGGGTATGACTTTCATTTGATTTAAATAGCTTTGCTGACTGCATTTGACTTTCATTTGATTCAAATATCCTTGTTGAATGCATTTGACTTTCATTTGCTTCCAAAACCTTTGTTTGAATGTGTTTGACTTTCCTTTAATTCAAATAGCTTTGTTGAGTGCATTTTACTTTCATTTGCTTCAAAAAGCTTTGTTGAATGCATTTGACTTTCGTTTGCTTCAAAAAGCTTTGTTGAATGCATTTTATTTTCATTTGCTTCAAAAAGCTTTGTTGAATGCATTTGACTTTCAATTGCTTCAAAAAGCTTTGTTTGAATGTGTTTGACTCTCATTTGATTGAAAAAGCTTTGTTTCAATGGGTATGACTTTCATTTGATTCAAATAGCTTTGTTGAATGCATTTGATTTTCATTTGATTCAAATATCCTTGTTGAATGCATTTGACTTTCATTTGCTTCAAAAAGCTTTGTTTGAATTTGTTTGACTTTCCTTTGATTCAAATAGCTTTGTTGAATGCATTTTACTTTCATTTGCTTCAAAAAGCTTTGTTAAATGCATTTGACTTTCAATTGCTTCAAAAAGCTTTGTTGAATACATTTGACTTTCATTTGCTTCAAAAAGCTTTGTTTGAATGTGTTCGACTCTCATTTGATTAAAAAAGCTTTTTTGAATGTGTTAGACTTTCATTTGATTCAAATAGCTTTGTTGAATGCATTTGACTTTCATTTGATTCAAATATCTTTGTTGAATGCATTTGACTTTCATTTGCTTCCAAAAGCTTTGTTGAATGCATTTGACTTTCATTTATTTCAAAAAGCTTTGTTTGAATGTCTTTGACTTCATTTGAATCAAATAGCTTTGTTGAATGCATTTGACTTTCATTATATTCAAATATCTTTGTTGAATGCATTAGACTTTCATTTGCTTCAAAAAGCTTTGTTTAAATGTGTTTAACTTTCATTTCATTCAAAGAGCTTTGTTTAAATGTGTTTGACTTTCGTTTGATTCAAATAGCTTTGTTGAATGCATTTGACTTTCATTTGCTTCAAAAAGCTTTGTTTGAATGTGTTTGACTTTCATTTGATTCAAATAGCTTTGTTGAATGCATTTGACTTTCATTTGATTCAAATATCTTTGTTGAATGCATTTGACTTTCATTTGCTTCAAAAAGCTTTGTTTGAATGTGTTTGACTTTCATTTGATTCAAATAGCTTTGTTGAATGCATTTGACTTTCATTTGATTCAAATACCTTTGTTGAATGCATTTGACTTTCATTTGATTCAAAAAGCTATGTTGAATTTATTTGACTTTCTTTTGGTTCAAATAGCTTTGTTGAATGCATTTGTGTTTTATTTGCTTCATAAAGCTTTGTTTGAATGTCTTTGACTTTCATTTGAATCAACAAGCTTTGTTTTAATGTGTTGATCTTTCATTGGATTCAAATAACTTTGTTGAATGCATTTGACTTTCAATTGCTTCAAAAAGCTTTGTTTGAATGTGTTTGACTCTCATTTGATTAAAAACGCTTTGTTTGAATGGGTATGACTTTCATTTGATTCAAATAGCTTTGTTGAATGCATTTGACTTTCATTTGATTCAAATATCCTTGTTGAATGCATTTGACTTTCATTTGCTTCCAAAAGCTTTGTTTGAATGTGTTTGACTTTCCTTTGATTCAAATAGCTTTGTTTGAATGTGTTTTACTTTCATTTGATTCAAATATCTTTGTTGAATGCATTTTACTTTCATTTGCTTTAAAAATCTTTGTTTTAATGTGTTTGACTTTCATTTGATTCAAATAGCTCTGTTGAATGTATTTGACTTTCTTTTGGTTCAAATAGCTTTGTTGAATGCATTTATGTTTTATTTGCTTCAAAAAGCTTTGTTTGAATGTCTTTGACTTTCATTTGAATCAAAAAGCTTTGTTTTAATGTGTTGGTCTTTCATTTGTTTCAAATAGCTTTGTTGAATGCATTTGACTTTCAATTGCTTCAAAAAGCTTTGTCTGAATGTGTTTGACTCTCATTTGATTAAAAAAAGCTTTGTTTAAATGGGTATGACTTTCATTTGATTCTAATAGCTTTGTTGAATGCATTTGACTTTCATTTGATTTAAATATCCTTGTTTAATGCATTAGACTTTCATTTGCTTCAAAAAGCTTTGTTTGAATGTGTTTGTCTTTCATTTGATTCAAAAAGCTTTGTTTGAATGTGTTTGACTTTCATTTGATTCAAATAGCTTCGTTGAATGCATTTGACTTTCATTTGATTCAAATATCTTTGTTGAATGTATTTGACTTTCATTTAATTCCACAAGCTTTGTTTGAATGTGTTTGACTCTCATTTAATTAAAAAAGCTTTGTTTGAATGTGTTTGACTTTCATTTGATTGAAATAGCATTGTTGAATGCATTTGACTTTCATTTGATTCAAATATCTTTGTTGAATGCATTTGACTTTCATTTGATTCAAATAGCTTTGTTGAACGCATTTGACTTTTATTTGATTCAAATATCTTTGTTGAATGCATTTGACTTTCATTTGCTTCCAAAAGCTTTGTTTGAATGTGTTTGACTCTCATTTGATTAAAATAGCTTTGTTGAATGTTTTTAACTTTCATTTGTGTCAAAAAGCTTTGTTTGAATGTGTTGGTCTTTCATTTGATTCAAATAGCTTTGTTGAATGCATTTGACTTTCATTTGCTTCAAAAATCTTTGTTTGAATGTGTTTAACTCTCTTTATTAAAAAAAGCTTTGTTTGAATGTGTTTGACTTTCATTTGATTAAAATAGCTTTGCTGAATGCATTTGACTTTTATTTGATCCATATAGCTTTGTTGCATGCATTTGACTTTCATTTGATTCAAAAAGCTTTATTTGAATGTTTTTGACTTTCATTTAATTCAAATAGCTTTGTTTGAACGTGTTTATCTTTCATTTGATTCAAAAAGCTTTGTTTGAATGTGTTTGACTTTCATTTGATTAAAATAGCTTTGTTGAATGCCATTGACTCTCATTTGATTCAAATATATTTTTTGAATGCATTTGACTTTCATTTTCTTCAAAAAGCTTTGTTTGAATGTGTTAGACTTTCATTTGATTCAAAAAGCTTTGTTCAAATGCGTTTGACTTACATTTGATTCAAATAGCTTTGTTGAATGCATTTGACTTTAATTTGATTCAAATAGCTTTGTGGGATGCATTTGACTTTCATTTGCATCAAAAAGTTTTGTTTGAATGTGTTTGACTTTCATTTGATTCAAATAGCTTTGTTGAATGCATTTGACTTTCATTTGATTCAAATAGCTTTGATTGAATGTGTTTCTCTTTCATTTGATTCAAAAAGCTTTGTTTGAATGTGTTTGACTTTCCTTTGATTCAAATAGCTTTGTTAAATGCATTTTACATTCATTTGCTTTAAAAAGCTTTGTTGAATGCATTTAACTTTCATTTGGTTCAAAAAGTTTGTTTGAATGTGTTTGACTTTCATTTGAGTCAAAAAGCTTTGTTTGAATGTGTTGGTCTTTCATTTGATTCAAATAACTTTGTTGAATGCATTTGATTTTCATTTGCTTTAAAAAGCTTTGTTTGAATGTGTTTGAATCTCATTTGATTAAAAAAGCTTTGTTTGAATGTGTTTGACTTTCATTTGTGTCAAAAAGCTTTGTTAGAATGTGTTGGTCTTTCATTTGATTCAAATAGCTTTCTTGAATGCATTTGACTCTCTTTTGATTAAAAAAAGCTTTGTTTGAATGTGTTTGCCTTTCACTTGATTAAAATAGCTTTGCTGAATGCATTTGACTTTCATTTGATCCATACAGCTTTGTTGCATGCATTTGACTTTCATTTGATTCAAAAATCTTTGTTTGAATGTGTTTGACTTTCATTTGATTCAAATAGCTTTGTTTGAATGTGTTTATCTTTCATTGGATTCAAAAAGGTTTGTTTGAATGTGTTTGACTTTCAATGAACAAAGCTGTTTGATTCAAATAGGTTTGTTTGAATGTGTTTGGCTTTCTTTTGATTCAAATAGCTTTGTTGAATGCATTTGACTTTCATTTTCTTCAAAAAGCATTGTTTGAACGTCTATGACTTTCATTTGAGTGAAAAAGCTTTGTTTGAATGTATTGGTCTTTCATTTGATTCAAATAGCTTTGATAAATGCATTTGACTTTCGTTTGCTTCAAAAAGCTTTGTTTGAATGTGTTTAACTTTCATTTGATTCAAATAGCTTTGTTTGAATGGTTTTGACTTTAATTTGATTCAAATAGCTTTGTTCAATGGATTTGACTTTCTTTTGATTCAAAAAGTTTTGTTGAATGCATTTGAATTTCATTTGCTTCAAAAAGCTTAGTTTGAATGTGTTTGAATTTCATTTGATTCAAAAACCTTTGTTTGAATGTGTTTGACTTTCATTTGATTCAAATAGATTTTTAAATGCATTTGACTTTTTTTTGATTCAAATAGTTTTGTTGAATGCATTTGACTTTCATTAGCTTCAAAAAGCATTGTTCTAACGTGTATGACTTTCATTTGAGTGAAAAAGCTTTGTTTGAATGTGTTGTTCTTTCATTTGATTCAAATAGCTTTGTTGAATGCATTTGACTTTCATTTGCTTCAAAAAGCTTTGTTTGAATGTGTTTGACTTTCATTTGATTCAAATAGCTTTGTTTGAATGGTTTTGACTTTAATTTGATTCAAATAGCTTTGTTGAATGCATTTGACTTTCTTTTGATTCAAAAAGCTTTGTTGAATGCACTTGACTCAAAAAGCTTTGTTTGAATGTGTTTGACTTTCATTTGATTCAAATAGCTTTGTAAAACGCATTTGACTTTCATTTGTTTTAAAAAGCTTTGTTTGAATGTGTTTGACTTTCATTTAATTTAAAAAGCTTTGTTTGACTGTGTTTGACTTTCATTTGATTTAAATAGCTTTGTTTGAATGCGTTTGACTTTCATTTGATTCAAATAGCTTTGTTGAATGCATTTGACTTTCATTTGATTCGAAAAGCTTTGTTTGAATGTGTTTGACTTTCATTTGATTCAAAATAGCTTTGTTGAATGCATTTGACTTTCATTTGATGCAAAAAGCTTTGTTTGTATGTGTTTGACTTTCATTTTATTTAAAAAGCTTTGTTTGTATGTGTTTGACTTTCATTTGATTCAAATACCTTTGTTGAATGCATTTGAATTTCATTTGATTCAGAAAGCTTTGTGTGAGTGTGTTTGACTTTCAATTGATTCAAATAGCTTTGTTGAATGCATTTGACTTTCATTTGCTTCAAAAAGCATTATTTGATTGTGTTTGACTATGATTAGATTTAAATAGCTTTTTTGAATGCATTTGACTTTTATTTGTTTAAAAGGCTTTGTTTAAATGTGTTTGACTTTCATTTGATTCAAATAGCTTTGTTGAATGTATTTGACTTTCATTTGATTCAAAAAGCTTTGGTTATATGTGTTTGACTCTTATTTGATTCAAATAGCTTTGTTGAATGCATTTGACTTTTATTTGATTCAAAAAGCTTTGTTTGAATGTGTGTGATTTTAATTTGATACAAATAGCTTTATTGAATGCATATGACTTTTGTTTGTTTCAAAAAGCTTTGTTTGTATGTGTTTGACTTTCATGTTATTCAAATAGTTTTGTTGAATGCGTTTGACTTTCATTTGCTTCAAAATGCTTTGTTTGAATGTGTTTGACTTTGATTTGATTTAAATAGCTTTTTTAAATGCATTTGACTTTCATTTGATTTAAAAAGCTTTGTTTGAATTTGTTTGACTGTCATTTGATTTAACAACCTTTGTTTATTGTGTTTGACTTTCATTTGATTCAAATAGATTTATAGAATGCATTCGACTTTCATTCGATTCAAAAAGCTTTGTTTGAATGTGTTTGACTTGCACTTGATTCAAATAGCTTTGTTGAATGCATTTAACCTTCATTTTATTCAAATAGCTTTGTTTGTATGTGTTTGACTTTCATTTGATTCAAAAAGCTTTGTTTAAATGTGTTTGACTTTCATTTGATTCAAATAGCTTTGTTGAATGCATTTGACTTTCATTTGATTCATAAAGCCTTGTTTGAATGTGATTGACTTTTATTTCATTCAAATAGCTTTGTGGAATGCATTTGACTTTCACTTGATTCTGAAATCTTTGTTTCAATGTGCTTGACTTTCAATTAATTCAAATAGCTTTGTTGAATGCATTTGGCTTTCATTTGATTCAAAAAGCTTTGTTTGAACGTGTTTTACTTTTATTTGATTCAAATAGCTTTGTTGAATGCATTTGACCATTTGATTCAAAAAGCTTTGTTTGAAAGTGTTTGACTTTCATTTGATTCAAATAAATTTGTTGAATGCATTTGACTTTCATTTGATTCAAAAAGCTTTGTTTGAATGTGTTTGACTTTCACTTGAATCAAATAGCTTTGTTGAATGCATTTGACTTTCATTTGATTCAAAAAGATTTGTTTGAATGTGTTTGACTTTCACTTGAATTAAATAGCTTTGTGGAATGCATTTGACTTTTATTTGACTTTCATTTTATTCAAATAGATTTGTTTGAATGTGTTTTACTTTCATTTGATTCAAATAGCTTTGTTGAATACATTTGACTATCATCTGATTCAAAACGCTATGTTTGAATTTGTTTTACTTTCATTTTATTCAAATAGCTTTGTGGAATACATTTGACTTTTATTTGATTTCAAAAGCTTTTTTGAATGTGTTTGACTTTCATTTGATTCAAATAGCTTTGTTGAATGTGTATGACTTTCATTTGATTCAAAAAGCTTTGTTTCAATGTGTTTGACTTTCATTTGATTTAAATAGCTTTGTTGAATGCATTTGACTTTCATTTGATTCAAATAGCTTTGTTTGAATGTATTTGACTTTCATTTGATTAAAATAGCTTTGTTGAATGCATTTGACTTTCATTTGATTAAGAAAGCTTTGTTAGAGTGTGTTTGACTGTCATTTGATTTAAAAATTTTTGTTTAATGCATTTGACTTTAATTTAATTCAAATAGATTTATAGAATACATTCAACTTTCATTTGATTCAAAAAGCTTTGCTTGAATGTGTTTAACTTTCACTTGATTCAAATAACTTTGTTGAATGCGTTTGACTTTCATTTGCTTCAAAAAGCTTTGTTTGAATGTGTTTGACTTTCATTTGATTCAAATAGCTTTGTTGAATGCATTTGACTTTAATTTAATTCAAATAGCTTTGTTGAATGCATTTTGCTTTCATTTGTTTCAAAAACCTTTGTTGAATGCATTTGACTTTCATTTGATTCGAAAAGCTTTGTTTGAATGTGTTTGACTTTCATTTGATTCAAATATCTTTGTTGAATGCATTTGACTTTCATTTGCTTCAAAAAGCTTTGTTTGAATGTGTTTGACTTTGATTAGATTTAAATAGCTTTTTTGAATGCATTTGACTTTCAATTGACTTAAAAAGCTTTGTTTGAATGTGTTTGACTTTCATTTGATTCAAATAACTTTGTTGAATGTATTTGACTTTCATTTGATTCAGAAAGCCTTGTTTATATGTGTTTGACTTTCAATTGGTTCAAATAGCTTTGTTGAATGCATTCCACTTTCATTTGATTCAAAAATCTTTGTTTTAATGTGTTTGACTTTCATTTGATTCAAATAGCTTTGTTAAATACATTTGACTTTCATCCGACTCAAAAAGCTTTGTTTGAATGTGTTTGACTTTCATTTTATTCAAATAGCTTTGTAGAATGCATTTAACTCTCCTTTGCTTCAAAAAGCTTTTTTTTAATGTGTTTGACTTTCTTTTGTTTCAAATAGCTTTTTTGAGTGCATTTGAATTTCATTTGCTTCAAAAAGCTTTGTTTGAATGTGTTTGACTTTTATTTGATTCAAATAGCTTTGTTGAATGCATTTGACTTTCATTTGTTTCAAAAAGCTTTGTTTGAATGTGTTTGACTTTCATTTGATTCAAATAGCTTTGTTGAATGCATTTGACTTTCATTTGAGTTTTAAAAGCTTTGTTTGAATGTTTTTGACTTTCAATGGATTCATATAGCATTGTTGAATGCATTTGACTTTTATTTAATTCAAATAGCTTTGTTGAATGCATTTTGCTTTCATTTGTTTCAAAAACCTTTGTTGAATGCATTTGAATTTCATTTGCTTCAAAAAGCTTTGTTTGAATGTGTTTAACTTTCATTTGATTCAAATATCTTTGTTGAATGCATTTGACTTTCATTTGCTTCAAAAAGCTTTGTTTGAATGTGTTTGACTTTGATTAGATTTAAATAGCTTTTTTGAATGCATTTGACTTTCAATTGATTTAAAAAGCTTCGTTTGAATGTGTTTGACTTTCATTTGATTCAAATAACTTTGTTGAATGTATTTGACTTTCATTTGATTCAGAAAGACTTGTTTATATGTGTTTGACTTTCAATTGGTTCAAATAGCTTTGTTGAATGAATTCGACTTTCATTTGATTCAAAAATCTTTGTTTTAATGTGTTTGACTTTCATTTGATTCAAATAGCTTTGTTAAATACATCTGACCTTCAATTTATTCAAATAGCTTTGTTTGTATGTGTTTGCCTTTCATTTGATTCAAATAGCTTTGTTGAATGCATTTGACTTTCATTTGTTTCAGAAAGCTTTGTTTGAATGTGTTTGACTTTCATTATATTCAAATAGATTTATAGAATGCATTCGACTTTCATTCGATTCAAAAAGCTTTGTTTAAAGTTGTTTGACTTGCACTTGATTCAAATAGCTTTGTTGAATGCATTTGACTTTCATTTTATTCTAATAGCTTTGTTTGTATGTGTTTGACTTCCATTTGATTCAAATAGCTTTGTTGAATGCATTTGACTTTCATTTGATTCAGAAATCTTTGTTTGAATGTGTTTGACTTTCAATTGATTTAAATAGCTTTGTTGAATGCATTTGACTTTCATATGATTCGAAAAGCTTTGTTTGAATGTGTTTGACTTTCATTTGATTCAAATTGCTTTGTTGAATTCATTTGACTTTCATTTGCTTCAAAAAGCTTTGTTTGAATGTGTTTGACTTTCATTTGATACAAATAGCTTTGTTGAATGCATATGACTTTTGTTTGCTTCAAAAAGCTTTGTTTGTATGTGTTTGACTTTCATTTGATTTAAATAGCTTTGTTGAATGTATTTGACTTTCGTTTGATTTAAAAAGCTTTTTTTAATGTGTTTGACTTTCATTTGATTCAAATAGCTTTGTTGAATGCATTTGACTTTCATTTGCTTCAAAAAGCTTTGTTTGAATGTGTGTGATTTTAATTTGATACAAATAGCTTTATTGAATGCATATGACTTTTGTTTGCTTCAAAAAGCTTTGTTTGTATGTGTTTGACTTTCATATTATTCAAATAGCTTTATAGAATGCATTTGACTTTCATTTGATTCAAAAAGCTTTGTTTGAATGTGTTTGACTTTCTTTTATTCAATTAGCTTTGTTGAACGCATTTGACTCTCCGTTGCTTCAAATAGCTTTTTTTCAATGTGTTTGACTTTCATTTGATTCAAATAGCTTTGTTGAATGCATTTGACTTTCATTTGCTTCAAAAATCTTTGTTTGAATGTGTTTGACTTTCATTTGATTCAAATAGCTTTGTTGAATGCATTTGACTTCCATTCTATTCATAAAACTTTGTTTAAATGTGTTTGACTTTCGTTTGATTCAAATAGCTTTGTTGAATGCATTTGACTTTCATTTGCTTCAAAATGCTTTGTTTGAATGTGTTTGACTTTGATTTGATTTAAATAGCTTTTTTGAATGCATTTGACTTTCATTTGATTTAAAAAGCTTTGTTTGAATGTGTTTGACTGTCATTTAATTTAAAAACCTTTGTTTAATGTGTTTGACTTTCATTTGATTCAAATAGATTTATAGAATGCATTCGACTTTCATTCGATTCAAAAAGCTTTGTTTGAATGTGTTTGACTTGCACTTGATTCAAATAGCTTTGTCGAATGCATTTGACCTTCATTTTATTCAAATAGCTTTGTTTTTATGTGTTTGACTTTCATTTGATTCAAATAGCTTTGTTGAATGCATTTGAATTTCATTTGATTCAGAAAGCTTTGGTTGAATGTGTTTGACTTTCATTAGATTCAAATAGCTTTGTTGAATGTATTTGACTTTCATTTGATTCAAAAAGCTTTGTTTAAATGTGTTTGACTTTCATTTGATTCAAATAGCTTTGTTGAATGCATTTGACTTTCATTTGATTCATAAAGCCTTGTTTGAATGTGATTGACTTTTATTTCATTCAAATAGCTTTGTGGAATGCATTTGACTTTCACTTGATTCTGAAATCTTTGTTTCAATGTGTTTGACTTTCAATTGATTCAAATAGATTTGTTGAATGCATTTGGCTTTCATTTGATTCATAAAGCCTTGTTTTAATGGGTTTGACTTTCATTTCATTCAAATAGCTTTGTTGAATGCATTTGACTTTCATTTGATTCAGAAATCTTTGTTTGAATGTGTTTCACTTTCACTTGATTCAAATAGCTTTGTTGAATGAATTTGACTTTCATTTGTCTTTCATTTTATTCAAATAGATTTGTTGAATGCATTTGACTTTTGTTCACTTAAAAAACATTTGTTTGATAATGTTTGACTTTCATTTGAGTCAAATAGCTTTGTTAAATGTGTTTGACTGTCATTTAATTCAAAAAGCTTTGTTTAAATGTGTTTGACTATTATTTGATTTAAAAACCTTTGATTAATGTGTTTGACTTTCATTTGATTCAAAAAGCTTTGTTGATTGCATTTGAATTTCATTTGATTCAGAAAGCTTTGTTTTAATGTGTTTGACTTTCAGGTGATTCAAATAGCTTTGTTGAATGCATTTGACTTTCATTTGATTCGAAAAGTTTTGTTTGAATGTGTTTGACTTTCATTTGATTCAAATAGATTTGTTGAATGCATTTGACTTTCATTTGATTCAGAAAGCTTTATATGAATGTGTTTGACTTTCAATTGATTCAAATAGCTTTGTTGAATGAATTTGACTTTCATTTGCTTGAAAAAGATTTTTTTGAATGTGTTTGACTTTGATTAGATTTAAATAGCTTTTTGAATGCGTTTGACTTTTATTTGATTTAAAAAGCTTTGTTTGAATGTGTTTTACTTTCAATTGATTCAAATAGCTTTGTTGAATGAATTCGACTTTCATTTTATTCAAAAAGCTTTGTTTGAATGTGTTTGACTTTCATTTGATTCAAATAGCTTTGTTGAATACATTTGACTTTCATCTGATTCAAAAAGCTATGTTTGAATTTGTTTGACTTTCATTTTATTCAAATAGCTTTGTTGAATACTGATGTGTAAACAAGATGGATAACTTGCTCACAAAAGGATTAGAATTCGTGTGATGTGTTTAGGTTGATTTAGGGATGATAGTTTAGAGTAATCAAATAAGTTTAGGGGAACTCTCACCCTTAACTTGAGGATATAACAAAGAGGAACACTCACTCACTTGTTTAGGCGTAGTAGAGGCTAGGGAACTCTCACCTATTCAACAACTACAAGCTTTAGTTTTAGGAACTCTCACTAAAACTCAAACTCTTCAAATTTGGAAACTCGCAAATTTGGGGAAACAACTCCAACTCACACAAGTCGAAATTAACAAAACAAACTTAGAAGTTTATGCAATAATCTGATGTATCTCATTGATCAAATAGCACGCTATTTATAGCTTAGTACATCATCATTTGCACCTATATTTAACTAAGGGAAAACAGAAATAAAAGGCAAATTAATTGGCTCATAATCGTCCAAATTAATCCCCATTACAATCATTAACTTAATTCAAACAAATGAGCTAAAAATAAGGAGAAAAAAACGTCCAGCAATTAACCCTCAAAACTGTTCAAATGTATCATTCAAACAGCCCTTGATTCACGCCCTTGATTCGTCCATAATTCACTCCTAATTAACGCTGCTTTATTCCCTAAAATAAATCAGAAGAAAACTCCTAATAATACTCCTTAAATGAGCTTAACTACCAGCTTGAAAACTCCTAATAATACTCCTTAAATGAGCTTAACTACCAGCTTGAAAACCTCCTCGAAACAGCTCGTCAATTGCTTGCAAGATAATTAGTCACACTTAGCAAAGTGCAACCATTAGAGGACGTATGTGGACCATGCACACCAAAATCCATAGGAGTAATATCGAAATAAGCTTTGGACAGAATTAACTCCCTAGCATTGGATTCATGGACTTGATCATTTGCATTACTCGTACCTTGGCCTTCTAGGTCATCCTCCCCTTCTTCGAAAGGAATTGCCCTCAATTCTTCATCATCATAGTATGGTGCTAGATCTCCCACATTGAACGTGCTTGAAACCCCATACTTACCTCCCAAATCAACTTTGTAGGCATTGTCATTGATCTTTTCCACCACCTCAAATGGACCCTCGGCTCGTGGCATGAGTTTGTTCTTCCTTTGAGCTGGAAACCTTTCTTTTCTCATGTAGATCCACACTAAGTCACCAACTTCAAAGCTTTTCACGTTTTTGACTCTTTTGTTAGCTTGCTTCTTGTAGATTTCATTAGCCTTCTCGATGTTCTTTCTCACTTCCTTGTGGATTTTGATCATGAACTCGGCCTGTTCTTTGGCGCCTCCATGCACGAACTTGTCTTGTGGTAGAGCTATGAGACCAATTGGAACATAGGGATTAGAACCATAGACTACTTCAAAAGGAGAGTACTTTGTAGTAGCACTAGGAGTTCTATTGTAAGCAAACTCGGCATGAGCAAGCTTAACATCCCAATCTTTGGTGCTCTTACTAACCAAGGTCCTAAGCAAAGAACCTAGCACTCTATTCACCACCTCGGTTTGGCCATCAGTTTGTGGGTGATGTGAGGTAGAAAACAGCAACTTAGTTCCCATCAAGCGCCACAAAGACTTCCAAAAATGACTTAGGAATTTTGTGTCTCGATCAGAAACAATGGTGCGTGGAACTCCATGAAAACGCACTATCACATCAAAGTACAATCTTGCCACTTTCATAGCATCGTCAGTTTTATGGCACGGCACAAAGTGAGCCATCTTTGAGAAACGATCAACCACCACCATTATTGAGTCCTTACCTCTTTGAGTTCTAGGTAAAGCCACAATAAAATCCATGCTGATGTCTTCCCAAGGTCGCTCCGGTACTGGCAAAGGCTTGTAAAGACCTTTATGGAACACCATCTTCGCCCTTTGACAAGTAGAGCAACGAGCTACAACATGGTGGACAGTAGACAACATGTTAGGCCAATAAAAGTGAGCTTGAAGAAGCTCCATAGTCTTTTGGACTCCAAAATGACCGGCTAGACCACCGCCATGTGTCTCATGAATCAATAAACTTCGAATTGGGCACCTAGGAATGCATAATCTATTCCCCTTAAAAAGAAAATCATTTTGTAAGGAAAATAAATCATAAACTCCATTAACGCATTTCTCCAAGATAGCCTTGAAATCATCATCTTCCTTGTAGTATGCTTTGATCAATTCGAACCCAAGGACCTTAGCTTCAACGACTCCAAGTAAAGTATGCCTTCTAGATAAGGCATCCGCAACAACATTCGCCTTTCCACTTTTATATTTGGATGAAAAGTTAAATGTTTGCAAGAATTCCACCCACTTAGCATGCCTCGAATTCAACTTCTTTTGGCCATGGATGAACCTCAAAGACTCATGGTCGGAATGAAGTATGAACGGTTGTGGCCTCAAGTAATGTGACCAATGATCCAAAGCTCGCACCATTGCATAGAACTCTTTGTCATAGGTGGAATAATTCAGCTTGCCTTGGCTCAACTTCTCACTAAAGTAGGCAATAGGACGCCCTTCTTGAATCAGCACAGCACCAATTCCTTTCCCACTTGCATCACACTCAACTTCAAATGGCTTCGAGAAATCTGGGAGTGCTAGGACGGGTGTGTTGCACATCTTCTCTTTGATCACCTCAAACGCCTTTTGAGCTTGGGGAGTCCATTCAAATGAACCCTTCTTTGTGCACTCGGTGATAGGAGCCATGAGAGTGCTAAAATTGCGAATGAACCTCCTATAAAAGGAAGCTAATCCATGGAAAGAACGGACCTCCGTGAGTGTCTTGGGACTAGGCCATGATTGTATAGCCTCAATCTTGCTAGGATCAACTTTCACGCCTTCACCTGAAATAATGTAACCAAGAAAAGTGACCTCATATAGCATAAAATTACATTTTTCAAGTTTTCCATACAATTTTTGCTTTCTTAATACAGTGAAAACTTCGAACAAATGTATCAAATGTTCCTCCCTATTCTTGCTATAAATAAGGATATCATCAAGATACACCACCACGAATTTGCCAAGAAAAGGTCTCAACACCTCGTTCATCAACCTCATGAAAGTGCTAGGAGCGTTGGTGAGCCCAAATGGCATTACGAGCCACTCATACAAACCGTGCTTGGTCTTGAAAGCGGTCTTCCATTCATCCCCTTCTCTCATTCGAATTTGGTGATAACCACTTCGCAAATCAATTTTGGAGAACACCTTAGAACCACTCAATTCATCAAGCATATCATCGAGCCTTGGGATCGGAAACCTGTACTTGATAGTAATGTTATTAACAGCCCTACTATCAATACACATACGCCATGTACCATCTTTTTTCGGAACCAAAAGAGCAGGAACAGCACAAGGACTCATAGACTCACGCACATACCCCATACCCATCAACTCTTCAATTTGACGTTGTAACTCCTTAGTTTCCATGGGATTACACCTATAGGCAGGTTTGTTAGGTAAAGGTGCGCCGGGAATGAGATCAATTTGATGTTCAATTCCCCTCAAAGGTGGTAATCCGTTAGGTAACTCATCGGGAAAAACATCCTCAAAGTCCTTAATCAGCTTAGCCAAATTAGGGTTTTGACTAACAAATTTTTCGTGGACTTCCTTCGAATACAACAAGTACAACTCATCCTCACCATCAATTTCTCTTTCAAATTCTTTAAGAGTAAGCAATGACACCTCTTTAGACTGTTTAGGTTTTAGTGAAAACCGTGGGGGTGGTAAAGGGTGCAATTTTTTTTGTTTTCCTTGGTGAGTTATAGTGTAAGTGTTATGGTACCCATCATGTTGAGAATTACGATCAGTTTGCCAAGGTCTACCAAGCAAAATATGACAAGCATCCATAGACACAACATCACACAATTGAGTATCATGATAAGGTCCAATGGAAAAACTAACCATGCATTGTTTTCTAACCCCCGTGCTTGAATTAGAGTCTAACCAACTCAACTTATAAGGATGTGGGTGATTTATAGTTGTAAGCCCAAGCCTAGTTACCAAAGTTTTGGAAACCGTATTTGCTTCACTACCACCATCAACAATTAAATCACATACCTCGCCTTTAACCTTGCACTTGGTGATGAAAATGTGTTGCCTTTGCGGTGCTAAGGGTTCCTCCACACGAGCTTGCAACGCCCTTCTCACAACCAGATTGGTTTTGGCCTCCTCTTCGGGGAAACATTGATCTTCCTCCTCGTTTTCCTCAGTAGGATTCACATCCTCAACTTCTTCAACCACGAACTCTTCCCAACTAATAGTCTGATTAGCAATAAGCTTTATCTCTTGCATAGTCAAAGCTCTTGAATTAGGACAATCCTTCTTGAAGTGACCTCTTCCTCCGCACTTGTAACAAACAATGTCACTTAGCTTGAAATCTTTCTTGTCTTTCTTAGGGGGGTCGTTGGGTTTGACAAAAGAAGAACCATCCTTTATAGGGAAGGTTGGTTTTCGTGTCACTTGAGGGGTGTAAATCGGCTTCTTCTTCTTTCTCTTCGAATCAAATTTGACCACAAGTTTACAAGCATCTACGAAGGTCAAATTGGTATAACCTTCAAGTTTCTCTTGCAACTCTTGATCCAACCCAGACAAAAAACGTCCTATCTTGAGTTCTTCATTCTCCGTGATTTCACACACAATAGCAAGTCTATCAAACTCCTTGATGTAGTCTTCAACCGGATCGCCATTCTGTTGCAAAGTGCTCCACTTCACGTATTGGCTTTGCTTATAATTGTGAGGAATAAAACGATCCCTCATTCTTTTCTTCAACTTGCTCCAAGTTGAAATGGAAGCCTTGCCCCTAAGGGTACGTCCCCTCTGTTCTCCTTGCAACCAATTGTCACCATAGCCTTTTAATTTCACCTTGGCTATTTTGTACCTCTTTTCCTCCTCTTGAATATCTTTGTACTCAAAGTACCTCTCCAGAGATTTTTCCCATTCCAAGTACTTTTCCGGATCAAGTGTCCCATCAAAGGCAGGAACGTCCACTTTGAGACTCCTATCTTCCCTCCTAGGTGGAGGATCATCACCTTGATCTCTTCTATCTTGCTCGTTCATGAGTCTTGCCATCAAGGCAGCAAGATTCCCTTGTAGATTGGCATTGGTTTCGGCCAACCTCTCTTGACTAGCAATGGATCGATTGAGAGCATCCAAAGCCAACCTCAATTCTTGATTTTCTCCCATGGTATGTAGGTATTCGACCCTTTTGGAAGAATTTGAGAAAACTCTCCCCCTACCTGACGCGCCAAATGATGTGTAAACAAGATGGATAACTTGCTCACAAAAGGATTAGAATTCGTGTGATGTGTTTAGGTTGATTTAGGGATGATAGTTTAGAGTAATCAAATAAGTTTAGGGGAACTCTCACCCTTAACTTGAGGATATAACAAAGAGGAACACTCACTCACTTGTTTAGGCGTAGTAGAGGCTAGGGAACTCTCACCTATTCAACAACTACAAGCTTTAGTTTTAGGAACTCTCACTAAAACTCAAACTCTTCAAATTTGGAAACTCGCAAATTTGGGGAAACAACTCCAACTCACACAAGTCGAAATTAACAAAACAAACTTAGAAGTTTATGCAATAATCTGATGTATCTCATTGATCAAATAGCACGCTATTTATAGCTTAGTACATCATCATTTGCACCTATATTTAACTAAGGGAAAACAGAAATAAAAGGCAAATTAATTGGCTCATAATCGTCCAAATTAATCCCCATTACAATCATTAACTTAATTCAAACAAATGAGCTAAAAATAAGGAGAAAAAAACGTCCAGCAATTAACCCTCAAAACTGTTCAAATGTATCATTCAAACAGCCCTTGATTCACGCCCTTGATTCGTCCATAATTCACTCCTAATTAACGCTGCTTTATTCCCTAAAATAAATCAGAAGAAAACTCCTAATAATACTCCTTAAATGAGCTTAACTACCAGCTTGAAAACTCCTAATAATACTCCTTAAATGAGCTTAACTACCAGCTTGAAAACCTCCTCGAAACAGCTCGTCAATTGCTTGCAAGATAATTAGTCACACTTAGCAAAGTGCAACCATTAGAGGACGTATGTGGACCATGCACACCAAAATCCATAGGAGTAATATCGAAATAAGCTTTGGACAGAATTAACTCCCTAGCATTGGATTCATGGACTTGATCATTTGCATTACTCGTACCTTGGCCTTCTAGGTCAAATACATTTGACTTTCATTTGATTTCAAAAGCTTTTTTGAATGTGTTTGACTTTCATTTGATTCAAATAGCTTTGTTGAATGTGTATGACTTTCATTTGATTCAAAAAGCTTTGTTTCAATGTGTTTGACTATCATTTGATTTAAATAGCTTTGTTGAATGCATTTGACTTTCATTTGATTAAAAAAGCTTTGTTTGAACGAGTTTGACTTTCTTTTGATTCAAATAGATTTCTTAAATTCATTTAAATTTAATTTCCTTCAAAAAGCTTTGTTTAAATGTGTTTGACTGTCATTTGATTCAAATAGCTTTGTTGAATGCATTTGGCTTTCATTTCATTCAAAAAGCTTTGTTTGAATGTGTTTGACTGTCATTTGATTTAAAAACCTTTCTTTAATGTGTTTGACTTTCATTTGATTCAAATAGATTTATAGAATACATTCGACTTTCATTTGATTCAAAAAGCTTTGCTTGAATGTGTTTGACTTTCACTTGATTCAAATAACTTTGTTGAATGCATTTGACTTTCATTTGCTTCAAAAAGCTTTGTTTGAATGTGTTTTACTTTCATTTGATTCAAATAGCTTTGTTGAATGCATTTGACTTTTATTTAATTCAAATAGCTTTGTTGAATGCATTTTGCTTTCATTTGTTTCAAAAAGCTTTGTTGAATGCATTTTACTTTCATTTGATTCAAATATCTTTGTTGAATGCATTTGACTTTCATTTGCTTCAAAAAGCTTTGTTTGAATGTGTTTGACTTTGATTAGATTTAAATAGCTTTTTTGAATGCATTTGTCTTTCAATTGATTTAAAAAGCTTTGTTTGAATGTGTTTGACTTTCATTTGATTCAAATAACTTTATTGAATGTATTTGACTTTCATTTGATTCAGAAAGCCTAGTTTATATGTGTTTGACTTTCAATTGGTTCAAATAGCTTTGTTGAATGAATTCGACTTTCATTTGATTCAAAAATCTTTGTTTGAATGTGTTTGACATTCATTTGATTCAAATAGCTTTGTTGAATACATTTGACTTTCATCCGACTCAAAAAGCTTTGTTTGAATGTGTTTGACTTTCATTTTATTCAAATAGCTTTGTAGAATGCATTTGACTCTCCTTTGCTTCAAAAAGCTTTTTTTTTAATGTGTTTGACTTTCTTTTGTTTCAAATAGCTTTTTTGAATGCATTTGAATTTCATTTGCTTCAAAAAGCTTTGTTTGAATGTGTTTGACTTTCATTTGATTCAAATAACTTTGTTGAATGCATTTGACTTTCATTTGTTTCAAAAAGCTTTGTTTGAATGTGTTTGACTTTCATTTGATTCAAATAGCTTTGTTGAATGCATTTGACTTTCATTTGAGTTTTAAAAGCTTTGTTTGAATGTGTTTGACTTTCAATGGATTCATATAGCTTTGTTGAATGCATTTGACTTTCATTTGATTCGAAATGCTTTGGTTTAATGTGTTTGACTTTCATTTGATTCAAATAGCTTTGTTGAATGCATTTGACTTTATTTGCTTCAAAAAGATTTGTTTGAATGTATTTGGCTTTCATTTGATTCAAATAGCTTTGTTGAATGCATTTGACTTTCATTTGATTCAAAAAGCTTTGTTTGAATGTGTTTGACTTTCATTTGATTGAAATAGCTTTGTTGAATGAATTTGACTTTCATTTGCTTGAAAAAGCTTTGTTTGAATGTGTTTGACTTTCATTTGATTCAAATAGCTTTGTTGAATGCATTTGACTTTCATTTGAGTTTTAAAAGCTTTGTTTGAATGTGTTTGACTTTCAATGGATTCAAATAGCTTTGTTGAATGCATTTGACTTTCATATGATTCGAAAAGCTTTGTTTTAATGTGTTTGAATGTCATTTGATTCAAATAGCTTTGTCGAATGCATTTGACTTTATTTGCTTCAAAAAGATTTGTTTGAATGTGTTTGGCTTTCATTTGATTCAAATATCTTTGTTGAATGCATTTGACTTTCATTTGATTCAAAAAGCTTTGTTTGAATGTGTTTGACTTTGATTTGATTTAAATAGCTTTTTTGAATGCATTTGAGTTTCATTTGCTACAAAAAGCTTTGTTTGAATGTGTTTGACTTTCATTTGATTCAAATAGCTTTGTTGAATGCATTTGAATTTCATTTGATTCAGAAATCTTTGTTAGAATGTGTTTGACTTTGATTTGATTTAAATAGCTTCGTTGAATGCATTTGACTTTCATTTGCTTCAAAAAGCTTTGTTTGAATGTGTTTGACTATAATTAGATTTAAATAGCTTTTTTGAATTCATTTGACTTTCATTTGAGTTTTAAAAGCATTGTTTGAATGTGTTTGACTTTCATTTGCTTTAAAAAGCTTTGTTTGAATGTGTTTGACTTTGATTAGATTTAAATAGCTTTTTTAAATGCATTTGACTTTCATTTGATTTAAAAAGCTTTGTTTCAATGTGTTTAACTTTGATTTGATTCAAATAGCTTTGTTGAATATTTTTGACTTTCATTTGCTTCAAAAAGCTTTGTTTGAATGTGTTTGACTTTCACTTGATTCGAATAGCTTTGTTGAATGCATTTGACTTTTATTTGATTCAAAAAGCTTTGTTTGAATGTGTTTGACTTTCATTAGATTCAAATAGCATATTTGACTTTCATTTGATTCAAAAAACTTTGTTTAAATGTGTTTGAATTTTATTTGATTCAAATAGATTTGTTGAATGCATTTGACTTTCATTTTATTCAATAAGCTTTGTTTTATGCATTTGACTTTCATTCTTTTCATAAAGGTTTATTTGAACGTGTTTAACTTTCCTTTGATTTAAATGGCTTTGTTGAATGCATTTGTCTTTCATTTGATTCGAAAACCTTTGTTGAATGCATTTGACTTTCATTTACTTCAAAAATCTTTGTTTGAATGTGTTTAATTTTGATTAGATTTAAATTGCTTTTTTGAATGCATTTGACTTTCATTTGATTAAAAAAGCTTTTTTGAATGTGTTTGACTTTCATTTGATTTAAATAGCTTTGTTGAATGCATTTGACTTTCATTTGCTTTAAAAAGCTTTGTTTGAATGTGTTTAACTTTCATTTTATTCAAATAGATTTGTTGAATGCATTTGACTTTTATTCCCTTTAAAAACATTTGTTTGATAATGTTTGACTTTCATTTGAGTCAAATAGCTTTGCTGAATGTGTTTGACTGTCATTTGATTCAAAAAGCTTTGTTTAAATAGCTTTGTTTGACTATGATTAGATTTAAATAGCTTTTTTGAATGCATTTGACTTTCATTTGATTGAAAAAGCTTTGTTTGAATGTGTTTGACTCTCACTTGATTCAAATAGCTTTGTTGAATGTATTTGACTTTCATTTGATTCAAAAAGCTTTGTTTATATGTGTTTGACTGTCATTTGATTCAAATAGCTTTGTTGAATCCATTCGACTTTAATTTGATTCAAAAAGCATTGTTTGATTGTGTTTGACTTTCATTTGATTCAAATATCTTTGTTGAATGCATTTGACTTTCATTCTATTCATAAAGCTTTGTTTAAACGTGTTTGACTTTACTTTGATTTAAATAGCTTTGCTGAATGCATTTGACTTTAATTTGATTCGAAAAGCTTTGTGTGAATGTGTTTGACTTTCATTTGATTCAAATAGCTTTGTTGAATGCATTTGACTTTCATTTGCTTCAAAAAGCTTTGTTTAAATGTGTTTGACTTTGATTAGATTTAAATAGCTTTTTTGAATGCATTTGACATTCATTTGATTTAAAAAGCTTTGTTTCAATGTGTTCGATTTTGATTTGATTCAAATAGCTTTGTTGAATGCATTTGACTTTTATTTGCATCAAAAAGCTTTGTTTGTATGTGTTTGACATTCATTTGATTCAAATAGCTTTATTGAATGCATTTGAATTTCATTTGATTCAGAAAGCTTTGTTTGAATGTGTTTGACTTTCATTTGATTCAAATAGCTTTGTTGAATGTATTTGACTTTCATTTGATTCAAAAAGCTTTGTTTAAACGTGTAAATAGCTTTGTTGAATGCATCTGACTTTCATTTGATTCAGAAATCTTTGTTTGAATGTGTTTGACTTTGATTTGATTTAAATAGCTTTGTTGAATGCATTTGACTTTCATTTGCTTCAAAAACTTTTGTTTGAATGTGTTTGACTATAATAAGATTTAATTAGCTTTTTTGAATGCATTTGACTTTAATTTATTTAAAAAGCTTTGTTTGAATGTGTTTGAATTTCATTTGATTCAAATAGATTTGTTGAATGCATTTGACTTTCATTTGATTCAGAATGCTTTGTTTGAATGTGTTTAACTATTATTTAATTTAAAAACCTTTGTTTAATGTGTTTGAATTTCATTTGATTCAAATAGATTTATAGAATTCATTCGACTTTCATTTGATTCAAAAAGCTTTGTTGAATGTATTTGACTTTCATTTGATTTAAACAGCTTTGTGTGAATGTGTTTGAATTTCATTTGATTCAAATAGCTTTGTTGAATGTATTTGACTTTCATTTGATTTAAAAAGCTTTGTTTGAATGTGTTTGACTATCATTTGATTCAAATAGCTTTGTTTAATATATTTGACTTTCATATGATTCAAAAAGCTTTGTTTGAATGTATTTGACTTTCATTTGATTCAAATAGCTTTTTTGAATGTATTTGACTTTCGTTTGCTTCAAAAAGCTTTGTATGAATGTGTTTGACTGTCATTTGATTTAAAAACATTTGTTTAATGTGTTTGACTTTCATTTGATTCAAATGGAATTATAGAATGCATTCTACTTTCATTTAATTTAAAAAGCTTTGTTTGAATGTGTTTGACTTTCATTTGATTCAAACAGCTTTGTTGAATGCATATGACTTTTGTTTGCTTCAAAAAGCTTTGTTTGTATGTGTTTGACTGTCATTTCATTTAAAAACCTTTGTTTAATGTGTTTGACTTTCATATTATTCAAATAGCTTTATAGAATGCATTTGACTTTCATTTGATTCAAAAAGCTTTGTTTGAATGTGTTTGACTTTCATTTTTTTCAAATAGCTTTGTTGAACGCATTTGACTCTCCTTTGCTTTAAAAAGATTTTTTTCAATGTGTTTGACATTCATTTGATTCAAATAGCTTTGTTGAATGCATTTGAATTTCATTTGATTCAGAAAGCTTTGTTTGAATGTGTTTGACTTTCATTTGATTAAAATAGCTTTGTTGAATGTATTTGATTTTCATTTGATTCAAAAAGCTTTGTTTAAACGTGTTTGACTTTCATTTGATTCAAATAGCTTTGTTGAATGCATTTGTCTTTCATTTGATTCATAAAGCCTTGTTTGAATGTGTTTGACTTTCAATTGATTCAAATAGCTTTGTTTAATGCATTTGACTTTCATTTGATTCAGAAAGCTTTGTTTGAATGTGTTTGACTTTCATTTGATTCAAATAGCTTTGTTGAATGCATTTGACTTTTATTTGATTCAGAAAGCTTTCTTTGAATGTGTTTGACTTTCCTTTGATTTAAATAGCTTAGTTGAATGTATTTGACTTTCATTTGCTTCAAAAAGCTTTGTTTGATTGTGTTTGACTTTCATTTGATTCAAATAGCTTTGTTGATTGCATTAGACTTTCATTTGATTCAAAAAGCTTTGTTTGTATGTGTTTGACTTTCATTTGATTCAAATAGCTTTGTTAAATGCCTTTGAATTTCATTTGATTCAGAAAGCTTTGTATGAATGTGTTTGACTTTCAATTGATTCAAATAGCTTTGTTGAATACATTTGACTTTCATTTGATTCGAAAAGCTTTGTTTGAATGTGTTTGACTTTCATTTAATTATACTAGCTTTGTTGAATGCATTTGACTTTTATTTGCTTCAAAAAGCTTTGTTTGAATGTGTTTGACTTTGATTTGACATAAATACCTTTTTTGAATGCATTTGACTTTCATTTGATTTAAAAATCTTTGTTTGAATGTGTTTGACTGTCATTTGATTTAAAAACCTTTGTTTAATGTGTTTGACTTTCATTTGATTCAAATATATTTTTAGAATGCATTCGACTTTCATTTGATTCAAAAAGCTTTGTTTGAATGTGTTTGACTTTCATTTGATGCAAATAGCTTGTTGAGTGCATCTGACTTTCGTTTGCTTCAAAAAGCTTAGTTTGAATGCATTTGACTTTCATTTTATTCAAAAACCTTTGTTTGAATGTGTTTGACTTTCATTTGATTCAAATAGCTTTGTTAAATGCATTTGACTTTCATTTGATTCAAAAAGCTTTGTTTGAATGTGTGTGTTTTTCATTTGATACAAATAGCTTTGTTGAATGCATATGACTTTTGTTTGCTTCAAAAAGCTTTGTTTGTATGTTGGTTTGACTGTCATTTGATTTAAAAACCTTTGTTTAATGTGTTTGACTTTCATATTATTTAAATAGCTTTATAGAATGCATTTGACTTTCATTTGATTCAAAAAGCTTTGTTTGAATGTGTTTGACTTTCATTTTATTCAAATAGCTTTGTTGAACGCATTTGACTCTCCTTTGCTTCAAAAAGCTTTTTTTTCAATGTGTTTGAATTTCATTTGATTCAAGTAGCTTTGTTGAATGCATTTGACTTTCATTTGCTTCAAAAATCTTTGTTTGAATGTGTTTGACTTTCACTTGATTCAAATAGCTTTGTTGAATGCATTTAACTTTCATTTTATTCAAAAAGCTTTGGTTGAATGTGTTTGACTTTCATTTGATTCAAATAGCTTTGTTGAATGCATTTGACTTCCATTCTATTCATAAAGCTTTGTTTGAATGTGTTTGACTTTCGTTTGATTCAAATAGCTTTGTTGAATGCATTTGAATTTCATTTGCTTCAAAATGCTTTGTTTGAATGTGTTTGACTTTGATTAGATTTAAATAGCTTTTTTGAATGTATTCGACTTTCATTTGATTTAAAAAGTTTTGTTTGAATGTGTTTGACTTTGATTTGACTTAAATAGCTTTTTTGAATGCATTTGACTTTTATTTGATTTTAAAATCTTTGTTTGAATGTGTTTGACTGTCATTTGATTTAAAAACCTTTGTTTAATGTGTTTGACTTTCATTTGATTCAAATATATTTGTAGAATGCATTCGACTTTCATTTGATTCATAAAGCTTTGTTTGAATGTGTTTGACTTTCATTTGATGCAAATAGCTTGTTGAGTGCATCTGACTTTCGTTTGCTTCAAAAAGCTTAGTTTGAATGCATTTGACTTTCATTTTATTTAAAAACCTTTGTTTGAATGTGTTTGACTTTCATTTGATTCAAATAGCTTTGTTGAATGTATTTGACTTTCATTTGATTCAAAAAGCTTTGGTTATATGTGTTTGACTCTCATTTGATTCAAATAGCTTTGTTGAATGCATTTAACTTTCATTTGATTCAAAAAGTTTTGTTTGAATGTGTGTGTTTTTCATTTGATACAAATAGCTTTATTGAATGCATATGACTTTTGTTTGCTTCAAAAAGCTTTGTTTGTATGTTGGTTTGACTGTCATTTGATTTAAAAACCTTTGTTTAATGTGTTTGACTTTCATATTATTCAAATAGCTTTATAGAATGCATTTGACTTTCATTTGATTCAAAAAGCTTTGTTTGAATGTGTTTGACTTTCATTTTATTCAAATAGCTTTGTTTAACGCATTTGACTCTCCTTTGCTTCAAAAAGCTTTTTTTTCAATGTGTTTGAATTTCATTTGATTCAAATAGCTTTGTTGTTGTAGCCAAGCCTAACAACTTGGTTATGGACGTTTCTTTGGTCCAAGATGTAGCATCATGCATTGATGCTATGCGTTCTATCTATGTGCAACAAGATATTCAATCCTTTGAGTTTCTTGTTGTTCTTATTAACTAGTTCATTCTAGTTCTTTTTATGCTTTGAATAAATTGTAAACTTTAGTTCTTTTAAGTTTGCAAATTAGTTATATTTTTCTTACTTCTTTTTAGCTAATTTTAGTTCGAAAAATATTGTTACATTCACATAAAGTACAAGTACAAGATACACAAAAGAAGACAGCCATTTAAGCTTGGAAAACAACATAGAATCCGAAATTCTTTTGGAGGAATCTCAAGGCTTCAAAATGGGAGTTACAATCAGTTTTCAAAGAGGAATTACAAGCCATTACAAGCCTTAATTTCAGCCTTTAAGTGGCCGTTAATTTCAGTCAAACTTGGAGCATCTTAAGCCTTAATTTCGGCCTTCATTTGGCTGTTCAATTCGGTCAGCTTTTGGAGCAACTAAAGGGCGTCCAAATACACTTTAGTCCACATACATTCAAGCTACTTTCAAGGCTAGAATCAAGGGGAAATTACTCTTCTTTTGCTGTTTGAATTAGGCGTGAATTATGGGGCTGTTTTGCTTCTAATTTGCTGCTTTGTTGGGCGTAAATCAAGGGGAGTTTAAAGCCTTCACTTGCTGCTTTGTTGGGCGTAAATCAAGGGGAGTTTAAGCCTTCATTTGCTGCTTTGTTGGACGTGCATTAAGGGGGAGTTAAGCTCTCTTATTTTCTGATTTTTGGAGCATCTTTTGGAGGTTACAAACCGCCACTTTCTAAGCTTATGTACCTAGTTAAGTTTAGCTTCTTTAATTGATGTATCTAGACATTAAAAATCAGATTTTGATGCTTAGTTTAAGCATGTAACAAGTGAGCTAAAAAGTCACTTAAGTTAGCTTGTACTTATGATGCTTGTTTACTATAAATAACAAGCAAATGTGAATGAAAAATATAGAGAATATTTTGAACAAAAAATTGTGTTTTTACACTCGTTTCTTGGATTAGAAACAAACTTGAAATTCTTGGATTTGGAATTTCGTTTCCTTTGCTTAGTTAACTAGCTTAGACTACTAGTTGGCTTGTGATCTTAGGAACCCAAACTCGTTTCTTAGTGGTGTGTCTGTATCTAAGAAGCCTTTTTGGTTTTAGTCTTACTTATCCTTGGTTTATCCCTTGTGTATTTCGGGTTGATACTCCAAATATACAACATTTGGCGCTAGAAGGAGGGTGACTAGCAAAAAAAAAAAAAAAAAAAAAATACTCGTCCCAAAACACATATCCCAAACACCTACCCCAAACACAAACCCAAACACAACCATGACAAACGTTCCACCACCTAATTGGCAAGAATATGTCAATAAGGTTGAGCAAGAGAAAGAAGATATGGAGCAACGAATGAAGTATATGCAAGATCAATTGAAAGATCTTACTATTAAGTTGCGCCATAATAGAGAAGGTTCACCCACCCATAGTGAAGATGACATGAGTGAGTCTACTTTCAATAACAATGAGAGACCTTTTAGTGAAAGAGAAAGGTCACGTTCTAACAATGACATAAAAGCAGACATTCCTGAATATGATGGCAAACTCGATGCTGATGAGTTTGTAGAATGGTTGAGAACGGTGGAGAGAGTGTTTGACTATAAGCAAACACCAGAGGAGAAAAAGGTGAAAATTGTGGCCTTGAAGCTACGAAAATATGCCTCAACTTGGTGGGCTAGTGTGTGCGCCAAGAGGGAAAGGCAAGACAAAGAAAAAGTGAGATCATGGGTTAAGATGAAGAAATTGTTGAAGCAAAAGTTTCTTCCCACATACTATGTGCAAGAAAACTTTTCAAAATTCCATAACCTCAAGCAAGGTACAAAATCGGTAGAAGAATATGCTAGGGAATTTGAAGGATTTGTCATGAAATGTGGAGTAGAGGAAGATGAACCTCAAACATTGGTGCGTTTTTTGGGAGGACTTGACCCAAAAATAGCCAATGTGGCCGAGCTACACCCTTACACCACCCTTGAAGAGCTCATTATCTTAGCACATAAGATTGAGCAACAACAAAAGGCAAGAGGCAAAAGTGATTCTTCACGTTTTGCTTCTCAATCCTCATCTCCCCAAAAAAGGCAAACAAATTTCCAACCTTTCAAATCCGCAACCACCCAACCTACTTCTAAACCACCCTCTCAAACCACCCAAAAATCCAATCCAAAACCAGGCCCAAGAAGATGCTTTAGGTGTCAAGGCCTTGGACATATGGCTAGTGATTGTCCAAATAAGAAAATTGTTACTTTGGTGGAGCATGTAGAGAAGAACGAATTAGAAGATGAAGAGGACAACAACCTTGAGGAGAATGATGAGTATGCGTGTCTAGGTCCGGATGAAGGGGAATGTTTGGTGGTTCGACGTACACTAAGCAATATGTTGGACCAAGAAGGGAGCTTGCAACGTGAGGCAATCTTTCGCACTCGTTGCACCATTGGAGGAAAGGTATGCACTTTGATTATTGATGGAGGTAGTTGTACCAATGTAGCTTCGCAAGTTATGATAGACAAGTTGAAAATGAAAACTATCCCTCATCCTACACCATATAAAATTCAATGGTTAAGTCATAGTAAAGGGATTTATGTCACACAACAAGTCTTGTTATCATTTAGCATTGGTAAAACTTATGAGGAAGAATTATGGTGTGATGTTGTACCTATGGATGCATGTCATGTTTTACTTGGTAGGCCTTGGTTATTTGATAGACGTGTGATGCATGATGGTTACAAAAACACCTACTCCTTTTCTAAGGATGGAAAGAAAATTGTCCTTACCTCTTTAATCCCCAAAAATGATCACTCCACATCCACGCTTCCCACTTCCCTCACCACTCTTTGCCTCTCAGAAAAAAATCACCCACTCCTTGCCTCTCTTCTCAAAACCTATGCTCATGTTTTCCCCAACGATATCCTTCATGGATTACCCCCAAAGCATATCAAGTATCGGTTTCCTATTCCAATATTGGTTGATAATGCTTACAAAGTTGCATTGCACGGAGAGTATGGTGTTTCTAGCATCTTTAATGTGGCTGATTTATCACTTTACTATGATGAGCTTGAAGAATTGCCGAGTTTGAGGGCAAACTCTTTTCAAGAAGGGGGGAATGTTGTAGCCAAGCCTAACAACTTGGTTATGGACGTTTCTTTGGTCCAAGATGTAGCATCATGCATTGATGCTATGCGTTCTATCTATGTGCAACAAGATATTCAATCCTTTGAGTTTCTTGTTGTTCTTATTAACTAGTTCATTCTAGTTCTTTTTATGCTTTGAATAAATTGTAAACTTTAGTTCTTTTAAGTTTGCAAATTAGTTATATTTTTCTTACTTCTTTTTAGCTAATTTTAGTTCGAAAAATATTGTTACATTCACATAAAGTACAAGTACAAGATACACAAAAGAAGACAGCCATTTAAGCTTGGAAAACAACATAGAATCCGAAATTCTTTTGGAGGAATCTCAAGGCTTCAAAATGGGAGTTACAATCAGTTTTCAAAGAGGAATTACAAGCCATTACAAGCCTTAATTTCAGCCTTTAAGTGGCCGTTAATTTCAGTCAAACTTGGAGCATCTTAAGCCTTAATTTCGGCCTTCATTTGGCTGTTCAATTCGGTCAGCTTTTGGAGCAACTAAAGGGCGTCCAAATACACTTTAGTCCACATACATTCAAGCTACTTTCAAGGCTAGAATCAAGGGGAAATTACTCTTCTTTTGCTGTTTGAATTAGGCGTGAATTATGGGGCTGTTTTGCTTCTAATTTGCTGCTTTGTTGGGCGTAAATCAAGGGGAGTTTAAAGCCTTCACTTGCTGCTTTGTTGGGCGTAAATCAAGGGGAGTTTAAGCCTTCATTTGCTGCTTTGTTGGACGTGCATTAAGGGGGAGTTAAGCTCTCTTATTTTCTGATTTTTGGAGCATCTTTTGGAGGTTACAAACCGCCACTTTCTAAGCTTATGTACCTAGTTAAGTTTAGCTTCTTTAATTGATGTATCTAGACATTAAAAATCAGATTTTGATGCTTAGTTTAAGCATGTAACAAGTGAGCTAAAAAGTCACTTAAGTTAGCTTGTACTTATGATGCTTGTTTACTATAAATAACAAGCAAATGTGAATGAAAAATATAGAGAATATTTTGAACAAAAAATTGTGTTTTTACACTCGTTTCTTGGATTAGAAACAAACTTGAAATTCTTGGATTTGGAATTTCGTTTCCTTTGCTTAGTTAACTAGCTTAGACTACTAGTTGGCTTGTGATCTTAGGAACCCAAACTCGTTTCTTAGTGGTGTGTCTGTATCTAAGAAGCCTTTTTGGTTTTAGTCTTACTTATCCTTGGTTTATCCCTTGTGTATTTCGGGTTGATACTCCAAATATACAACATTTGTTGAATGCATTTGACTTTCATTTGATTTAAAAAAGCTTTGTTTGAATGTGTGTGTTTTTCATTTAATACAAATAGCTTTGTTGAATGCATTTAACTTTCATTTTATTCAAAAAGCTTTGTTTGAATGTGTTTGACTTTCATTTGATTCAAATAGCTTTGTTGAATGCATTTGACTTCCATTCTATTCATAAAGCTTTGTTTGATGTGTTTGACTTTCGTTTGATTCAAATAGCTTTGTTGAATGCATTTAACTTTCATTTGCTTCAAAATGCTTTGTTTGAATGTGTTTGACTTTGATTAGATTTAAATAGCTTTTTTGAATGTATTCGACCTTCATTTGATTTAAAAGCTTTGTTTGAATGTGTTTGACTTTGATTTGATTTAAATAGCTTTTTTGAATGCATTTGACTTTCATTTGATTTAAAAAGCTTTGTTTGAATGTGTTTGACTGTCATTTGATTTAAAAACTTTTGTTTAATGTGTTTGACTTTCATTTGATTCAAATTGTTTTGGGTGTTTTTGTCCCTTGGGAGAGTTACAACTCGAAGACTGGTCCTGCTGACTCTGTACCTGCAAAAACAACGGAGACACCGGTTGGGTTGTGCTCCGCCTCCAACGCTCAAGTTAGTAACTTGAAGGAGAATAAAAAGTGCGGAAATTTAGGTGGGGATCTGCTTGGATTCCAAGCTCAGGAGTTCTCTGATGAGAGAGAAAGTAGGATGTAATAAATGATAGTAAATTTCTGAATGTCCCCCATTTTGGGGGAATATCTCCCTATTTATAGGGTCATTGGGAAAAGTGCCCCTTCCTAGGTCATTCTGACCTAGGACTGATGGGCTGCGCCGCCAAATAGCGGATTTTGGGGAATTGGGCCCTTGAAGGCCGCAATTCTAAGGAAGTATCTGGAGAGGCCACATGTCAGATGGAGATTGGCCAAGGATGACCTGCCAGCCTATGACACGTGGCACCCCCTCATTGGTCCACTTGTCTAGGGTAAAAATTCTCTAAACATTTGCCCCTCACAAGTGGCACGTGGCAGGCCACGTGGCACCTGTGACACGTGTCAGCCCATGAAGGGTGAACAGTGAAAACGACTATTTTTTGACAGAGGTGACGGGGATTCGTGCCGTTTTACCCCCTATAAATAGGGATTTACCCCCCCTCCCTCCTCTTCACTTTTTTACAATCCTTGACTTTTTAGAGAGAGAGAGTTTTCTAGAGAGAGGTGCTCTGATCCCGGTTGCGTTTAAGCAAGTTCAAGATTTCCGTGTGCTCTTTCGAAGTCACCCGGTCACCGGTTACTTTGCCGTTTTCAGATTTTCAGAACTCAAAGTAAGTTAACTATCCGTTTCCTTCTTTAAGTTTTCTTCTTTTTCTTTTTCTTTAGCCTGTATACACTCATTTCCGGCTGTATACATTAATTTTTCAAAAATAAAATGAACTCTCCGTTTGCACACACGGCACTACCTAGGACGCTCAGCCGGTCACCAGGGACGTCTGAGTCTAGAACCGGGGGTGCCATGTCTGGAGTTTCTGGAGTGCTTTGCTCATCTCCGGCTTCTTCCCTCTCTGAGTCTGTGCAGGACACAATGGCCAGAACTAAGCAAACGGCTACCAAGCCTAGCAGGCGGCGCACTAGGGAAGTGCCCGCAAGTGAAGTTGTGAGGGAGGAGGACTATGAGGCGGCTAAGCAAAGTAATTCAGCTGAGGACACCCCGTCTACCTCCAGCAACAGCGACTCGAGGGGAGACGGTGAGGAGACCGCCTCCTCTCCAGACCAGCCAAATAACTCAGCCGAAAAGGCTGCTGAAGAGCAAGAGGGATCCGGCTCTAATGGAGAGGACGTTGTTGAGGCTTATCGCCAAACAGCAAAGAAAGAAATAAACCCGGATCCCACCAAGACCCGGATGAAGCCTGGAGACAGGGCTCTTCTTGAAAACGGCTTTGAGGCTTTCAAACAACAACATCCCTTTGGGGATGACTGGGATATCATTGTCCCTCCGGCTGATGCTGTTCTAGCCTAGGGGGATGACATAGAACACGCAGACAACTACTTCGTCTGCTATGAGGCGGTGATAGAAGCCGGCCTCCGCTTTCCCCTTCACCGCGGCATCCGGAAGATTCTGAAGGGGTACAACTTGGGGGTGTGGCAATTGACACCCAACTCCTGGGTCAATATCCGGAGCTACATTGCCGCATGCTAGCTCCAGGACATTGAGCCCAGTTTTACTACATTCGCCCACATGCACTACCTCAAGAGTGCCCCAGGCGGATATGGAGCGTGGTACACTATTTCCACGCTCCCGAAATATCTGATGACCTTGGACAAGGTGTCCAAGTGGGGAGGCTGGAAAGACAAGTGGTACTTGGTCTCCTCCCCTCAAGTGAGAATAAACAAGATCCTCCGGCGCTACAACAAAGAGCCGGCTTTGGTGGGCCAGAAGTGTATACGCCCAGCTCTTACTACCAAAGCCCGGGAGCAAATAATAGAGCCGAAGTTCTTCAAGACAACAACTGAGCCCTTGGGGGATGGGACTCACATAGTTGTTCCAAGAAACTGGATCCCCCACCCGGATTTCTTTGCGGATGAGAGATTCTTGTTCGCTTGCGGGTTGAGCCCTATGTTTCCAAAGGGTAGATACACTCACCCACCCGGCGGTCTTCCGCCTGCAATTTAAATTTCAATGCTTTGAACTTTTTCTTGTTCTAACACTTTTCATGTTTTTCTGCAGAGGAAGCAAGGAGAATGGTTGACCCAGCCAAGACTCCGGCTAAGTCTGCGGCTCAGCTCCGCAAGGAAAATATTATGGCCAAGAAGGCCATCATTGAGGCCAAGGAGGCTAAAAAAGGCGGGGTAAGATAATCTTCAAACTTCTCTTGAATTTTTTCAAGTTCTTTCTGATACCGGATGACTTACGGTTTCCCTGCTTTTTTGCAGGCTTCAACTGGCATCCTCCCCCGCTCCGTAACAAAGGTCTTAAAAAGACCTGGGGATGAGAACCTTCAGAAGCCGGCTGCCAAAGCCGAGAAGAAGGCAACCTCGACGGTCTCCGGCACTAATGCCAAAGGCCACCCAACAACTGGGGGAAAAGGCCCCGAAGCCATGGCAACTCTGAGTGAAAACTCAGAGAAGTCAAAGAGAAAGCCGGATGCTACTGAAGCATCGAAGGATGGCGAGCCATCCAGGGCTGCAGGTGGGATTCAACATAGCTTTTTTGAATGCATTTGACTTTCGTCCCAACCTTGTAAACACATTTGAATTTCAAGGTTGCAGCCAAGCCATCCGCGAGCCATCCAGGGCTGCAGCGGCACCAGGTGGCATCGTCCCAACCTTGTAAACACATTTGAATTTCATGGGCTATGTTGAATGCATTTGAATTTCACATAGCTTTTTTGAATGCATTTGACTTTCGTTTGCTTCAAAAAGCTTTGTTTGAATGTGTTTGACTGTCATTTGATTTCAAAACATTTGTTTAATGTGTTTGACTTTCATTTGATTCAAAAGGAATTATAGAGTGCATTCGACTTTCATTTTATTCAAAAAGCTTTGTTTGAATGTGTTTGACTTTCACTTGATTCAAATAGCTTTGTTAAATGCATTTGAATTTCATTTGATTCAGAAAGCTTTGTTTGAATGTGTTTGACTTTCATTTGATTCAAATAGCTTTGTTGAATGTATTTGACTTTCATTTGATTCAAAAAGCTTTGTTTAAATGTGTTTGACTTTCATTTGATTCAAATAGCTTTGTTGAATGCATTTGACTCTCATTTGATTCATAGAGCTTGTTTGAATGTGTTTGACTTTCATTTCATTTAAATAGCTTTGTTGAATGCATTTGACTTTCATTTGATTCAGAAATCTTTGTTTGAATGTGTTTTACTTTCAATTGATTCAAATAGGTTTGTTAAATGCATTTGACTTTCATTTGATTCAAAAAGCTTTGTTTAAATGTGTTTGACTTTCATTTGATTCAAATAGCTTTGTTGAATGCATTAGACATTCATTTGTTTCAAAAAGGTTGGTTTGAATGTGTTTGACTTTCACTTAATTCAAATAGTTTTGTTGAATGCATTTGACTTTCATTTGATTCAAAAAGCTTTGTTTGAATGTGTTTGACTTTCATTTGATTCAAATAGCTTTGTTTGTATGTGTTTGACTTTCATTTGATTCAAATAGCTTTGTTGAATGCATTTGAATTTCATTTGATTCAGAAAGCTTTGTATGAATGTGTTTGACTTTTAATTGATTCAAATAGCTTTGTTGAATACATTTGACTTTTATTTGATTCGAAAAGATTTGTTTGAATGTGTTTGACTTTCATTTAATTATACTAGCTTTGTTGAATGCATTTGACTTTCATTTGCTTTAAAAGCTTTGTTTGAATGTGTTTGACTTTGATTTGACTTAAATAGCTTTTTTGAATGCATTTGACTTTCATTTGATTTAAAAAGCTTTGTTTGAATGTGTTTGACTGTCATTTGATTTAAAAACCTTTGTTTAATGTGTTTGACTTTCAATTTGATTCAAATATATTTGTAGAATGCATTCGACTTTCATTGGATACAAAAAGCTTTGTTTGAATGTGTTTGACTTTCATTTGATGCAAATAGCTTGTTGAGAGCATCTGACTTTCGTTTGCTTCAAAAAGCTTAGTTTGAATGTGTTTGAATGTCATTTGATTTAAAAACCTTTGTTTAATGTGTTTGACTTTCATATTATTCAAATAGCTTTATAGAATGCATTTGACTTTCATTTGATTCAAAAAGCTTTGTTTGAATGTGTTTCACTTTCAATTGATTCAAATAGCTTTGTTGAATGCATTTGACTATCATTTGATTCGAAAAGCTTTGTTTGAATGTGTTTGACTTTTATTTGATTCAAATAGCTTTGTTGAACGCATTTGACTCTCCTTTGCTTCAAAAAGCTTTTTTTCAATGTGTTTGACTTTCATTTGATTCAAATAGCTTTGTTGAATGCATTTGACTTTCATTTGCTTCAAAAATCTTTGTTTGAATGTGTTTGACTTTCACTTGATTCAAATAGCTTTGTTGAATGCATTTGACTTTCATATGAGTCAAAAAAGCTTTGTTTGAATGTGTTTGACTTTCATTTGATTCAAATAGCTTTGTTTAATGCGTTTGACTTTCATTTGATTTGAAAAGCTTTGTTTGAATGTGTTTGACTTTCATTTGATTCAAATAGCTTTGTTGAATGCATTTGACGTTCATTTGCTTCAAAAACCTTTGTTTGAATGTGTTTGATTTTCATTTATTTTAAATAGATTTATAGAATGCATACGACTTTCATTTGATTCAAAAAGCTTTGTTTTGAATGTGTTTGACTTACACTTTATTCAAATAGTTTTGTTGAATGCATTTGACTTTCATTTGATTCAAAAAGCTTTGTTTGTAAGTGTTTGACTTTCATTTGATTCAAATAGCTTTGTTGAATGCATTTGACTTTCTTTTAATTCAAATATCTTTGTTTGTGTGTGTTTGACTTTCATTTGATTCAAATATCTTTGTTGAATGCATTTGAATTTCAATTGATTCAGAAAGCTTTATATGAATGTGTTTGACTTTTAATTGATTCAAATAGCTTTGTTGAATACATTTGACTATCATTTGGTTCGAAAAGCTTTGTTTGAATGTGTTTGACTTTCATTTAATTATACTAGCTTTGTTGAATGCCTTTGACTTTCATTTGATTCAAAAAGCTTTGTTTGAATGTGTGTGATTTTCATTTGATACAAAAAGCTTTGTTGAATGCATATGACTTTTGTTTGCTTGAAAAAGCTTTGTTTGTATGTGTTTGACTGTCATTTGATTTAAAAACCTTTGTTTAATGTGTTTGACTTTCATATTATTCAAATAGCTTTATAGAATGCATTTGACTTTCATTTGATTCAAAAAGCTTTGTTTGAATGTGTTTGACTTTCATTTTATTCAAATAGCTTTGTTGAACGCATTTGACTCTCCTTTGCTTCAAAAAGTATTTTTTCAATGTGTTTGACTTTCATTTGATTCAAATAGCTTTGTTGAATGCATTTGACTTTCATTTGCTTAAAAAATCTTTGTTTGAATGTGTTTGACTTTCACTTGATTCAAATAGCTTTGTTGAATGCATTTGACTTTCATTTGAGTCAAAAAAGCTTTGTTTGAATGTGTTTGACTTTCATTTGATTAAAATAGCTTAGTTTAATGCGTTTGACTTTCATTTGATTTGAAAAGCTTTGTTTGAATGTGTTTGACTTTCATTTGATTCAAATAGCCTTGTTGAATGCATTTGACGTTCATTTGCTTCAAAAACCTTTGTTTAAATGTGTTTGACTTTCATTTATTTTAAATAGATTTATAGAATGCATTCGACTTTCATTTGATTCAAAAAGCTTTGTTTGAATGTGTTTGACTTTCACTTAATTCAAATAGTTTTTTTGAATGCATTTGACTTTCATTTGATTCAAAAAGCTTTGTTTGTATGTGTTTGACTTTCATTTGATTCAAATAGCTTTGTTGAATGCATTTGACTTTCTTTTAATTCAAAAAGCTTTGTTTGTATGTGTTTGACTTTCATTTGATTCAAATAGCTTTGTTGAATGCATTTGAATTTCAATTGATTCAGAAAGCTTTGTATGAATGTGTTTGACTTTTAATTGATTCAAATAGCTTTGTTGAATACATTTGACTTTCATTTGGTTCGAAAAGCTTTGTTTGAATGTGTTTAACTTTCATTTAATTATACTAGGTTTGTTGAATGCATTTGACTTTCATTTGATTCAAAAAGCTTTGTTTGAATGTGTGTGATTTTCATTTGATACAAATAGCTTTGTTGAATGCATATGACTTTTGTTTGCTTCAAAAAGCTTTGTTTGTATGTGTTTGACTGTCATTTGATTTAAAAACCTTTGTTTAATGTGTTTGACTTTCATATTATTCAAATAGCTTTATAGAATGCATTTGACTTTCATTTGATTCAAAAAGCTTTGTTTGAATGTGTTTGACTTTCATTTTATTCAAATAGCTTTGTTGAACGCATTTGACTCTCCTTTGCTTCAAAAAGCATTTTTTCAAAGTGTTTGACTTTCATTTGATTCAAATAGCTTTGTTGAATGCATTTGACTTTCATTTGCTTCAAAAATCTTTGTTTGAATGTGTTTGACTTTCACTTGATTCAAATAGCTTTGTTGAATGCATTTGACTTTCATTTGAGTCAAAAAAGCTTTGTTTGAATGTGTTTGACTTTCATTTGATTCAAGTAGCTTTGTTTAATGCGTTTGACTTTCATTTGATTTGAAAAGCTTTGTTTGAATGTGTTTGACTTTCATTTGATTCAAATAGCCTTGTTGAATGCATTTGACGTTCATTTGCTTCAAAAACCTTTGTTTGAATGTCTTTGACTTTCATTTATTTTAAATAGATTTATAGAATGCATTCGACTTTCATTTGATTCAAAAAGCTTTGTTTGAATGTGTTTGACTTGCACTTAATTCAAATAGTTTTTTTGAATGCATTTGACTTTCATTTGATTCAAAAAGCTTTGTTTGTATGTGTTTGACTTTCATTTGATTCAAATAGCTTTGTTGAATGCATTTGACTTTCTTTTAATTCAAAAAGCTTTGTTTGTATGTGTTTGACTTTCATTTGATTCAAATAGCTTTGTTGAATGCATTTGAATTTCAATTGATTCAGAAAGCTTTGTATGAATGTGTTTGACTTTTAATTGATTCAAATAGCTTTGTTGAATACATTTGACTTTCATTTGGTTCGAAAAGCTTTGTTTGAATGTGTTTAACTTTCATTTAATTATACTAGCTTTGTTGAATGCATTTGACTTTCATTTGATTCAAAAAGCTTTGTTTGAATGTTTTTGACTTTGATTTGACTTAAATAGCTTTTTTGAATGCATTTGATTTTCATTTGATACAAAAAGCTTTGTTGAATGCATATGACTTTTGTTTGCTTCAAAAAGCTTTGTTTGTATGTGTTTGACTGTCATTTGATTTAAAAACCTTTGTTTAATGTGTTTGACTTTCATATTATTCAAATAGCTTTATAGAATGCATTTGACTTTCAGTTGATTCAAAAAGCTTTTTTTGAATGTGTTTGACTTTCATTTGATTCAAATAGCATTTTTGAATACATTTGACTCTCCTTTGCTTCAAAAAGCTTTTATTAATGTGTTTGACTTTCATTTGACTCAAATGGCTTTGTTGAATGCATTTGACTTTCATTTGATTCAGAAAACTTCGTTCGAATGTGTTTGACTTTCAATTTTTCTAATAGCTTTGTTGAATGCATTTGACTCTCCTTTGATTCAAAAAGATTTTTTTAATGTGTTTGACTTTCATTTGATTCAAATAGATTTGTTGAATGCATTTGACTTTCATTTGATTCAAAAAGCTTTGTTTGTATGTGTTTGACTTTCATTTGATTCAAATAGCTTTGTTGAATGCATTTGACTTTCATTTAATTCAAAAAGCTTTGTTTGTATGTGTTTGACTTTCATTTGATTCAAATAGCTTTGTTGAATGCATTTGAATTTCATTTGATTCAGAAAGCTTTGTATGAATGTGTTTGACTTTTAATTGATTCAAATAGCTTTGTTGAATACATTTGACTTTCATTTGGTTCGAAAAGCTTTGTTTAAATGTGTTTGACTTTCACTTAATTATACTAGCTTTGTTGAATGCATTTGACTTTCATTTGCTTCAAAAAGCTTTGTTTGAATGTGTTTGACTTTGATTTGACTTAAATAGCTTTTTTGAATGCATTTGACTTTCATTTGAATTAAAAAGCTTTGTTTGAATGTGTTTGACTGTCATTTGATTTTAAAAACCTTTGTTTGATGTGTTTGACTTTCAATTTGATTCAAATATATTTGTAGAATGCATTCGACTTTCATTTGATTAAAAAAGCATTGTTTGAATGTGTTTGACTTTCATTTGATGCAAATAGCTTGTTGAGTGCATCTGACATTCGTTTGCTTCAAAAAGCTTAGTTTGAATATGTTTGAATGTCATTTGATTTAAAAACCTTTGTTTAATGTGTTTGTCTTTCATATTATTCAAATAGCTTTATAGAATGCATTTGACTTTCATTTGATTCAAAAAGCTTTGTTTGAATGTGTTTGACTTTCATTTTATTCAAATAGCTTTGTTGAATGCATTTGACTCTCCTTTGCTTCAAAAAGCTTTTTTTTTGATGTGTTTGACTTTCATTTAATTCAAATAGATTTGTTGAATGCATTTGACTTTCATTTGATTCAGAAAGCTTTGTTTGAATGTGTTTCACTTTCAATTGATTCAAATAGCTTTGTTGAATGCATTTGACTATCGTTTGATTCGAAAAGCTTTGTTTGAATGTGTTTGACTTTCATTTGATTCAAATAGCTTTGTTGAATGCATTTGACTTTCATTTGCTTCAAAAAGCTTTGTTTGAATGTGTTTGACTTTGATTTGATTTAAATAGCTTCTTTAAATGCATTTGACTTTCATTTGATTTAAAAAGCTTTGTTTGAATGTGTTTGACTGTCATTTTATTTAAAAACCTTTGTTTAATGTGTTTGACTTTCATTTGATTCAAATAGATTTGTTGAATGCATTTGACTTTCATTTGATTCAGAAAGCTTTGTTTGAATGTGTTTCACTTTCAATTGATTCAAATAGCTTTGTTGAATGCATTTGACTATTATTTGATTTGAAAATCTTTGTGTGAATGTGTTTGACTTTCATTTCATTTAAATAGCTTTGTTGAATGCATTTGACTTTCATTTGATTCAGAAATCTTTGTTTGAATGTGTTTGACTTTCAATTGATTCAAATAGCTTTGTTAAATGCATTTGACTTTCATTTGATTCAAAAAGCTTTGTTTAAATGTGTTTGACTTTCATTTGATTCAAATAGCTTTGTTGAATGCATTTGACTTTCATTTGTTTCAAAAAGGTTTGTTTGAATGTGTTTGACTTTCATTTGATTCAAATAGATTTGTTGAATGCATTTGACATTCATTTGATTCAGAAAGCTTTGTTTGAATGTGTTTGACTATCATTTTATTTAAAAACCTTTGTTTAATGTGTTTGAATTTCATTTGATTCAAATAGATTTATAGAAGTCATTCGACTTTCATTTGATTCAAAAATCTTTGTTGAATGTATTTGACTTTCATTTGATTTATAAAGCTTTGTGTGAATGGGTTTGACTTTCATTTGATTCAAATAGCTTTGTTGAATGTATTTGACTCTCATTTGATTTAAAAAGCTTTGTTTGAATGTGTTAGATTATCATTTGATTCAAATAGCTTTGTTTAATATATTTGACTTTCATTTGATTCAAAAAGCTTTGTTTGAATGTATTTGACTTTCATTTGATTCAAATAGCTTTTTTGAATGCATTTGACTTTCGTTTGATTCAAAAAGCTTTGTTTGAATGTGTTTGACTGTCATTTGATTCAAATAGCTTTGTTGAATGCATTTGACTTTCATTTGTTTCAAAAAGGTTTGTTTGAATTTGTTTGACTTTCATTTGATTCAAATAGATTTGTTGAATGCATTTGACTTTCATTTGATTCAGAAAGCTTTTTTTGAATGTGTTTGACTATCATTTTATTTAAAAACCTTTGTTTAATGTGTTTGAATTTCATTTGAATCAAATGGATTTATAGAAGTCATTCGACTTTCATTTGATTCAAAAAGCTTTGTTGAATGTATTTGACTTTCATTTGATTTATAAAGCTTTGTGTGAATGGGTTTGACTTTCATTTGATACAAATAGCTTTGTTGAATGTATTTGACTTTCATTTGATTTAAAAACCTTTGTTTGAATGTGTTAGACTATCATTTGATTCAAACAGCTTTGTTTAATATATTTGACTTTCATTTGATTCAAAAAGCTTTGTTTGAATGTATTTGACTTTCATTTGATTCAAATAGCTTTTTTGAATGCATTTGACTTTCGTTTGCTTCAAAAAGCTTTGTTTGAATGTGTTTGACTGTCATTTGATTTAAAAATATTTGTTTAACGTGTTTGACTTTCATTTGATTCAAATGGATTAATAGAATGTATTCGACTTTCATTTGATTTAAAAAGCTTTGTTTGAATGTGTTTGACTTTGATTTGATTTAAATAGCTTTTTTGAATGCATTTGACTTTTATTTGATTTTAAAAGCTTTGTTTGAATGTATTTGACTTTCATTTGATTTAAAAAGCTTTGTTTGAATGTGTTAGACTATCATTTGATTCAAATAGCTTTGTTTAATATATTTGACTTTCATTTGATTCAAATGGAATTATAGAATGCATTCGACTTTCATTTGATTCTAAAAGCTTTGTTTGAATGTGTTTGACTTTTACTTGATTCAAATAGCTTTGTTGAATGCATATGACTTTTGTTTGCGTCAAAAAGCTTTGTTTGATGTGTTTGACTTTCAATTGATTCAAATAGCTTTGTTGAATGCATTTGACTTTCATTTGATTTGAAAAGTTTTGTTTGAATGTGTTTGACTTTCATTTGATTCAAATAGCTTTGTTGAATGCATTTGACTTTCATTTGCTTCAAAAAGCTTTGTTTGAATGTGTTTGACTTTCATTTGATTCAAATAGCTTTGTTGAATGCATTTGAATTTCATTTGATTCAGAAAGCTTTGTTAGAATGTGTTTGACTTTGGTTTAATTTAAATAGCTTTGTTGAATGCATTTGACTTTCATTTGCTTCAAAATGCTTTGTTTGAATGTGTTTGACTATAATTAGATTTAAATAGCTTTTTTGAATGCATTTGACTTTCATTTCATTTAAAAAGCTATGTTTGAATGTGTTTGACTTTCATTTGATTCAAATAGCTTTGTTGAATGTATTTGACTTTCATTTGATTCAAAAAGCTTTGTTTAGATGTGTTTGACTCTCATTTGATTCAAATAGCGTTGTTGGATGCATTTGACATTCATTTGATTCAAAAAGCTTTGTTTGAATGTGTTTGACTTTCATTTGATTCAAATAGCTTTGTCGAATGCATTTGACTTTCATTCTATTCATAAAGCTTTATTTGAACGTGTTTGACTTTCTTTTGATTTAAATAGCTTTGTTGAATGCATTTGACTTTTATTTGATTCGAAAAGCTTTTTTTGAATGTTTTTGACTTTCATTTGATTTAAATAGCTTTGTAGAATGCATTTGACTTTCGTTTCCTTTAAAAAGCTTTGTTTGAATGTGTTTGACTTTGATTAGATTCAAATAGCTTTTTTAAATGCATTTGACTTTCATTTGATTTAAAAAGCATTGTTTCAATGTGTTTAACTTTGATTTGATTCAAATAGCTTTGTTGAATGCATTTGACTTTCATTTGCTTCAAAAAGCTTTATTTGAATGTGTTTGACTTTCACATGATTCGAATAGCTTTGTTGAATGCATTTGACTTTCAATTGAGTTAAAAAGCTTTGTTTGAATGTGTTTGACTTTCATTTGATTCAAATAGCTTTGTTGAATGCATTTGACTTTTATTTGATTCAGAAAGCTTTGTTTGAATGTGTTTGACTTTCCTTTGATTGAAATAGCGTTGTTGAATGCATTTGACTTTCATTTGATTCGAAAATCTTTGTTTGAATGAGTTTGACTTTCATTTGATTCAAATAGCTTTGTTGAATGCATTTGACTTTCATTTGCTTCAAAAACCTTTGTTTGAATGTTTTTTACTTTCATTTGATTTAATTAGCTTTGTTGAATGCATTTGACTTTCGTTTGATTCAAAAAGCTTTGTTTGAATGTGTTTGACTTTTAGTTGATTCAAATAGCTTATTTGACTTTCATTTGATTCAAAAAACTTTGTTTAAATGTGTTTGATCTTTATTTGATTCAAATAGATTTGTTGAATGCATTTGACTTTCATTTTATTCAAAAAGCTTTGTTTGAATGTGTTTTACTTTCATTTTATTCAAATAGCTTCGTTGAATGCTATTGACTTTCATTTGATACCAAAAGCTTTGTTTGAATGTGTTTGACTTTCATTTGATTCAAATAGCTTTGTTGAATGCATTTGACTTTCATTTGATTCAAATAGCTTTGTTGAATGCATTTGACTTTCATTTGATTTAAAAAGCTTTGTTTGAATGTGTTTGACTTTCATTTGATTTAAAAAGCTTTGTTTGTATGTGTTTGACTTACATTTTATTCAAATAGCTTTGTTGAATGCATTTGAATTTCATTTGATTTAGAAAGCTTTGTTTGTATGTGTTTGACTTTCATTTGATTCAAATAACTTTGTTGAATGCATTTGAATTTCATTTGATTTAGAAACCTTTGTTTGAATGTATTTGACTTTCATTTGATTTAAATAGCTTTGTTGAATGTATTTGACTTTCATTTGATTTAAAAAGCTTTGTTTAAATGTATTTGACTTTCATTTGATTCTAATAGCTTTGTTGAATGCATTTGACTTTCTTTTAAATAGATTTATAGAATGCATTCGACTTTCACTTGATTAAAAAAGCTTTGTTTGAATGTGTTTGACTTTTACTATTATCAAATAGTTTTGTTGAATGCTTTTGACTTTCATTTGATTCAAAAAGCTTTGTTTGTATGTGTTTGACTTTCATTTGATTCAAATAGCTTTGTTGAATGCATTTGACTTTCATTTAATTCAAAAGCTTTGTTTGTATGTGTTTGACTTTCACTTGATTCAAATAGCTTTGTTGAATGCATTTGAATTTCATTTGATTTTGAAAGCTTTGTATGAATGTGTTTGACTTTTAATTGATTCAAATAGCTTTGTTGAATACATTTGACCTTCATTTGGTTCGAAAAGCTTTGTTTGAATGTGTTTGACTTTCATTTAATTTTACTAGCTTTGTTGAATGCATTTGACTTTCATTTGCTTCAAAAAGCTTTGTTTGAATGTGTTTGACTTTGATTTGACTTAAATAGCTTTTTTGAATGCATTTGACTTTCATTTGATTTATAAAGCTTTGTTTGAATGTGTTTGACTGTCATTTGATTTTAAAAACCTTTGTTTGATGTGTTTGACTTTCAATTTGATTCAAATATATTTGTAGAATGCATTCGACTTTCATTTGATTCAAAGAGCTTTGTTTGAATGTGTTTGACTTTCATTTGATGCAAATAGCTTGTTGAGTGCATCTGACTTTCAATTGCTTCAAAAAGCTTAGTTTGAATATGTTTAAATGTCATTTGATTTAAAAGCCTTTGTTTAATGTGTTTGACTTTCATATTATTCAAATAGCTTTATAGAATGCATTTGACTTTCATTTGATTCAAAAAGCTTTGTTTGAATGTGTTTGACTTTCATTTTATTCAAATAGCTTTGTTGAATGCATTTGACTCTCCTTTGCTTCAAAAAGCTTTTTTTTTATGTGTTTGACTTTCATTTGATTCAAATAGATTTGTTGAATGCATTTGACTTTCATTTGATTCAGAAAGCTTTGTTTGAATGTGTTTCACTTTCAATTGATTCAAATAGCTTTGTTGAATGCATTTGACTATCATTTGATTCGAAAAGCTTTGTTTGAATGTGTTTGACTTTCATTTGATTCAAATAGCTTTGTTGAATGCATTTGACTTTCATTTGCTTCAAAAAGCTTTGTTTGAATGTGTTTGACTTTGATTTGATTTAAATAGCTTCTTTAAATGCATTTGACTTTCATTTGATTAATTAGCTTTGTTGAATGCATTTGACTCTCCTTTGCTTCAAAAAGCTTTTTTTTGATGTGTTTGACTTTCATTTGATTCAAATAGATTTGTTGAATGCATTTGACTTTCATTTGATTCAGAAAGCTTTGTTTGAATGTGTTTCACTTTCAATTGATTCAAATAGCTTTGTTGAATGCATTTGACTATCATTTGATTCGAAAAGCTTTGTTTGAATGTGTTTGACTTTCATTTGATTCAAATAGCTTTGTTGAATGCATTTGACTTTCATTTGCTTCAAAAAGCTTTGTTTGAATGTGTTTGACTTTGATTTGATTTAAATAGCTTCTTTAAATGCATTTGACTTTCATTTGATTAATTAGCTTTGTTTGAATGTATTTGACTGTCATTTGATTTAAAAACCTTTGTTCAATGTGTTTGACTTTCATTTGATTCAAATAGATTTATTGAATGCATTCGACTTTCATTTGATTTAAAAAGCTTTGTTTGAATGTGTTTGACTTTCACTTGATTCAAATAGCTTTGTTGAATGCATATGACTTTTGTTTGCTTCAAAAAGCTTTATTTGTATGTGTTTGACTGTCATTTGATTTAAAAACCTTTGTTTAATGTGCTTGACTTTCATATTATTCAAATAGCTTTATAGAATGCATTTGACTTTCATTTGATTCAAAAAGCTTTGTTTGTATGTCTTTGAATTTCATTTGATTCAAATAGCTTTGTTGAATGCATTTGAATTTCATTTGATTCAGAAAGCTTTGTTTGAATGTTTTTGACTTACATTTGATTCAAATAGCTTTGTTGAATGTATTTGACTTTCATTTGATTCAAAAAGCTTTGTTTAATTGTGTTTGACTTTCATTTGATTCAAAAAGCTTTGTTGAATGCATTTGACTTTCATTTGATTCATAAAGCTTTGTTTGAATGCGTTTGACTTTCATTTGATTTAAATAGCTTTGTTGAATGCATTTGACTTTCATTTGATTCAGAAAGCTTTGTTTAAATGTGTTTGACTGTCATTTGATTTAAAAAATTTTGTTTAATGTGTTTGAATTTCATTTGATTCAAATAGATTTATGGAATGCATTCCACTTTCATTTGATTCAAAAAGCTTTGTTTGAATATGTTTGAGTTTCACTTGATTCAAATAGCTTTGTTGAATGCATTTGACTATCATTTGATTCAGAAAGCTTTGTTTAAATTTGTTTGACTTTCAATTGATTCAAATAGCTTTGTTGAATGCATTTAACTTTCATTTGATTCAGAAAGCTTTGTTTGAATGTGTTTGACTTTCATTTGATTCAAATAGCTTTGTTGAATGCATTTGACTTTCTTTTGATTCAAAAAGATTTGTTTGTATGCGTTTGACTTTCATTTGATTCAAATAGCTTTGTTGAATGCATTTGACTTTCATTTGATACAAAAAGCTTTGTTTGAATGTGTTTGACATTCCTTCGATTTAAATAGCTTTGTTGAATGCATTTAACTTTCATTTGCTTTAAAAAGCTTTGTTTGAATGTGTTTGTCTTTCATTTAATTCAAATAACTTTGTTGAATGCATTTGACTTTCATTTGTTTCATAAAGCTTTCTTTGAATGTGTTTGACTTTCATTTGATTCAAATAGCTTTGTTAAATGCATTTGACTATCCTTTGCTTCAAAAAGCTTTTTTTTTAATGTGTTTGTCTTTCATTTGATTCAAATAACTTTGTTGAATGCATTTGACTTTCATTTGTTTCAGAAATCTTTGTTTGAATGTGTTTGACTTTCAATTGATTCAAATAGCTTTGTTGAATGCATTTGACTTTTATTTGATTCGAAAAGCTTTGTTTGAATGTGGTTGACTTTCATTTGATTTAAATTGCTTTGTTGAATTCATTTGACTTTCATTTGCGTCAAAAACTTTGTTTGAATGTGTTTGACTTTGATTTGATTTAAATAGCTTTTTTGAATGCATTTGACTTTCATTTGATTTAAAAAGTTTTGTTTGAATGTGTTTGACTGTCATTTGATTTAAAAACCTTTGTTTAATGTGTTTGACTTTCATTTGATTCAAATAGATTTATAGAATGCATTCGACTTTCATTCGATTCAAAAAGCTTTGTTTGAATGTGCTTGACTTGCACTTGATTCAAATAGCTTTGTTGAATGCATTTGACTTTCATTTTATTCTAATAGCTTTGTTTGTATGTGTTTGATATTCATTTCATTCAAATAGGTTTGTTGAATGCATTTGAATTTCATTTTATTCAGAATGCTTTGTTTGCATGTGTTTGACTTTCATTTGATTCAAATAGCTTTGTTGAATGTATTTGACTTTCATTTGATTCAAAAAGCTTTGTTTAAATGTGTTTGACTTTCATTTGATTCAAATAGCTTTGTTGAATGCATTTGACTTTCATTTGATTCATAAAGCCTTGTTTTAATGTGTTTGACTTTCAATTGATTCAAATAGCTTTTTTAAATGCATTTGACTTTCATTTGATTCAAGAAGCTTTGTTTAAATGTCTTTGATTTTCATTTGATTCAAATAGATTTGTTGAATGCATTTGACTTTCATTTGATTCAGAGAGCTTTGTTTGAATGTGTTTGACTATCATTTGATTTAAAAACCTTTGTTTAATGTGTTTGAATTTCATTTGATTCAAATAGATTTATAGAATTCATTCGACTTTCATTTGATTAAAAAAGCTTTGTTGAATGTATTTGACTTTCATTTGATTTAAAAAGCTTTGTGTGAATATGTTTGACTTTCATTTGATTCAAAAAGCTTTATTGAATGTATTTGACTTTCATTTGATTTAAAAAGCTTTGTGTGAATGTGTTTGACTTTCATTTGATTCAAATAGCTTTATTGAATGTATTTGACTTTCATTTGATTTAAAAAGCTTTGTTTGAATGTGTTTGACTATCATTTGATTCAAATAGCTTTGTTTAACATATTCGACTTTCATTTGATTCAAAAAGCTTTGTTTGAATGTATTTGACTTTCATTTGATTCAAATAGCTTGTTTGATTGCATTTGACTTTCATTTGCTTTAAAAAGCTTTGTTTGAATGTGTTTGACTGTCATTTGATTTAAAAACATTTGTTTAATGTGTTTTACTTTCATTTGATTCAAATGGAATTATAGAATGCATTCTACTTTCATTTGATTTAAAAAGCTTTGTTTGAATGTGTTTGACTTTCACTTGATTCAAACAGCTTTGTGGAATGCATTTGACTTTCATTTGATTCAGAAAGCTATGTTTGAATGCATTTGACTTTCATTTGATTCGGAAAGCTTTCTTTGAATGTGTTTGACTTTCCTTTGATTTAAATAGCTTAGTTGAATGCATTTGACTGTCATTTGCTTCAAAAAGCTTTGTTTGAATGTGTTTGACTTTCGTTTGATTCAAATAGCTTTGTTGAATGCATTGGACTTTCATTTGATTCAAAAAGCTTTGTATGTATGTGTTTGACTTTCATTTGATTCAAATAGCTTTGTTGAATGCATTTGAATTTCATTTGATTCAGAAAGCTTTGTATGAATGTGTTTGACTTTCATTTGATTCAAATAGCTTTGTTGAATACATTTGACTTTCATTTGATTCGAAAAGCTTTGTTTGAATGTGTTTGACTTTCATTTAATTCTACTAGCTTTGTTGAATGCATTTGACTTTCATTTCCTTCAAAAAGCTTTGCTTGAATGTGTTTGACTTTGATATGACTTAAATAGCTTTTTTTGAATGCATTTCACTTTCATTTGATTTAAAAAGCTTTGTTTGAATGTGTTTGACTGTCATTTGATTTTAAAAACCTTTGTTTGATGTGTTTGACTTTCAATTTGATTCAAATATATTTGTAGAATGCATTCGACTGTCATTTGATTCAAAAAGCTTTGTTTGAATGTGTTTGACTTTCATTTGATGCAGATAGCTTGTTGAGTGCATATGAATTTCGTTTGCTTCAAAAAGCTTATTTTGAATGTGTTTGAATGTCATTTGATTTAAAAACCTTTGTTTAATGTGTTTTGTTTTGGGGTTTTTTGTCCCTCGGGAGAGTTACAACTCGAAGACTGATCCTGCCGGCTCTGTACTTGCAAAATTAACGGAGACACCGGTTGGATGGTGCTCCGCCTCCAACGCTCAAGTTAGTAACTTGAAGTAGAGTAAAAGGTGCGGAAATTAAGGTGGGGATCTGCTTGGATTCCAAGCTCAGTTGTCTCTATCAAAGGGACGGTTTGCAATGAATACCTTAAAATATCAACGTGTCCTCCAAAAGAGGGGAATCTCCCTATTTATAGGGTCCTTGGGAATTGCGCCCCTGATTAGGGTATCAAACCCTAATCACTGGTGGGCTGCGCCGTTCTACGGCTTTCTCGGGATTTGGGCCTGAAGGCCGACATTTTCCCAAATATCTGGGATGACACGTGTCAAGCGGGGAATGGTCCACTTTGGACTATCCTTGGGCTGACACGTGTCGCCCTCCGATTAGGCCACATGGCGGGGTAAAAATACCCTAAACATTTGCCCCTCACAGATGTGACGTGGCAATCCGCGTGGCATCTGTGACACATGTCACTCGCTGAATGATGGTAAATTTACCGCCAAAAAACTACTGTTCACCTTCTGGGTAAATTACGGGAGTACCCCTTCATTTACCCTCTTTATATAGCCGTTTGACCCTCATAATTTTGCTACGCCTTGCCAAAATTTCAGAGTTAACTTAGAATCTTGAAAGAGAGAACAGAAGTCATCCGTCTGAGTCAGGCGCAAATTCGAAGAACTCAGCCGCACCAACACAGGCGGAACCGTCTACCTTCAGATATCAAATCTAAAGGTACCGTCTCTGACTCTTTCAGCTCTTTTTTCATTTTTCCGTTTGTATATATTCCTTGCAATAAATGGATTCATCACCAACGCACACGACACAACCTAGGATAGAATCCAGCCGTTCACCAGGGACGGCTGAGTCTAGGACTGGTAGTGCCGTCTCTGGGTGTTGGGACCACCCTCATGCTTGAATTCCGACCATCTGCGCGTCTGTGCAGGACACAATGGCTCGGATTAAGCAGACGACACGAGATCCAAATTACAGAAGCGATGACTCAGGCGATCAAACGTCTGAGGGGGAGACGTCTGGCTCTGGACACCAGACGGCTCCGGAGAGATCCCCTCCGCGCGGCCCCCCAACTCCCCCTGATTCCTTTTTGGAGGAGTGTGACCAAAGCGGGGAAGAGGACAATAACCAAGGCGGTGAGGAAGCCGCCTCAGCTTCAATTTCTTTGTCAGGGGAGGAGGCGAGAGATATTCTTAACATCCCCTCTTCTGAAAGCAGTGATGATTTTCCCCCGCTTGACGATAGTGAGGAAGAAGAGAGGAAGACGTGGAAAGAGAAAGATGACCCCTTTAGAATCCACGTCTCCTCAAAAGATATTGACCTTATGGAGAAGGGTCTCAAAAATTTCTTGAAGGCCCACCCAATGGGAGACGGGTGGGGTATAAGGGTGCCTCATATGCTCCCTGATACTGGCTAACGACCAACTGCGAATCTGAGTAGGCGTCAATTTTTGTTGCCCCTGCCGCCTTACACATACGGATTCCGGCTAGCAGGGCTTCATATTCCGCCTCATTGTTTGAGGCCTGAAAATTGAACCGTAGTGCATACTCATATCTGTCCCCTTCAGGAGACTCATAAATTACGCCTGCACCACAGCCGTTCTTCGTAGAACTCCCGTCTACATACACTTTCCAAACCTGATCAAGATTATCCGGAGCCACCGGACGGGTCATTTCCACAATGAAGTCGGCAAACGCCTGACCTTTCACTGCCTTTCTTGGTTCGTAAATGATTTCAAGACTTTGCATTTCAATAGCCCATTTTAGCATTCTTCCGGATGACTCCAAGGTAGACATTGGCCGCTTGAGTGGCTGGTCGGTGTAAATTACCACCGGATGAGCCAGAAAGTAAGGCTTCAATCTTTGAATGCCATGTACAAAGCAAAGCCAAATTTTTCAACCAGGGGGTACCGGAGTTCAGCATTTTTAAGAACATGGCTAATGAAGTAAACCGGGAGCTGAACGCCGTCTCGCTCAGCAAGGAGAACGGCACTGAGAGCATGGTCTGAGACGGCCAAATACATATACAACGTCTCCCTAGGTAGAGGACTGACCAACCTAGGCAGAGAGTGCAAATGCTCTTTTAGCTTCTGGAATGCCGTCTCAGCATCGTCTCCCCATTCAAACCTGGTTTTCTTCCTGATTGCTTGGAAGAAGTAAAGGCATTTGTCACCTGACCGGCTGAGGAACCTCCCCAAGGCGGCCAGGCAACCAGTCAGCCTCTGGACTTCCTTGACAGAACGGGGTGACCTCATGTCAATTACCGCCTGTATCTTTTCGGGGTTAGCCTCTATCCCCCTTTGATCAATCAGGAATCCGAGAAACTTCCCAGACTCAACACCAAAGACGCATTTCTTGGGGTTTAACATGACCTTATGCCGCCTGAGGGTGGTGAATGTTTCTCGGAGATCAGCAAGGTGATCCGCCTGTTGCTTGGATTTGACTATGATGTCATCAATGTACGCCTCCACATTCCTCCCAAGTTGATTGATGAAGACCGTATTAATCATTCGTTGGAAGGTGGCAGGCGCATTCTTCAAGCCAAACGGCATCACAGTATAACAGAATAACCCCAAATCAGTGACGAAGGCCGTCTTCTCTTGATCTTTTTTCCAGAGGGGTATCTGATGGAAGCCGGAGTAGGCATCCATGAAGCTCATCAAGGCGTGACCGGCTGTAGAGTCGACCAGACTGTCGATCTTTGGAAGCGGGTAACTGTCCTTTGGACACGCCTTGTTGAGGTCTGTGTAATCAACACACATGCGCCAGGTCCCATTCGGTTTCTTAACAAGGACCACATTGGCCACCCAGTCGGGGAAATTGCAGGGCCGAATGAACCTGGCGTCTAGCAGCTTTTTGATTTCAGCAGCTGCCGCCTGACTTCTTTCCTCGCCATGGTTTCTTTTCTTTTGCCGGGTGGGCTTCTTTTTGGGATCCACGGCGAGTTTGTGGACAGCGAGATCCGGGCTGACGCCTGGCATCTCTTCCACTTCAAAGGCAAAGATGTCTTTGAATTCTTTCAGCAGAAGGTGCAAGTCTGCACCCAGAGCAGCATTAGCAGCCGTCCCAACCTTCACCGTCCGCTCTGGACGGCTGTCGTCCAGAACGAGATCAATGTGTTCTCCAGCCGGTTGGGGACGGAGCTCGTCTGACCGTTCGCCGGCCAGTGATTGCTATTTTTTCTCTTTTTTCACCTCCACCAGCAGAGGCGCTTTTCTCTTCTTACCAACGGCTGGTGGGGCAGGGTTGGCATCCTTGACAGCGTCAAGGTCTATTGGTTCCTTCCCTTGGCCGTCTGAGGCCACAGTATCTTTAACGGCTGAGAGATAACACTCCCGAGCCGTCTTCTGATCCCCGTTCAGGGAACCAACAGAGCCATCATCCCGCTCATACTTGACAAGCATGAGAGACGGGATGATCACCGCCTTGGTTTCGTTGAGGGTTGGCCTACCAAGGATAATATTGTAGGCGGTCAACTCCTCCACGACCAAGAACCTGACGACAACATGCCGTCCCTGGCCTTTTTCTCCCAGCCGGATGGGCAAATCAATTCTGCCGGCTGGGTAGACCATCCCCCCCCCCCAAAACCAACCAAGGGGTGGGTAACCGGATGCATGCTGCTGGAGTTGTACTTCAGCTTCTGCAGGCACCGGAGGCTGATGATGTCCGACGAGCTGCCGGTGTCAATAAGGATCCGTCCAACCAGCTGGTTGGCAACCTTACATTCAATGACGACCGGGTCGTCATGCGGACGGCGGACGCTGCCCCTGTCCTTCTCAGTTATGAGGACGTCTGGGAAAGTGGAGGAGGCAGACGCCTGCTCATCATCATCCTTGTCCATCTTTCGAAGATGGCTCTTGGTGCCCCGGATGGTAGGGCCACCACATGAAAATCCGCCTGCTATAGTGTAGACCGGATCCTTATCTGTATCCGAACTACTAGCCGGCTGGGTAGCCTTGGAGGACTGACCCTCGCTCTTCTTTTTTGCCCCGACTGGGGACTTAGAAATGTAGGACTTTAAAAGCCCTTTGTCAGCCAGACGGTCCAACGTCCGCTGCAGACTAAAGCAGTCGTTGGTGTCATGGCCAACCTCCTCATGGAACTGGAAATATTTATTTTTGTTCCGTGACTGGACGGAGCTCTTCATTGGATTCGGCTTCTCAATGGACAGCCGGTCCTTTACCTCCATAAGGATGGAGTTGCGGTCTTTGTTAAACTCGTACTTGGGGACGTACGGTTTAACCTCTTTCTTCTTCTTCTGGGACGGCTGCTCAGAATCGCTGACCGCCCAGACTTCTTTTCTCTTTCCTCTCTTTTCTTTTTTATTACCCGGCTGAGCTGGCCGGCTGTCTCTCTGTTTGTCAGACTTCTTGGAGTCTGACTGGCCACCAGGCGTGCAGAGGTCGGTAGCCTGTATATAGCTTTCCGCCTCCCTCAGGGCCGCCTGTAGCGTAAATGCCCCTTTTCTGACAAGGTCGAACTTAAAAGCCGACCCGTCTCTCAGACCCTTGAAAAAGTCTGTGAATGCTACCTCGTCAGACATCCCCTGGATCTGTATTCTAACCAGGTTGAACCGCCTGACATAGGCGCGTAGCCCTTCTCTCTCACCCTGCCTAACGGTGCTCAAATCAAGGCTCGTTTTCTTGGCAGGAATGTTCATTGAGAAGTTGGTAGCAAACAAGAAGGCTAGCCTCTTGAAGCTATCAACAGAACCGGCTGGCAAGTTGCCAAACCACTGCTGGGCAATGCCCTTCAGTGTAGCCGGGAAACAACGACACCAGGTGGCATCGTCCCACCCCTGTAAGCACATGAGGTTGGTATATGCCATCAGGTGGTCTTCCGGGTTGGTGGTACCATCATAGGTGCCCACCAAAACATTCTTAACCTTGGTCGGCTGAGTCGCCTCGGTTATATTGGCTGCAAAGGCAGACGGCTGTTCGCCTAGCCTCATTAGCCGAAGCTGCCAGTCCAGAGGCTGGGCAGGAGTATATGCCGCCTGACCTCCAAAAGGAGGTGGCTGCATGAACTGGAGGCCATATTGCCCATACTGCGCCTGAGGTGCGTATGGTATAGACCCTATCATCAGCTGAGGTTCGGTGTTGACGGTTTTACCGCCTGTCCGACTCTCATGCAAGGACACAGAGTTCCTTGCAGAAGCTTGCTTGAAGCTGTCTGGAAAGCTCGAAGTGGAAGCTGACTCCGACTGCTGCCGCCTCCTTCGATCGATGACTTGTCGTGCATCGAAGGTAGACGCATTTTGTGCCTCCGGCTGGGGTCGCCGGGGCATCAGAATCTTAGACCAGTCAAGTGTTGCGGCTGCCTTCTCCTTTGGATGAGGAGTTGGCTGCCTGTCCTTGACCGGCTTCTTCTTCTTTCCAGAAGTGGGAGTCTTTTTAGCCGGCTGACTCTTGCTAGAGCCTGCCTTGTTTTTGTTGATCATAGCCTTGATTTCACCTTTGAAAGAGGTCATGAATCTCATGAGCTCATCTCGGGTGACTGGGGCTTGACCTTTGGCCTTCTGGGTTTCCCCGTCTGGCCTTCCAGGTGGGCGCCTGCTTGGGCCCGCCTGGTCTTCATTTCGCTCCAGTTGATCCCTGGAACGAATAGATTTAGAGATGAGAGATCCATCCCTAGAGATGTAAGTCTCAACATCATTATCTTCCTCCTCATCCTCCTCCTCAGTGAATACCTCTGGCTGAGGCTGAGGTGGAGGCTGGGGGATTTCGAACCCGACCGGTTGAATAACCGGTTGCAAGTCATCCAAGTTACCCGTCTGGGTACCCGGACGTAGAGAGGTAGAATTGAGAATCGGTACAGAGTTTTGAACCATCTTGAGGTACTCTCCCCACAGACGGCGCCAAATGTTTTGGGGTTTTTTGTCCCTCGGGAGAGTTACAACTCGAAGACTGATCCTGCCGGCTCTGTACCTGCAAAATTAACGGAGACACCGGTTGGATGGTGCTCCGCCTCCAACGCTCAAGTTAGTAACTTGAAGTAGAGTAAAAGGTGCGGAAATTAAGGTGGGGATCTGCTTGGATTCCAAGCTCAGTTGTCTCTATCAAAGGGACGGTTTGCAATGAATACCTTAAAATATCAACGTGTCCTCCAAAAGAGGGGAATCTCCCTATTTATAGGGTCCTTGGGAATTGCGCCCCTGATTAGGGTATCAAACCCTAATCACTGGTGGGCTGCGCCGTTCTACGGCTTTCTCGGGATTTGGGCCTGAAGGCCGACATTTCCCCAAATATCTGGGATGACACGTGTCAAGCGGGGAATGGTCCACTTTGGACTATCCTTGGGCTGACACGTGTCGCCCTCCGATTAGGCCACATGGCGGGGTAAAAATACCCTAAACATGTTTGACTTTCATATTATTTAAATAGCTTTATAGAATGCATTTGATTTTCATTTGATTCAAAAAGCTTTGTTTGAATGTGTTTGATTTTCATTTTATTCAAATAGCTTTGTTGAATGCATTTGACTCTCCTTTGCTTCAAAAAGCTTTTTTTTTAATGTGTTTGACTTTCATTTGATTCAAATAGATTTGTTGAATGCATTTGACTTTCATTTGATTCAAAAAGCTTTGTTTGAATGTGTTTCACTTTCAATTCATTCAAATAGCTTTGTTGAATGCATTTGACTATCATTTGATTTGAAAAGCTTTGTTTAAATGTGTTTGACTTTCATTTGATTCAAATAGCTTTGTTGAATGCATTTGACTGTCATTTGCTTCAAAAAGCTTTGTTTGAATGTGTTTGACTTTCAATTGATTCAAATAGCTTTGTGGAATACATTTGACTTTCATTTGATTTAAAAAGCTTTGTTTGAATGTGTTTGACTGTCATTTGATTTAAAAACCTTTGTTTAATGTGTTTGACTTTCATTTGATTCAAATAGATTTATTGAATGCATTCGACTTTCATTTGATTTAAAAAGCTTTGTTTGAATGTGTTTGACTTTCACTTGATTCAAATAGCTTTGTTCAATGCATTTAACTTATATTTGATTCAAAAAGCTTTGTTTGTATGTCTTTGAATTTTAATTGATTCAAATAGCTTTGTTGAATGCATTTGAATTTCATTTGATTCAGAAAGCTTTGTTTGAATGTTTTTGACTTTCATTTGATTCAAATAGCTTTGTTGAATGTATTTGACTTTCATTTGATTCAAAAAGCTTTGTTTAAATGTGTTTGACTTTCATTTGATTCAAAAAGCTTTGTTGAATGCATTTGACTTTCATTTGATCCATACAGCTTTGTTTGAATGCGTTTGACTTTCATTTGATTCGAATAGCTTTGTTGAATGCATTTTACTTTCATTTGATTCATAAAGCTTTGTTTGAATGTGTTTGACTGTCATTTGATTTAAAAACTTTTGTTTAATGTGTTTGAATTTCATTTGATTCAAATAGATTTATGGAATGCATTCGACTTTCATTTGATTCAAAAAGCTTTGTTTGAATGTGTTTGACTTTCACTTGATTCAAATAGCTTTGTTTAATGCATTTGACTTTCATTTGATTCAAAAAGCTTTGTTTGTATGCGTTTGACTTTCATTTGATTCAAATAGCTTTTTTGAATGCATTTGAATTTCATTTGATTTAAAAACCTTTGTTTGAATGTAATTGACTTTCATTTGATTTAAAAACCTTTGTTTAATGTGTTTGACTTTCATTTGATTCAAATAGCTTAGTTGAATGCATTTGACTGTCATTTGCTTCAAAAAGCTTTGTTTGAATGTGTTTGACTGTCGTTTGATTCAAATAGCTTTGTTGAATGCATTGGACTTTCATTTGATTCAAAAAGCTTTGTATATATGTGTTTGACTTTCATTTGATTCAAATAGCTTTGTTGAATGCATTTGAAATTCATTTGATTCAGAAAGCTTTGTATGAATGTGTTTGACTTTCATTTGATTCAAATAGCTTTGTTGAATACATTTGACTTTCATTTGATTCGAAAAGCTTTGTTTGAATGTGTTTGACTTTCATTTAATTCTACTAGCTTGGTTGAATGCATTTGACTTTCATTTGCTTCAAAAAGCTTTGTTTGAATGTGTTTGACTTTGATATGACTTAAATAGCATTTTTGAATGCATTTCACTTTCATTTGATTTAAAAAGCTTTGTTTGAATGTGTTTGACTGTCATTTGATTTTAAAAACCTTTGTTTGATGTGTTTGACTTTCAATTTGATTCAAATATATTTGTAGAATGCATTCGACTTTCATTTGATTCAAAAAGCTTTGTTTGAATGTGTTTGACTTTCATTTGATGCAAATAGCTTGTTGAGTGCATCTGAATTTCGTTTGCTTCAAAAAGCTTATTTTGAATGTGTTTGAATGTCATTTGATTTAAAAACCTTTGTTTAATGTGTTTGACTTTCATATTATTCAAATAGCTTTATAGAATGCATTTGATTTTCATTTGATTCAAAAAGCTTTGTTTGAATGTGTTTGACTTTCATTTTATTCAAATAGCTTTGTTGAATGCATTTGACTCTCCTTTGCTTCAAAAAGCTTTTTTTTTTAATGTGTTTGACTTTCATTTGATTCAAATAGATTTGTTGAATGCATTTGACTTTCATTTGATTCAAAAACCTTTGTTTGATGTGTTTGACTTTCAATTTGATTCAAATATATTTGTAGAATGCATTCGACTTTCATTTGATTCAAAAAGCTTTGTTTGAATGTGTTTGACTTTCATTTGATGCAAATAGCTTGTTGAGTGCATCTGAATTTCGTTTGCTTCAAAAAGCTTAGTTTGAATGTGTTTGAATGTCATTTGATTTAAAAACCTTTGTTTAATGTGTTTGACTTTCATATTATTCAAATAGCTTTATAGAATGCATTTGATTTTCATTTGATTCAAAAAGCTTTGTTTGAATGTGTTTGACTTTCATTTTATTCAAATAGCTTTGTTGAATGCATTTGACTCTCCTTTGCTTCAAAAAGCTTTTTTTTTTTAATGTGTTTGACTTTCATTTGATTCAAATAGATTTGTTGAATGCATTTGACTTTCATTTGATTCAAAAAGCTTTGTTTGAATGTGTTTCACTTTCAATTCATTCAAATAGCTTTGTTGAATGCATTTGACTATCATTTGATTTGAAAAGCTTTGTTTAAATGTGTTTGACTTTCATTTGATTCAAATAGCTTTGTTGAATGCATTTGACTTTCATTTGCTTCAAAAAGCTTTGTTTGAATGTGTTTGACTTTCAATTGATTCAAATAGCTTTGTTGAATACATTTGACTTTCATTTGATTTAAAAAGCTTTGTTTGAATGTGTTTGACTGTCATTTGATTTAAAAACCTTTGTTTAATGTGTTTGACTTTCATGTGATTCAAATAGATTTATTGAATGCATTCGACTTACATTTGATTTAAAAAGCTTTGTTTGAATGTGTTTGACTTTCACTTGATTCAAATAGCTTTGTTCAATGCATTTAACTTATATTTGATTCAAAAAGCTTTGTTTGTATGTCTTTGAATTTCATTTGATTCAAATAGCTTTGTTGAATGCATTTGAATTTCATTTGATTCAGAAAGCTTTGTTTGAATGTTTTTGACTTTCATTTGATTCAAATAGCTTTGTTGAATGTATTTGACTTTCATTTGATTCAAAAAGCTTTGTTTAAATGTGTTTGACTTTCATTTGATTCAAAAAGCTTTGTTGAATGCATTTGACTTTCATTTGATTCATAAAGCTTTGTTTGAATGCGTTTGACTTTCATTTGATTCAAATAGCTTTGTTGAATGCATTTGACTTTCATTTGATTCATAAAGCTTTGTTTGAATGTGTTTGTCTGTCATTTGATTTTAAAACTTTTGTTTAATGTGTTTGAATTTCATTTGATTCAAATAGATTTATGGAATGCATTCGACTTTCATTTGATTCAAAAAGCTTTGTTTGAATGTGTTTGACTTTCACTTGATTCAAATAGCTTTGTTTAATGCATTTGACTTTCATTTGATTCAAAAAGCTTTGTTTGTATCCGTTTGACTTTCATTTGATTCAAATAGCTTTTTTGAATGCATTTGAATTTCATTTGATTTAAAAACCTTTGTTTGAATGTGTTTGACTTTCATTTGATTTGAAAAGCTTTGTTTAAATGTGTTTGACTTTCATTTGATTCAAATAGCTTTGTTGAATGCATTTGACTTTCATTTTATTCTAATAGCTTTGTTTCTATGTGTTGACTTTCAATTGATTCAAATAGCTTTGTTGAATGCATTTGAATTTCATTTGATTCAGAAAGCTTTGTTTGAATGTGTTTGACTTTCATTTGATTCAAATAGCTTTGTTGAATGTATTTGACTTTCATTTGATTCAAAAAGCTTTGTTTAAATGTGTTTGACTTTCATTTGATTCAAATAGCTTTGTTGAATGCATTTGACTCTCATTTGATTCAGAAATCTTTGTTTGAATGTGTTTGACTTTCATTTGATTCAAATGGAATTATAGAATGCATTCGACTTTCATTTGATTCAAAAAGCTTTGTTTGAAAGTTTTTGACTTGCACTTGATTCAAATAGCTTTGTTGAATGTATTTGACTTTCATTTGATTCAAAAAGCTTTGTTTGAATGTGTTTGACTTTCATTTGATTCAAATAGCTTTGTTGAATGCATTTGACTTTCATTTGATTCAGAAAGCTTTGTTTGAATGTGTTTGACTTTCATTTGATTCAAATAGCTTAGTTAAATGCATTTGACTTTCATTTGCTTCAAAAAGCTTTGTTTGAAAGTGTTTAACTTTCATTTGATTCAAATAGCTTTGTTGAATGCATTTGACTTTCATTTGATTCAAATAGCTTTGTTGAATGCATTTGACTTTCATTTGATTCAAAAAGCTTTGTTTGAATGTGTTTGACTTTAATTTGATTCAAATAGCTTTTTTTATATGTGTTTTACTCTCATTTGATTCAAATAGCTTTGTTGAATACATTTGACTTTCATTTGATTCAAAAAGCTTTGTTTGAATGTGTTTGATTTTCATTTGATACAAATAGCTTTGTTGAATGCATTTGACTTTCATTTGAATCAAAAAAGCTTTTCAGAACGTGTTTGACTTTCCTTTGATTTAAATAGCTTTGTTGAATGCATTTGACTTTCAATTGATTCTAAAAGCTTTGTTTGAATGTGTTTGACTTTAATTTGATTCAAATAGCTTTGTTGAATGCATTTGACTTTCATTTGCTTCAAAAAGCTTTATTTGAATGTGTTTGACTATGATTAGATTTAAATAGCTTTTTTGAATGCATTTGACTTTCATTTGTTTTAAAAAGCTTTGTTTGAATGTGTTTGACTTTCATTTGATTCAAATAGCTTTGGTAATTGACATGAAGTCACCACGCACTGTTAAGGAAGTTCAGAGACTCACCGGTTGCCTGGCCGCCTTGGGGAGATTCCTCAGCCGGTCAGGTGACAAATGCCTTTACTTCTTCCAAGCAATCAGGAAGAAGACTAGATTTGAATGGGGGGATGATGCTGAGGCGGCATTTCAAAAATTGAAAGAACACTTACACTCTTTGCCAAGGCTTGTTAGTCCTTTGCCTAGAGAGAAGTTGTACATGTACCTAGCCGTCTCAGACCATGCTCTCAGTGCCGTTCTCCTTGCTGAACGAGACGGTACTCAGCTCCCGGTATACTTCATTAGCCATGTGTTAAAGAATGCTGAACTCCGGTACCCCATGGTGGAAAAATTTGGTCTTGCTCTATATATGGCCTTCAAAAAGTTGAAGCCATACTTTCTGGCACATCCGGTTGTAATCTACACCGATCAGCCCCTCAAGCGGCCAATGTCTACTCTGGAGTCATCCGGCAGAATGTTGAAATGGGCTATTGAAATGCAAAGTCTTGAAATCTCCTACGAACCAAGGAAAGCAGTGAAAGGTTAGGCGTTTGCCGACTTCATTGTTGAAATGACTCGTCCGGTTCTTCCGGATAATGTTGATCAGGTTTGGAGGGTGTATGTAGATGGGAGCTCTACAAAAAACGGTTGTGGTGCAGGCACTGTTTGTGAATCTCCAGAAGGAGATAGATATGAGTATGCACTACGGTTCAAGTTTCAGGCCTCAAATAACGAGGCGGAGTATGAAGCCCTGCTAGCCGGAATTCGCATGTGTAAGGCAGCAGGGGCAACAAAGATTGACGCCCATTCTGATTCTCAGTTGGTTATTAGCCAGTATGAGGGCACTTATGAAGCGACCTATCCGGCTATGATCAAATATCTTCAGGCTGTCAAAGATGAGGCTGGGACCCTTGAGGAATTCAGATTGAATCAAGTGCCCCAGTCAGATAACCACCCGGCGGATGCACTGTCAAAATTGGCATCATCCGCCTGCCATGATACGCCTCGGTCAGTCTTTTGGGAAGTTCTTGAAAAAAGAAGTATTTATGAAGAGCCCATTGGAATTCTGGATCGAAGTTCTACTTGGATGGATGGCATCCGGGCGTATCTCGCAGACGGCACGCTCCCTGATTCACCTCAGGAGGCAGCCGTCATGAAAAAGAGAGCAGCAAACTTCGAGTTGAGAAACGGAGAACTCTTCAAGGCTGGTTTCCTCAAGCCCTTATTGAAATGTGTTACCCCAGAAAAGGGGAAGGAGGTACTCGAAGAGCTGCATGCGGGATTTTGCGCCTCCCATATAGGCGGCAAGTCCCTAGCCGTCAGAGCCAGGTGGCATTACTTTTGGCCTACCCTTGAGGCAGACGCCAAAGAATTTGTGAAGAAATGTGATAAATGCCAGAGGTTTGGCAAGCTAATACATCGCCCGGCAACTGATCTGACGGCAATCCACAGCCCAGTCCCGTTTGCTAAGTGGGGCATGGACATTTTAGGTCCTTATACGCCTGCTCCAGGCGGAAAGCGCTATATCTTGGTGGCTGTGGACTACTTCACCAAGTGGGTGGAGGCGGAGGCAGTTAAGAATATCAAGACAAAGGATGTCATCTCTTTCATCTGGAAAAATATTATCACCCGGCTTGGGGTACCTATGTCTATGGTATTTGACAACGGCCCTCAGTTTAAGACGCCTCAGCTCAAGACTTGGTTAGGAGATCAGGGTATCTCAAGTTACTTTGCCTCAGTCGGCCGTCCTCAAGAAAATGGTCAGGTTGAGGCATTCAACAAACTCATCTCAGATGGCATTAAAAAGAAAATTGAAAGAGCCGATGGCCTATGGGCTGAAGAGTTAATTCATGTCCTTTGGGCCATCCGGACAACTGCCAAGGGGTCAACCGGAGAAACCCCATTTCTCATGGTATACGGAGCTGAAGCCGTTTTGCCCATTGAACACTATGAACCTACGCTCAGAGTGATTCTCTATGATGAAGAGGCAAATTGGGAGGCCATGCGACTGACATTGGACTCCCTCCTGAAACGCAGGGGCAATGCTGCCCTGCGACATGAGATATACCGTCTGAGAATGACGAGAGCCTACAACAAAAGAGTGCACAAACGTCCCTTGAAAGTGGACGATTTTGTGTTACGGAAAATGGAGGCAACCTATAGGGCCAATGAGCTTGGAAAGCTAACTCCTAATTGGGAAGGCCCCTACCGGATCTATGAAGAAGTAAGGGATGGCACATACCGCCTGGAAACCCCAGACGGTAGACGCCTGCCTAGAACTTGGAATGTAGATAACTTAAAAAAGTACTACTTCTGAGTATTGTAAAGTTTTTTGTAACAAGAAGTATTAATCAGAAATGCTTTTGTTTCATTTATTGTCTTTTTATTTCCGTCTAGGTTTACCCATATAGATGTTGAAAAGTTTAGTAGCAAATTTAATATGTGAATAACTTGAGGCCAATGGCCAGATAAAAAACTAAGTTTGACACTTAGTATATAAAATCAAAAGTCCATAGTGACAAGAGGCCAATGGCCGGATCCTTAAGCTAAGCACAAAACCGTTTAGTGGCTATGCAACCGGTCTCCAACTAGACCAGAAGCCAAAGGCTAGATGGTTGTCTTTTTTACAAATTCGTCTATCTTGTTATGGATATAGGCATCCGGCGACACCCCTCCAGGTGCAATCGTCGCAGAGAACAGCCATCTTGCTTGTTCTATATACCCGTGCAGGCGGCAAAGATTGAGTGGCTAGACCAGCCAACTCATAGCTGTCTGACCATGTTATTTCTCCTAAGTAATTTTTGGTTGTGAAAGCTCCGGCTGCCTGCAAGAATCAGCCGGAGTACCATCATAAGTTTTTACTTAGTAAAATTTTCTTCAAGTTGCGCACTTATAGGGCAAACCCTTTTTTGCGTAATGGCTATAAAGAATACCCAGGCGGTTTGTTACCGACTGGGTCAGAGGTTGTATGCTTGTCATTTGACCGGCTGTGTACTTGGTTTGGGGCAATCACTATTGTGATTGATTGTCTTACAAACATCCCATACGCTTTAAAGTATGAAAGTTTCCAAGACAATCAATCCTTTTTCAGATTAAACCAACCACACAGCCGTCCAGGGGCAAGGACAGCCGGAATTGTACCTGCCGCATGCTTTTCATAAGACAGGCAAAATCACAAGTATATATATTGAGTATATATGCAAAAATGAAAAAAAAAACTGAAAAAATTGAAAAATTGTGCAAGTATAAGAAAAACCGACTGAGTCGGTATACTTCGTCAAATAAATTGGCCTACGGCCAGGAATCATTGTTAGCCGGATCAACATTCGGTGTACAGAGAATATAGAGAAAGGCTACATAATTACTCGGCACGCAGGCCGGAAAAGCAAATGAATGGCATACAGCCGCTGAAAAACAAAAAAAATGATTGGCATACTGCCGCAGAAAAGGAGGAGAGCTACGCTTGGGGCTGTTCTGGTTGGGCTGGAGTTGTAGAAGGAACATCATCCGGAACCACAGCCTCTTCAGGCTGGCTGTCCTTGGTGCCCAGTTCCTTCATTATCTCATCTAAGTCCGGCTTTGATTTGATTTAAATAGCTTTATAGAATGCATTTGATTTTCATTTGATTCAAAAAGCTTTGTTTGAATGTGTTTGACTTTCATTTTATTCAAATAGCTTTGTTGAATGCATTTGACTCTCCTTTGCTTCAAAAAGCTTTTTTTTAATGTGTTTGACTTTCAATTTATTCAAATGGCTTTGTTGAATGCATTTGACTTTCATTTGATTCAGAAAGCTTTGTTTGAATGTGTTTGACATTCCTTTAATTTAAATAGCTTTGTTGAATGCATTTGACTTTCATTTGCTTTAAAAAGCTTTGTTTGAATGTGTTTGTCTTTCATTTGATTCAAATAGCTTTGTTGAATGCATTTGACTTTCATTTGTTTTAAAAAGCTTTCTTTGAATGTGTTTGACTTTCATTTGATTCAAATAGCTTTGTTGAATGCATTTGACTCTCCTTTGCTTCAAAAAGCTTTTTTTTTAATGTGTTTGACTTTTATTTGATTCGAATAGCTTTGCTAAATGCATTTGACTTTCATTTGATTCAGAAATCTTTGTTTTAATGTGTTTGACTTTCAATTGATTTAAAAACCTTCGTTTATGATGTTGGATTTTCATTTTATTCAAATAGATTTATGGAATGCATTCGACTTTCATTTGATTCAAAGATCTTTGTTTGAATGTGTTTGACTTTCACTTGATTCAAATAGCTTTGTTGAATGCATTTAACATTCATTTGATTTAAAAACCTTTGTTTGTATGCATTTGACTTTCATTTGATTCAAATAACTTTGTTGAATGCATTTGACTTTCATTTGATTCAGAAAGCATTGTTTGAATGTGTTTGACATTCCTATGATTTAAAGAGCTTTGTTGAATACATTTGACTTTCATTTGCTTTAAAAAGCTTTGTTTGAATGTGTTTGTCTTTCATTTGATTCAAATAGCTTTGTTGAATGCATTTGACTTTCATTTGATTCAAATAGCTTTGTTGAATGCATTTGACTTTCATTTGTTTCAAAAAGTTTTCTTTGAATGTGTTTGACTTTCATTTGATTCAAATAGATTTATAGAATGCATGCGACTTTCCTTTGATTCAAAAAGCTTTGTTTGAATGTGTCTGACTTTCATTTGATGCAAATGGCTTGTTGAATGCATCTGACATTCATTTGCTTCAACAAGCTTTGTTTGAATGTGTTAGACTTTCATATTATTCAAATAGCATTATAGTATGCATTTGACTTTCATTTGATTTGAAAAGATTTTTTTAAATGAGTTTGACTTTCATTTGATTCAAATAGCTTTGTTGAATGCATTTGACGTTCATTTGCTTCAAAAACCTTTGTTTGAATGTGTTTGACTTTAATTAGATTTAAATAGCTTTTTTGAATGAATTTGACTTTCATTTGATTTAAAAATCTTAGTTTGAATGTGTTTGACTTTCATTTGGTGCAAATAGCTTTGTTGAATGCATTTGACTTTAATTTGCTTCAAAAAGCTTTGTTTGAATGTGTTTGACTTTCACTTGATTCAAATAGCTTTGTTGAATGCATTTGACTTTCATTTAATTCAAATATCTTTGTTGAATGCATTTGACTTTCATTTGCTTCAAAAAGCTTTGTTTAAATTTGTTTGACTTTCCTTTGATTCAAATAGATTTATAGAATGCATTCGACTTTCATTTGATTCAAAAAGCTTTGTTTGAAAGTGTTTGACTTTCACTTGATTCAAATAGCTTTGTTGAATGCATTTGACTTTCATTTGATTCAAAAAGCTTTGTTTGTATGTAATTGACTTTCATTTGATTCAAATAGCTTTGTTGAATGCATTTGACTCTCCTTTGCTTCAAAAAGCTTTTTATTTTTATGTGTTTGACTTTCTTTCGAATCAAATAGCTTTGTTGAATGCATTTGACTTTCATTTGATTCAGAAATCTTTGTTTGAATGAGTTTGACTTTCAATTGATTCAAATAGCTTTGTTGAATGCATTTGACTTTCATTTGATTCAAAAAGCTTTGTTTGAATGTATTTAACTTTCATTTGATTCAAATAACTTTGTTGAATGCATTTGACTTTCATTTGCTTCAAAAAGCTTTGTTTGAATGTGTTTGACTTTGATTTGATTTAAATAGCTTTTTTGAATGCATCTGACTTTCATTTGATTTAAAAAGCTTTGTTTGAATGTGTTTGACTGTCATTCGGTTTAAAAACCTTTGTTTAATGTCATTGACTTTCATTTTATTCAAATAGATTTATAAAATGCATTCGACTTTCATTCGTTTCAAAAAGCTTTGTTTGAATGCATTTGACTTTCATTTTATTCAAATAACTTTGTTTGTATGTAATTGACTTTCATTTGATTCAAATAGCTTTGTTGAATGCATTTTAATTTCATTTGATTCAGAAAGCTTTGTTTGAATGTGTTTGACTTTCATTTGATTCAAATAGCTTTGTTGAATGTATTTGACTTTCATTTGATTCAAATAGCTTTGTTGAATGCATTTAACTTTCATTTGATTCATAAAGCTTTGTTTGAATGTGTTTGACATTTCTTTTATTAAAATAGCTTTGTTGAATGCATTTGACTTTCATTTTGTTAAAAAAGCTTTGTTTGAATGTGTTTGACTTTCATTTGATTCAAATAGCTTTGTTGAATGCATTTGACTTTCATTTGATTCAGAATTCTTTGTTTGAATGAGTTTGACTTTCAATTGATTCAAATAGCTTTGTTGAATGCATTTGACTTTCATTTGTTTCAAAAAGCTTTGTTTGAATGTGTTTAACTTTCATTTGATTCAAATAGCTTTGTTGAATGCATTTGACTTTCATTTGCTTCAAAAAGCTTGGTTTGAATGTGTTTGACTTTGATTTGATTTAAATAGCTTTTTTGAATGCATTTGACTTTCATTTTATTCAAATAGATTTATAGAATGCATTCGACTTTCATTCGTTTCAAAAAGCTTTGTTTGAATGCATTTGACTTTCATTTTATTCAAATAGCTTTGTTTGTATGTAATTGACTTTCATTTGATTCAAATAGCTTTGTTGAATGCATTTGAATTTCATTTGATTTAGAAAGCTTTGTTTGAAAGTGTTTGACTTTCATTTGATTCAAATAGCTTTGTTGAATGTATTTGACTTTCATTTGATTCAAAAAGCTTTGTTTAAATGTGTTTGACTTTCATTTGATTGAAATAGCTTTGTTGAATGCATTTAACTTTGATTTGATTCATAAAGCTTTGTTTTAATGTGTTTGACATTTCTTTGATTTTAATAGCTTTGTTGAATGCATTTGACTTACATTTGGTTAAAAAAGCTTTGTTTGAATGTGTTTGACTTTCATTTGATTCAAATAGCTTTGTTGAATGCATTTGACTTTCATTTGATTCAGAAAGCTTTGTTTGAATGTGTTTGACTGTCATTTGATTTAAAAACCTTAGTTTATGGTGTTTGATTTTCATTTGATTCAAATAGATTTATGGAATGAATTCGACTTTCATTTGATTGAAAGAGCTTGGTTTGAATGTCTTTGACTTTCACTTGATTCAAATAGCTTTGTTGAATGCATTTGACTTTCATTTGATTCAAAAAGCTTTGTTTGTATGCGTTTGACTTTCATTTGATTTAAATAACTTTGTTGAATGCATTTAACTTTCTTTTGATTCAGAAAGCTTTGTTGAATGCATTTGACTTTCATTTGATTCAAATAACTTTGTTGAATGCATTTGACTTTCACTTGTTTCAAAAAGGTTTTGTTTGAATGTGTTTGACTTTCATTTGATTCAAATAACTTTGTTGAATGCATTTGACTCTCCTTTGCTTCAAAAAGCTTTTTTTTTAATGTGTTTGACTTTCAATTTATTCAAATAGCTTTGCTGAATGCATTTGACTTTCATTTGATTCATAAAGCTTTGTTTTAATGTGTTTCACTTTCATTTGATTTAAAAACCTTCGTTTATGGTTTTTGACTTTCATTTGATTCAAATAGCTTTGTTGAATGCATTTGACTTTCATTTGATTCAGAAAGCTTTGTTTAAATGTGTTTGACTGTCATTTGATTTAAAAAGCTTTGTTTATGATGTTGGATTTTCATTTTATTCAAATAGATTTATGGAATGCATTCGACTTTCATTTGATTCAAAGATCTTTGTTTGAATGTGTTTGACTTTCACTTGATTCAAATAGCTTTGTTGAATGCATTTAACATTCATTTGATTTTAAAACCTTTGTTTGTATGCATTTGACTTTCATTTGATTCAAATAACTTTGTTGAATGCATTTGACTTTCATTTGATTCAGAAAGCTTTGTTTGAATGTGTTTGACATTCCTATGATTTAAAGAGCTTTGTTGAATGCATTTGACTTTCATTTGCTTTAAAAAGCTTTGTTTGAATGTGTTTGTCTTTCTTTTGATTCAAATAGCTTTGTTGAATGCATTTGACTTTCATTTGATTCAAATAGCTTTGTTGAATGCATTTGACTTTCATTTGTTTCAAAAAGTTTTCTTTGAATGTGTTTGACTTTCATTTGATTCAAATAGATTTATAGAATGCATTCGACTTTCATTTGATTCAAAAAGCTTTGTTTGAATGTGTCTGACTTTCATTTGATGCAAATGGCTTGTTGAATGCATCTGACATTCATTTGCTTCAACAAGCTTTGTTTGAATGCGTTTGACTTTCATATTATTCAAATAGCATTATAGTATGCATTTGACTTTCATTTGATTTGAAAAGATTTTTTTAAATGAGTTTGACTTTCATTTGATTCAAATAGCTTTGTTGAATGCATTTGACGTTCATTTGCTTCAAAAACCTTTGTTTGAATGTGTTTGACTTTGATTAGATTTAAATAGCTTTTTTGAATGAATTTGACTTTCATTTGATTTAAAAATCTTAGTTTGAATGTGTTTGACTTTCATTTGGTGCAAATAGCTTTGTTGAATGCATTTGACTTTAATTTGCTTCAAAAAGCTTTGTTTGAATGTGTTTGACTTTCACTTGATTCAAATAGCTTTGTTGAATGCATTTGACTTTCATTTAATTCAAATATCTTTGTTGAATGCATTTGACTTTCATTTGCTTCAAAAAGCTTTGTTTAAATTTGTTTGACTTTCCTTTGATTCAAATAGATTTATAGAATGCATTCGACTTTCATTTGATTCAAAAAGCTTTGTTTGAAAGTGTTTGACTTTCACTTGATTCAAATAGCTTTGTTGAATGCATTTGACTTTCATTTGATTCAAAAAGCTTTGTTTGTATGTAATTGACTTTCATTTGATTCAAATAGCTTTGTTGAATGCATTTGACTCTCCTTTGCTTCAAAAAGCTTTATATTTTTATGTGTTTGACTTTCTTTCGAATCAAATAGCTTTGTTGAATGCATTTGACTTTCATTTGATTCAGAAATCTTTGTTTGAATGAGTTTGACTTTTTAATTGATTCAAATAGCTTTGTTGAATGCATTTGACTTTCATTTGATTCAAAAAGCTTTGTTTGAATGTGTTTAACTTTCATTTGATTTAAATAACTTTGTTGAATGCACTTGACTTTCATTTGCTTCAAAAAGCTTTGTTTGAATGTGTTTGACTTTGATTTGAGTTAAATAGCTTTTTTGAATGCATTTGACTTTCATTTGATTTAAAAAGCTTTGTTTGAATGTGTTTGACTGTCATTCGATTTAAAAACCTTTGTTTAATGTCATTGACTTTCATTTTATTCAAATAGATTTATAGAATGCATTCGACTTTCATTTGTTTCAAAAAGCTTTGTTTGAATGCATTTGACTTTCATTTTATTAAAATAGCTTTGTTTGTATGTAATTGACTTTCATTTGATTCAAATAGCTTTGTTGAATGCATTTTAACTTCATTTGATTCAGAAAGCTTTGTTTGAATGTGTTTGACTTTCATTTGATTTAAATAGCTTTGTTGAATGTATTTGACTTTTATTTCATTCAAAAAGCTTTGTTTAAATGTGTTTGACTTTCATTTGATTGAAATAGCTTTGTTGAATGCATTTAACTTTGATTTGATTCATAAAGCTTTGTTTGAATGTGTTTTACATTTCTTTTATTAAAATAGCTTTGTTGAATGCATTTGACTTTCATTTGGTTAAAAAAGCTTTGTTTGAATGTGTTTGACTTTCATTTGATTCAAATAGCTTTGTTGAATGCATTTGACTTTCATTTGATTAAGAATTCTTTGTTTGAATGAGTTTGACTTTCAATTGATTCAAATAGCTTTGTTGAATGCATTTGACTTTCATTTGATTCAAAAAGCTTTGTTTGAATGTGTTTAACTTTCATTTGATTCAAATAGCTTTGTTGAATGCATTTGACTTTCATTTGCTTCAAAAAGCTTTGTTTGAATGTGTTAGACTTTGATTTGATTTAAATAGCTTTTTTGAATGCATTTGACTTTCATTTGATTTAAAAAGCTTTGTTTGAATGTGTTTGACTGTCATTCGATTTAAAAACCTTTGTTTAATGTCATTGACTTTCATTTTATTCAAATAGATTTATAGAATGCATTCGACTTTCATCCGTTTCAAAAAGCTTTGTTTGAATGCATTTGACTTTCATTTTATTCAAATAGCTTTGTTTGTATGTAATTGACTTTCATTTAATTATAATAGCTTTGTTGAATGCATTTGACTTTCATTTTATTCAAAAAGCTTTGTATAAATGTGTTTGACTTTGATTTGATTTAAATAGCTTTTTTGAATGCATTTGACACATTTGATTTAAAAATCTTTGTTTGAATGTGTTTGACATTCCTTTGATTTAAATAGCTTTGTTGTATGCATTTGACTTTCATTTGCTTTAAAAAGCTTTGTTTGAATGTGTTTGTCTTTCCTTTGATTTAAATAACTTTGTTGAATGCATTTGACTTTCATTTGTTTCAAAAAGCTTTGTTTGAATGTGTTTGACTTTCATTTGATTCAAATAGCTTTGTTGAATGCATTTGACTTTCATTTGCTTTAAAAGCTTTGTTTGAATGTGTTTGTCTTTCCTTTGATTTAAATAGCTTTGTTGAATGCATTTGACTTTCATTTGTTTCAAAAAGCTTTGTTTGAATGTGTTTGACTTTCATTTTATTCAAATAGCTTTGTTGAATGCATTTGACTCCCCTTTGCTTGAAAAAGCTTTTTTTTTAATGTGTTTGACTTTCATTTGATTTAAATAGCTTTGTTGAATGCATTTGACATTCATTTGATACAGAAGCTTTGTTTGAATGTGTTTGACTTTCTATTGATTCAAATAGGTTTGTGGAATGCATTTGACTTTCATTTGATTCGAAAAGCTTTGTTTGAATGTGTTTGACTTTCATTTGATTTAAATAGCTTTGTTGAATGCATTTGAATTTCATTTGATTCAGAAAGCTTTGTTTGAATGTGTTTGACTTTCATTTAATTATAATAGCTTTGTTGAATGTATTTGACTTTCATTTCATTCAAAAAGCTTTGTTTAAAAGTGTTTGACTTTCATTTAATTTAAATAGCTTTGTTAAATGCATTTGACTTTCATTTGATTCATAAAGCTTTGTTTGAATGTGTTTGACTGTCATTTGATTCATATAGCTTTGTTGAATGCATTTGACTTTCATTGATAAAGAAAGCTTTGTTTGAATGCGTTTTACATTCTTTTGATTTAAATAGCTTTGTTGAATGCCTTAGACTTTCATTTGCTTTAAAAAGCTTTGTTTATATGTGTTTGTCTTTCATTTGATTCAAATTGCTTTGTTTAATGCATTTGACTTTCATTTGCTTCGAAACGCTTTGTTTGAATGTGTTGACTTTCATTTGATTCAAATAGCTTTGTTGAATGCATTTGACTCTCCTTTGCTTCAAAAAGCTTTTTTTTTATGTTTTTGACTTTCTTTCGATTCAAATAGCTTTGTTGAATGCATTTGACTTTCATTTGATTAAGAAATCTTTGTTTGAATGAGTTTGACTTTCAATTGATTCAAATAGCTTTGTTGAATGCATTTGACTTTCATTTGATTCAAAAAGCTTTGTTTGAATGTGTTTAACTTTCATTTGAATCAAATAACTTTGTTGAATGAATTTGACTTTCATTTGCTTCAAAAAGCTTTGTTTGAATGTGTTTGACTTTGATTTGATTTAAATAGGTTTTTTGAATGCATTTGACTTTCATTTGATTTAAAAAGCTTTGTTTGAATGTGTTTGACTGTCATTCGATTTAAAAACCTTTGTTTAATGTCATTGACTTTCATTTTATTCAAATAGATTTATAGAATGCATTCGACTTTCATTCGTTTCAAAAAGCTTTGTTTGAATGCATTTGACTTTCATTTTATTCAAATAGATTTGTTTGTATGTAATCGACTTTCATTTGATTCAAATAGCATTGTTGAATGCATTTGAATTTCATTTGATTCAGAAAGCTTTGTTTGAATGTGTTTGACTTTCATTTGATTCAAATAGCTTTGTTGAATGTATTTGACTTTCATTTGATTCAAAAAGCTTTGTTTAAATGTGTTTGAATTTCATTTGATTCAAATAGCTTTGTTGAATGCATTTAACTTTGATTTGATTCATAAAGCTTTGTTTTAATGTGTTTGACATTTCTTTGATTTAAATAGCTTTGTTGAATGCATTTGAATTTCATTTGGTTAAAAAAGCTTGGTTTGAATGTGTTTGACTTTCATTTGATTCAAATAGCTTTGTTGAATGCATTTGACTTTCATTTGATTCAGAAAACTTTGTTTGAATGTGTTTGACTGTCATTTGATTTAAAAACCTTTGTTTATGGTGTTTGATTTTCATTTGATTCAAATAGATTTATGGAATGCATTCGACTTTCATTTGATTCAAAGATTTTTGTTTGGATGTGTTGACTTTCACATGATTTAAATAGCTTTGTTGAATGCATTTGACTTTCATATGATTCAAAAAGCTTTGTTTGTATGCGTTTGACTTTTATTTGATTCAAATAACTTTGTTGAATGCATTTAACTTTCATTTGATTTAGAAAGCTTTGTTTGAATGTGTTTGACATTCCTTTGATTTAAATTGCTTTGTTGAATGCATTTGACTTTCATTTGCTTTAAAAAGCTTTGTTTGAATGTGTTTGTCTTCCATCTGATTCAAATAGCTTTGTTGAATGCATTTGACTTTCATTTGACTCAAATAGATTTGTTGAATGCATTTGACTTTCACTTGTTTTAAAAAGGTTTGTTTGAATGTGTTTGACTTTCATTTGATTCAAATAACTTTGTTGAATGCATTTGACTCTCCTTTGCTTTAAAAAGCTTTTTTTTTAATGTGTTTGATTTTCAATTTATTCAAATGGCTTTGTTGAATGCATTTGACGTTCATTTGATTCATAAAGCTTTGTTTGAATGTGTTTGACCTTCCTTTGATTTAAATAGCTTTGATCAATTCATTTGAATTTCATTTTATTCAAACAGCTTTGTTGAATGCATTAGACTTTCATTAGCTTCAAAAACACTTGTTTGATAATGTTTTACTTTCATTTGATTTAAATAGCTTTTTTGAATGCATTTGACTTTCATTTGATTTAATAAGCTTTGTTTGAATGTGTTTGACTGTCATTTGATTTAAAAACCTTTGTTTAATGTGTTTGACTTTCATTTGATTCAAATAGATTTATAGAATGCATTCGACTTTCATTCGATTCAAAAATCTTTGTTTGAATATGATTGACTTTCACTTGATTCAAATAGCTTTGTTGAATGCATTTTACTTTCATTTGATTCAAATAGTTTTGTTGAATGCATTCGACTTTCATTTGATTCAAATAGCTTTGTTGAATGCATTTGACTTTCATTTGTTTCAAAAAGCTTTCTTTGAATGTGTTTGACTTTCATTTTATTCAAATAGCTTTGTTGAATGCATTTGACTCCTTTGTTTTAAAAAGCTTTTTTAAAATGTTTTTGTCTTTCATTTGATTCAAATGGTTTTGTTTAATGCATTTGATTTTCATTTGATTTAGAAAGCTTTGTTTGAATGGGTTTGACTTTCATTTGATTCAAATAGCTTTTTTGAATGCATTTGACTTTCATTTGATTCAGAAAGCTTTGTTTGAATGTGTTTGACTGTCATATGATTTAAAAACCTTTGTTTAATGTGTTAGAAATTCATTTGATTCAAATAGATTTATAGAATGCATTCGACTTTCATTTGATTCAAAAAGCTTTGTTTGAATGTGTTTGACTTTCACTTGATTTAAATAGCTTTGTTGAATGCATTTGACATTCATTTGATTCAAAAAGCTTTGTTTCTATGCGTTTGACTTTTATTTGATTCAAATAGCATTGTTGAATGCATTTGTCTATCATTCGATTCAAAAAGTTTTGTTTGAATGTGTTTGACATTCCTTTGATTTAAATAGCTTTGTTGAATGCATTTGACTTTCATTTGCTTTAAAAAGCTTTGTTTGAATGTGTTTGTCTTTCATTTGATTCAAATTGCTTTGTTGAATGCATTTGACTTTCATTTGCTTCGAAAAGCTTTGTTTGAATGTGTTTGACTTTCATTTGATTAAAATAGCTTTGTTTGAATGTGTTTGACTTTCATTTGCTGCAAAATGCTTTGTTTGAATGTGTTTGACTTTCACTTGATTCAAATTGCTTTGTTAAATGCATTTGACTTTCATTTGATTCAAAAAGCTTTGTTTGAATGTGTTTGACTTTCCTTCGATTTAAATAGCTTTGTTGAATGCATTTGACTTTCATTTCATTCAAATAGCTTTGTTGAATGCATTAAACTTTCATTTGCTTCAAAAAAATTTGTTTGATAATGTTTGACCTTCCTTTGATTTAAATAGCTTTGTTGAATGCATTTGACTTTCATTTGCTTTTAAAAGCATTGTTTGAATGTGTTTGGGTTTCATTTGATTCAAATAGTTTTGTTAATTGCATTTGACTTTTATTTTATTCAAATAGCTTTGTTGAATGCATTTGACTTTCATTTGTTTCAAAAAGCTTTGTTTGAATGCGTTTGACTTTCATTTGATTCAAATAGCTTTGTTGATTGCATTTGACTTTCATTTGCTTCAAAAAGCTTTGTTTGAATGTGTTTGATTGTCATTTGATTTAAAAACCTTTGTTTAATGTGTTTGACTTTCAATTGATTCAAATAACTTTATAGAATGAATTCGACTTTCATTTGGTTCAAAAAGCTTTGTTTGAATGTGTTTTGACTTTCACTTGATTCAAATAGCTTTGTTGAATGCATTTGACTTTCATTTGATTCAAAAAGCTTTGTTTGAATGTATTTGACTTTCGTTTGATTTAAATAGCTTTGTTGAATGCATTTGACTTTCATCTGCTTCAAAGAGCTTTGTTTGAATGTGTTTGACTTTCAGTTATATCAAATAGCTTTGTTGAATGCATTTGACTTTCATTTGATTCAGAAAGCTTTGTTTGATTTTATTTGACTTTCGTTTGATTTAAATAGCTTTGTTGAATGCATTTGACTTTCATCTGCTTCAAAAAGCTTTGTTTGAATGTGTTTGACTTTCAGTTGATTCAAATAGCTTTGTTGAATGCATTTGATTTTCATTTGATTTAAATAGCTTTATTGAATGCTTTTGACTTTCATTTGCTTCAAAAATCTTTGTTTGAATGTGTTTGACTTTCAATTGATTAAAATAGCTTTGTTGAACGTATTTGACTTTCATTTGATTTGATAAGCTTTATTTGAATGTGTTTGACTTTCATTTGATGCAAATAGCTTTGTTGAATTCATTTTACTTTCATTTGCTTCAAAAATATTTGTTTGAATGTGTTTGACTTTGATTAGATTTAAATAGCTTTTTTCAATGAATATGACTTTCATTTGATTTAAAAAGCTTTGTTTGAATATGTTTGACTTTCATTTGGTGCAAATAGCTTTGTTGAGTGCATTTGACTTTCATTTGCTTCAAAAAGCTTTGTTTGAATGTGTTTGACTTTCACTTGATTCAAATAGCTTTGTTAAATGCATTTGACTTTCATTTGCTTCAAAAACCTATGTTTGTTTGAATGTTTTTAACTTTGATTTGATTTAAATAGCTTTTTTGAATGCATTTGACTTTCATTTGATTTAAAAAGCTTTGTTTAAATGTGTTTGACTGCCATTTGATTTAAAAACCTTTGTTTAATGTGTTTGACATTCATTGGATTCAAATATATTTGTAGAATGCATTCAACTTTCATTTGATTCAAAAAACTTTGTTTGAATGTGTTTGATTGTCATTTGATGCAAATAGCTTCTTGAATGCATCTGACTTTCATTTGCTTTAAAAATTCTTTGTTTGAATGTGTTTGAATGTCATTTGATTTAAAAACCTTTTTTTAATGTGTTTGACTTTCATATTTTTCAAATAGCTTTATAGAATGCATTTGACTTTCATTTGATTCAAAAAGATTTATTTGAATGTTTGACTTTCATTTAATTTAAATAGCTTTGTTAAATGTATTTGACCCTCATTTGCTTTAAAAAGCTTTTTTTAATGTGTTTGACTTTCATTTGATTCAAATAGCTTTGTTGAATACATTTGACTTTTATTTAATTCGAAAAGCTTTGTTTGAATGTGTTTGACTTTTATTTGATTCAAATAGCTTTGTTGAATGCATTTAACTTTTATTTGCTTTAAAAAGCTTTGTTTGAATGTGTTTGATTGTCATTTGATTTAAAAACCTTTGTTTAATGTGTTTGACTTTCATTTGATTCAAATAGCTTTATAGAATGCATTCAACTTTCATTTGATTCAAAAAGCTTTGTTTGAATGTGTTTGACTTTCATTTGATGCAAATAGCTTGGAGAATGCATCTGACTTTCATTTGCTTCAAAAAGTTTTGTTTGAATGTCATTTAATTTAAAAACCTTTGTTTCATGTGTTTGACTTTCATATTATTCAAATAGCTTTATAGAATGCATTTGACTTTCATTTGATTCAAAATGCTTTGTTTGAATGTGTTTTACTTTCATTTTATTCAAATAGCTTTGTTGAATGCATTTGACTCTCCTTTGCTTCAAAAAGCTTTTTTTTTAAAGTGTTTGACTTTCATTTGATTCAAATAGCTTTATTGAATGCATTTGACTTTCATTTGATTCAAAAAGCTTTGTTTGACTGTGTTTGACTTTCCTTCGATTTAAATAGCTTTGTTGAATGCATTTGACTTTCATCTGCTTAAAAAAGCTTTGTTTGAATGTGTTTGACTTTCAGTTGATTCAAATAGCTTTGTTGAATGCATTTGATTTTCATTTGATTCAAATAGCTTTGTTGAATGCATTTGACTTTCATTTATTACAGAAAGCTTTGTTTGAATGTGTTTGACTTTCATTTGATTCAAATAGCTTTGTTTAATGCATTTGACTTTCATTTGCTTCAAAAAGCTTTGTTTGAATGTGTTTGACTTTCATTTGATGCAAATAGCTTTGTTGAATGCATTTGACTTTCATTTGCTTCAAAAATATTTGTTTTAATGTGTTTGACTTTGATTAGATTTAAATAGCTTTTCTGAATGAATTTGAATTTCATTTGATTTAAAAAGCTTTGTTTAAATGTGTTTGACTTTCATTTGGTGCAAATAGCTTTGTTGAATGCATTAGACTTTCATTTGCTTCAAAAAGCTTTGTTTGAATGTGTTTGGGGTATTTTTACCCTTGACAAGTGGACCTCTGAGGAGGTGCCACATGTCAGGGGCTGGTAGGTCATCCTTGACCAATCTCCAGCTGACACGTGGCCTCTCCAGATACTCTCTTAGAATTGCGGCCTTCAAGGGCCCAATTCCCCAAAAATCCGCTATTTGGCGGCGCAACCCATCAGTCCTAGGTCAGAATGACCTAGGGAGGGGCACTTTTCCCAATGTCCCTATAAATAGGGAGATATTCCCCCAAATTGGGGAACACACACATTTACATTCAGAAATTTACTATCATTTATTACATCCTACTTTCTCTCTTATCAGAGAACACCTGAGCTTAGAATCCAAGCAGATCCCCACCTAAATTTCCGCACTTTTCATTCTCCTTCAAGTTACTAACTTGAGCGTTGGAGGCGGAGCACCACCCAACCGGTGTCTCCGTTGTTTTTGCAGGTACAGAGTCAGCAGGACCAGTCTTCGAGTTGTAACTCTCCCAAGGGACAAAAACACCCAAAACATTTGGCGCCTTCTGTGGGGAGAGTACCTTAAGATGGTTCAAAATTCTGTACCAATTCTCAATTCTACCTCTCTACGTCCGGTTACTCAGACGGGTAACCAAGAGGACTTGCAACCGGTTATTCAACCGGAAGGGTTTGAAATCCCTCAGCCTCCGCCTCAGCCTTAGCCAGAGGTATTCACTGAGGAGGAGGAAGAAGAAGAAGACAATGATGTGGAGACCTACATAACGAAGGATGGCTCCCTCATCTCTAAGTCCATTCGCTCCGGAGATCAACTGGAGCGAAATATAGACCAGGCGGGTCCAAGCAGCCGGCCCACTGGGAGGTCAGACGGGGCAACCCGGAAGACCAGAGGAGAAGCTCCAGTCACCCGGAATGAGCTCATGAAATTCATGAACTCCTTCAAGGGTGAAATCAAGGAGATGATCAACAAGGCAGGCTCTACCAAGAGTCCGCCGGCTAAAAAGACTCCCAATGATGGGAAGAAGAAGAAGCCGGTCAAGGACAGGCAGCCAACTCCTCATCCAAAGGAGAAGGCAGCCGCGAAACTTGACTGGTCCAAGATTCTGATGCCCCGGCGACCCCAGCCGGAGGCCAAAAAGACGTCTACCTTCGATGCTAGAGAAGTCATCAATCGAAGGAGGCAGCAACAGTCTGAGTCAGCTTCTACCTCAAGCTTTCTAGACAGCTTCAAGCAAGCTTCTGCAAGGAATTCTATGTCCTTGCATGAGAGTCGGACAGGCGGTAAATCCGTCAACACCGAACCTCAGCTGATGATAGGGTCTATGCCATACGCACCCCAGGTGCAGTATGGGCAATATGGTCTGCAGTTTATGCAGCCACCCCCATTCGGAGGTCAGGCGGCATGTAACAATGTCCAGCCACTGGACTGGCAGCTCCGGCTGATGAGGCTAGGCGAACAGCCGTCTGCCTTTGCAGCCAATATAACCGAGGCGGCTTAGCCGGCTAAGGTTAAGAACATTTTGGTTGGTGCTTATGATGGCACCACCAACCCAGAAGACCACCTGATGGCGTATACCAACCTAATGTGTATACAAGGTTGGGACGATGCCACCTGGTGCCGCTGCTTTCCGGCTACATTGAAGGGCATTGCCCAGCAATGGTTTGGCAACTTGCCAGCCAGATCTATTGACTGCTTCAGGAAGTTAGCCTTCTTGTTTGCCACCAACTTCTCAATGAACATCCCTGCTAAGAAAACAAGTTTAGACTTGAGCACCATTAAGCAGGGAGAGAAAGAAGGGCTACGCTCATATGTCAGACGGTTCAACCTGGTCAGAATTCAAATCCAGGGGTTGTCCGACGAGGTAGCATTTACAGACTTCTTCAAGGGTCTGAGAGACGGGTCGACTTTTAAGTTCGACCTTGTCAGAAAAGGGGCATTTACGCTACAGGTGGCCCTGAGGGAGGCGGAAAGCTATATACAAGCAACCGACCTCTGCACGCCTGGTAGCCAGTCGGACTCCAAGAAGTCTGACAAGCAAAAAGAGAGCCAGTCTGCTCAGCCGGCAAAGAAAAAAGAAGAGAGCAAGAAAAGAAAGGAAGTCTGGGCGGTCAGTGATTCTGAGCAGCCGTCCCAGAAGAAGAAAAAAGAGTTTAAACCATACGTTCCCCGGTATGAGTTTAACAAAGACTGCAACTCCATCCTCATGGAGGTGAAGGACCGGCTGTCCATTGAGAAGCCAAATCCACTGAAGAGTTCCGTCCAGTCACGAAACAAAAATAAATATTGCCAGTTCCATGAGGAGGTTGGCCATGACACCAACGACTGCTTCAGTTTACAGTGGACGTTGGACCGTCTGGCTGACAAAGGGCTTTTAAAGTCCTATATTTCTAAGTCCCCAGCGGGGGCAAAGAAGAAGAACAAGGGTCAGTCCTCCAAGGCTACCCCCCAGCCTACTAATAGTTCGGATACCGACAAGGATCCGGTCTACACTATAGCAGGCGGATTCTCTTGTGGTGGCCCTACCATCCGGGGCACCAAAAGCCATCTTCGAAAGATGGATAAGGATGATGGTGAGCAGGCGTCTGCCAGTTCCACCTTCCCAGACTCCGCCGTCCGCATGACGACCCGGTCGTCATTGAATGTAAGGTTGCCAACCAGCTGGTTGGACGGATCCTTATTGACACCGGCAGCTCGTCTGACATTATCAGCCTCCGGTGCTTGCAGAAGCTGAAATACAACTCCAGCAGCATGCATCCGGTCACCCACCCCTTGGTTGGTTTTGGGGGTGGGATGGTCTATCCAGCCGGAAGAATTGATTTACCCATCCGGCTGGGTGAGAAGGGCAAGGGACGACATATTGTCGTCAGATTCTTGGTTGTTGAGGAGTTGACCGCCTACAACATCATTCTTGGGAGGCCAACCCTCAACGAAGCCAAGGCGGTAATCATCCCGTCCCTCATGCTCATCAAGTATGAGAGGGATGATGGTTCTGTTGGTTCCCTGAACGGGGATCAGAAGACGGCCCGGGAGTGCTACCTCTCAGCCGTCAAGGATACCGTGGCCTCAGATGGCCAAGGGAAGGAACCAATAGACCTTGACAATGTCAAGGATGCTCCCTCATTCCCACCAGCAGCCGGTAAAAAGAGAAAAGCTGTAGAGCTGGTGGTGGTAAAGAAAGAAAAGAAATAGCAATCACTGACCGGTGAACGGTCAGAGGAGCTCCGTCCTCAACCGGCTGGTGATAGCATTGATCTTGTTCTGGACGACAGCCGTCCAGAGCGAACTGTTAAGGTTGGGACGGTTGCTAATGCTGTTCTGGGTGCAGACTTGCACCTTCTACTGAAAGAATTCAAAGATGTGTGTTGCCTTTGAAGTGGAAGAGATGCCAGGCATCAGCCCGGATCTCGCTGTCCACAAACTCGCCGTGGATCCAAAAATGAAGCCCATCCGGCAAAAGAAGAGGAACCACGGTGAGGAAAGAAGTCAGGCGGCAGCTGCCGAAGTTAAAAAGCTGTTGGATGCCAGGTTCATTCGGCCTTGTAACTTCCCCAACTGGGTGGCAAACGTTGTGCTTGTAAAGAAGCCGAATGGTACCTGGCGGATGTGTGTAGACTACACATATCTCAACAAGGCATGCCCAAAGGATAGTTATCCACTTCCAAAAATTGACAGCTTGGTCGATTCAACAGCCGGTCATACCTTGATGAGTTTTATGGATGCCTATTCTGGCTTCCATCAGATACCTCTGTGGAAAAAAGATCAAGAAAAGACGGCCTTCGTCACTGATCAGGGGCTATTCTGTTATACTGTGATGCCGTTTGGCTTGAAGAATGCGCCGGCTACGTTCCAACGGATGATTAATACAGTCTTCATTAGTCAAATTGGGAGGAACGTAGAGGCGTACATTGATGACATGATAGTCAAATCCAAGCACCAGGCGGATCACCTTGCTGATCTCCGAGAAACCTTCACCACACTCAAGCGGCATAGGGTTATGTTAAATCCTAAGAAATGCGTCTTTGGTGTTGAGTCTGGGAAGTTTCTCGGATTCCTGATTGATCAAAGGGGGATAGAGGCTAACCTTGAGAAGATACAGGCGGTAATTGACATGAAGTCACCCCGCACTGTTAAGGAAGTTCAGAGACTCACCGGTTGCCTAGCCGCCTTCGGGAGATTCCTCATCTGGTCAGGTGACAAATGCCTTTACTTCTTCCAAGCAATCAGGAAGAAGACTAGATTTGAATGGGGGGATGATGCTGAGGCGGCATTTCAAAAATTGAAAGAACACTTACACTCTTTGCCAAGGCTTGTTAGTCCTTTGCCTAGAGAGAAGTTGTACATGTACCTAGCCGTCTCAGACCATGCTCTCAGTGCCGTTCTCCTTGCTGAACGAGACGGTACTCAGCTCCTGGTATACTTCATTAGCCATGTGTTAAAGAATGCTGAACTCCAGTACCCCATGGTGGAAAAATTTGGTCTTGCTCTATATATGGCCTTCAAAAAGTTGAAGCCATACTTTCTGGCACATCCGGTTGTAATCTACACCGATCAGCCCCTCAAGCGGCCAATGTCTACTCTGGAGTCATCCGGCAGAATGTTGAAATGGGCTATTGAAATGCAAAGTCTTGAAATCTCCTACGAACCAAGGAAAGCAGTGAAAGGTCAGGCGTTTGCCGACTTCATTGTTGAAATGACTCGTCCGGTTCTTCCGGATAATGTTGATCAGGTTTGGAGGGTGTATGTAGATGGGAGCTCTACAAAAAACGGTTGTGGTGCAAGCATTGTTTGTGAATCTCCAGAAGGAGATAGATATGAGTATGCACTACGGTTCAAGTTTCAGGCCTCAAATAACGAGGCGGAGTATGAAGCCCTGCTAGCCGGAATTCGCATGTGTAAGGCAGCAGGGGCAACAAAGATTGACGCCCATTCTGATTCTCAGTTGGTTGTTAGCCAGTATGAGGACACTTATGAAGCGACCCATCCGGCTATGATCAAATATCTTCAGGCTGTCAAAGATGAGGCTGGGACCCTTGAGGAATTCAGATTGAATCAAGTGCCCCGGTCAGATAACCACCCGGCGGATGCACTGTCAAAATTGGCATCATCCGCCTACCATGATACGCCTCGGTCAGTCTTTTGGGAAGTTCTTGAAAAAAGAAGTATTTATGAAGAGCCCATTGGAATTCTGGATCGAAGTTCTACTTGGATGGATGGCATCTGGGTGTATCTTGCAGACGGCACGCTCCCTGATTCACCTCAGGAGGCAGCCGTCATGAAAAAGAGAGCAGCTAACTTCGAGTTGAGAAACGGAGAACTCTTCAAGGCTGGTTTCCTCAAGCCCTTGTTGAAATGTGTTACCCCAGAAAAGGGGAAGGAGGTACTCGAAGAGCTGCATGCGGGATTTTGCGCCTCCCATATAGGCGGCAAGTCCCTAGCCGTCAGAGCCAGGCGGCATTACTTTTGGCCTACCCTTGAGGCAGACGCTAAAGAATTTGTGAAGAAATGTGATAAATGCCAGAGGTTTGGCAAGCTAATACATCACCCGGCTACTGATCTGACGGCAATCCACAGCCCAGTCCCGTTTGCTAAGTGGGGCATGGACATTTTAGGTCCTTATACGCCTGCTCCAGGCGGAAAGCGCTATATCTTGGTGGCTGTGGACTACTTCACCAAGTGGGTGGAGGCGGAGGCAGTTAAGAATATCAAGACAAAGGATGTCATCTCTTTCATCTGGAAAAATATTATCACCCGGTTTGGGGTACCTATGTCTATGGTATTTGACAACGGCCCTCAGTTTGAGACGCCTCAGCTCAAGACTTGGTTAGGAGATCAGGGTATCTCAAGTTACCTTGCCTCAGTCGACCAACTCAAGCAAATGGTCAGGTTGAGGCATTCAACAAACTCATCTCAGACGGCATTAAAAAGAAAATTGAAAGAGCCGGTGGCCTATGGGCTGAAGAGTTAATTCATGTCCTTTGGGCCATCCGGACAATTGCCAAGGGGTCAACCGGAGAAACCCCATTTCTCATGGTATACGGGGCTGAAGCCGTTTTACCCATTGAACACTATGAGCCTACGCTCAGAGTGATGCTCTATGATGAAGAGGCAAATTGGGAGGCCATGCGGCTGGCATTAGACTCCCTCCCGGAACGCAAGGGCAATGCTGCCCTGCGACATGAGATATACCGTCTGAGAATGACGAGAGCCTACAACAAAAGAGTGCACAAACGTCCCTTGAAAATGGACGATTTTGTGTTACGGAAAATGGAGGCAACCGGTAGGGCCAATGAGCTTGGAAAGCTAACTCCTAATTGGGAAGGCCCCTACCGGATCTACGAAGAAGTTAGGGATGACACATACCGCCTGGAAACCCCAGACGGTAGACGCCTGCCTAGAACTTGGAATGTAGATAACTTAAAAAAGTACTACTTCTGAGTATTGTAAAGTTTTTTGTAACAAGAAGAATTAATCAGAAATGCTTTTGTTTCATTTATTGTCTTTTTATTTCCGTCTGGGTTTACCCATACAGATGTTGAAAAGTTTAGTAGCAAATTTAATATGTGAATAACTTGAGGCCAATGGCCAGATAAAAAACTAAGTTTGACACTTAGTATATAAAATCAAAAGTCCATAGTGACAAGAGGCCAATGGCCGGATCCTTAAGCTAAGCACAAAACCGTTTAGTGGCTATGCAACCGGTCTCCAACCAGACCAGAAGCCAAAGGCTAGATGGTTGTCTTTTTTACAAATTCGTCTATCCTGTTATGGATATAGGCGTCCGGCGACACCCCTCCGGGTGCAATCGTCGTAGAGAACAGCCACCTTGCTCGTTCTATATACCCGTGCAGGCAGCAAAGATTGAGTGGCTAGACCAGCCAACTCATAGCTGTCTGACCATGTTATTTCTCCTAAGTAATTTTTGGTTGTGAAAGCTTCGGCTGCCTGCAAGAATCAGCCGGAGTACCATCATAAGTTTTTACTTAGTAAAATTTTCTTCAAGTTGCGCACTTATAGGGCAAACCCTTTTTTTGCGTAATGGCTATAAAGAAAACCCAGGCGGTTTGTTACCGACTGGGTCAGAGGTTGTATGCTTGTCATTTGACCGGCTGTGTACTTGGTTTGGGGCAATCACTATTGTGATTGATTGTCTTACAAACATCCCATACGCTTTAAAGTATGAAAGTTTCCAAGACAATCAATCCTTTTTCAGATTAAACCAACCACACAGCCGTCCAGGGGCAAGGACAGCCGGAATTGTACCTGCCGCATGCTTTTCATAAGACAGGCAAAATCACAAGTATATATATTGAGTATATATGCAAAAATGAAAAAAAAAACTGAAAAAATTGAAAAATTGTGCAAGTATAAGAAAAACCGACTGAGTCGGTATACTTCGTCAAATAAATTGGCCTACGGCCAGGAATCATTGTTAGCCGGATCAACATTCGGTGTACAGAGAATATAGAGAAAGGCTACATAATTACTCGGCACGCAGGCCGGAAAAGCAAATGAATGGCATACAGCCGCTGAAAAACAAAAAAAATGATTGGCATACTGCCGCAGAAAAGGAGGAGAGCTACGCTTGGGGCTGTTCTGGTTGGGCTGGAGTTGTAGAAGGAACATCATCCGGAACCACAGCCTCTTCAGGCTGGCTGTCCTTGGTGCCCAGTTCCTTCATTATCTCATCTAAGTCCGGCTCCTCTGTGTCCGAAACCTCAGCACCATTTTCCAAGGCCCAATCCTTGAAGCGAGGCGGAGCAGGATCCCCAAGAACCTTGGCATCATACGCCTCAGTGGCGTAGTTGTACCTCAGTTTGTAGACTTCAAAGTCTACCTCAAGGTAGAGAAGCCCCCAAGCCATCCGGAGGCGGATCTCATTATCCCGCTCATTCTCTTTGATGAGCCGCTCCTGCTCAGCCTTGAGCTCCTCAGCATGCTGACTTTTCAGAGTGGCAAGCTTAGTAGTCAGCCGGGACTTGTCCTTCCTTAGATCAGCATTTTCTTGGTCAGCCCCTTCCAAGGCTTTGAGGTTTGAGCCGGCAGTTTTCAGCTGGAGCTCCAGGTCGCTAATCCGGCTTTTAGCCTCATCGTTAGCAGCTGTCAAGGTCTTGACCAGCTCCTCCTGTTTCAACTCGAGGGCTTTAATCGCAACAACAAAGTTAATATAGGCATATTCAGCAGAGTTGAGATTGGCTTGAGCCTTTCTCTTGGCATCAGTTACCTCTTCCTGCTTCTTCCAGAATGGCACCCGGAGCCCATCCACCCGGACCATAACCTGAGCAAGGTCATCCGGGAAATTACATAGTAAAAATGAAGAAAAATGAAATGAATTGAAATGAAAAAGATAAGGGGCAAGTTTAACTTACCTCCGCCAGCTGCCCCAGAATCTGGTCGAAGTCGACCTCATGGCGGTTGGGTATGGAGTTCTTCTCCGTTTGGGTGAGAGTCCTCACCATCCGTTTGCCAAACCCCGCAGGTCCGGGGGCCCAGAAGTAGCATCTGCAGCATAAGAAGGACTTGGTGAGAGACTAGCAGCGTATTTGGCATTCATTCTTTGTCGGCTACTCACGGAACCCCCGGAAGGGTCAGTCATAGTCTTGACGCGCATCAAATCAAGCGGCCAAGGAATCTCTATCTTACCTTTGGAGTCGACCCTCGCCGGCTCCTCCCCTGCGGCTGCAGCACCACCTGCAGCCCTGGATGGCTCGCCATCCTTCGATGCTTCAGTAGCATCCGGCTTTCTCTTTGACTTCTCTGAGTTTTCACTCAGAGTTGCCATGGCTTCGGGGCCTTTTCCCCCGGTTGTTGGGTGACCTTTGGCGTTAGTGCCAGAGGCCGTTGAGGTAGCCTTCTTCCCGGCTTTGGCAGCCAGCTTCTGAAGGTTCTCATCCCCAGGTCTCTTTAAGACCTTTGTCATTGAGCGGGGGAGGATGCCAGTTGAAGCCTGCAAAAACGCAAGAAAACCATAAGTCATCCGGAATCAAAAAGACTTGAAAAAATTCAAGAGAAGTTTGGAGATTATCTTACCCCTCCTTTTTTGGCCTCTTTGGCCTCAATGGTGGCCTTCTTGGCCAAGACATTTTCCTTGCGGAGCTGAGCCGCAGACTTGGCCGGAGTCTTAGCCGGGTCAACCATTCTCTTTGCTTCCTCTGCAGAAAAACATGAAAGTGTTAGAACAAGAATAAGTTCAAAGCAATGAAATTTAAATTGCAGGCGGAAGACCGCCGGTTGGGTGAGTGTATCTACCCTTTGGAAACATAGGGCTCAACCCGCAGGCGGACAAGAATCTCTCATCCGCAAAGAAATCCGGGTGGGGGATCCAGTTCCTTGGAACAACTATGTGAGTCCCATCCCCCAAGGGCTCAGTTGTTGTCTTGAAGAACTCCGGCTCTATTATTTGCTCCCGGGCTTTGGCAGTGAGAGCTGGGCGTATACACTTTTGGCCCACCAAAGCCGGCTCTTTGTTGTAGCGCCAGAGGATCTTGTTTATTCTTATTTGAGGGGAGGAGACCAAGTACCACTTGTCTTTCCAGCCTCCCCACTTGGACACCTTGTCCAAAGTCATTAGATATTCCGGGAGCATGGAGATAGTGTACCACGCTCCATATCCGCCTGGGCCACTTTTGAGGTAATGCATGTGGGCGAAGGCGGTGAAGCTAGGCTCAATGTCCTGGAGCTCGCAGGCGGCGATGTAGCTCAAGATATTGACCCAAGAGTTAGGCGTTAATTGCCACACTCCCAGGTCATACCCCTTCAGGATCTTCCGGATGCCTCTGTGAAGGGGAAAGCGGAGGCCGGCTTCTATCACCGCCTCATAGCAGACAAAGTAGTTGTCTACATTCTCAATGTCATCCCCCAGGCTAGAACAGCATCAGCCGGAGGGACGATAATGTCCCAGTCATCCCCAAAGAGATGTTGTTGTTTGAAAGCCTCAAAGCCGCTTTCAAGAAGAGCCCTGTCTCCAGGCTTCATCCGGGTCTTGGTGGGATCCGGATCTATTTCTTTCTTTGCTGTTTGGCGATAAGCCTCAGCAAGGTCCTCTCCATCAGAGCCGGATCCCTCTTGCTCTTCAGCAGCCTTTTCGGCTGAGTTATTTGGTTGGTCTGGAGAGGAGGCGGTCTCCTCACTGTCTCCCCTCGAGTCGCTGTTGCTGGAGGTAGACGGGGTGTCCTCAGCTGAATTACTTTGCTCAGCCGCCTCATAGTCCTCCTCCCTCACTACTTCACTTGTGGGCACTTCCCTAGTGCGCCGCCTGCTGGGCTTTGTAGCCGTTTGCTTAGTTCTAGCCATTGTGTCCTGCACAGACACAGAGAGGGAAGAAGTCGGAGATGAGCAAAGCACTCCAGAAACTCCAGACAAGGCACCGCCGGTTCTAGACTCGGCCGTCCCTGGTGACCGGCTGAGCGCCCTAGGCACTGCCGTGTGTGCAAATGGAGAGTTCATTTTATTTTTTGAAAAATTAATGTATACAGCCGGAAATGAGTGTATACAAGCTAAAGAAAAAGGAAAAAGAAGAAAACTTAAAGAAGGAAACGGATGGTTACCTTACTTTGAGTTCTGAAAAAAATCTGAAAACGGCAAAGCAACCGGTGACCGGGTGACTTCGAAAGAGCACACGGAAATCTTGAACTTGCTTAAACGCAACCGGAATCAGAGCACCTCCCTCTAGAAAACTCTCTTTCTCTCTCTAGAAAGTCAAGATTGTGAAAAGTGAAGAGGAGAGAGGGGGGTAAATCCCTATTTATAGGGGTGAAACGGCACGAATCCCCGTCACCACTGTCAAAAAATAGTCGTTTTCACTGTTCACCCTTCATGGGTTGACACGTGTCACAGGCGCCACGTGGCCTGCCACGTGCCACCTGTGAGGGGCAAATGTTTGGGGTATTTTTACCCTTGATAAGTGGACCTCTGAGGAGGTGCCACGTGTCAGGGGCTAGCAGGTCATCCTTGACCAATCTCCAGCTGACACGTGGCCTCTCCAGATACTCTCTTAGAATTGCGGCCTTCAAGGGCCCAATTCCCCAAAAATCCGCTATTTGGCGGCGCAGCCCATCAGTCCTAGGTCAGAATGACCTAGGGAGGGGCACTTTTCCCAATGACCCTATAAATAGGGAGATATTCCCCCAAATTGGGGAACACACACATTTACATTCAGAAATTTACTATCATTTATTACATCCTACTTTCTCTCTCATCAGAGAACACCCGAGCTTGGAATCCAAGCAGATCCCCACCTAAATTTCCGCACTTTTCATTCTCCTTCAAGTTACTAACTTGAGCGTTGGAGGCGGAGCACCACCCAGCCGGTGTCTCCGTTGTTTTTGCAGGTACAGAGTCAGCAGGACCAGTCTTCGAGTTGTAACTCTCCCAAGGGACAAAAACACCCAAAACAGAATGTGTTTGACTTTCACTTGATTCAAATAGCTTTGTTGAATGCATTTGACTTTCATTTGATTCAAAAAGCATTGTTTGAATGTGTTTGACTTTCCTTCGATTTAAATAGCTTTGTTGAATGCATTTGACTTTCATTTGATTCAAATAGCTTTGTTGAATGCATTAAACTTTCATTTGCTTCAAAAACATTTGTTTGATAATGTTTGACTTTCATTTGATGCAAATAGCTTTGTTGAATGCATTTGACTTTCAAATGCTTCAAAAATATTTGTTTAAATGTGTTTAACTTTGATTAGATTTAAATAGCTTTTTTGAATGAATTTGACTTTCATTTCATTTAAAAAGCTTTGTTTAAATGTGTTTGACTTTCCAGTAATTTAAATACCTTTCTTGAATGCATTTGACTTTCATTTGCTTCTAAAAGCTTTCTTTGAATGTGTATGACTTTCATTTGATTCAAATAGCTTTGTTGAATGCATTTGACTTTCACTTGATTCAGAAATCTTTGTTTGAATGTGTTTGACTTTCATTTGATCCAAATAGCTTTGTTGAATGCATTTGACTTTCATTTGATTCAAATAGCTTTGTTGAATGCCTTTCACTTTCATTTGATTCAGAAAACTTTGTTTCAATGTGTTTGACTTTCCTTTGATTTAAATAGCTTTGTTGAATGCATTTGACTTTGATTTGCTTTAAAAAGATTTGTTTGAATGTGTTTGTCTTTCATTTGATTTAAATTGCTTTGTTAAATGCATTTGACTTTCTTTTGCGTCGAAAAACTTTGTTTGAATGTGTTGGACTTTCATTTGATTCAAATAGCTTTGTTGAATGCATTTGACTCTCATTTGCTTTAAAAAGCTTTGTTTTTTAATGTGTTTGACTTTCTTTTGATTCAAATAGCTTTGTTGAATGCATTTGACTTTCATTTTATTCAAATAGCTTTGTTGAATGCATTAAACTTCCATTTGCTTCAAAAACATTTGTTTGATAATGTTTGACTTTCATTTGATGCAAATAGCTTTGTTGAATGCATTTAACTTTCATATGCTTCAAAAATATTTGTTTAAATGTGTTTGACTTTGATTAGATTTAAATAGCTTTTTTGAATGAATTTGACTTTCATTTGATTTAAAAAGCTTTGTTTAAATGTGTTTGACTTTCCATTAATTTAAATACCTTTGTTGAATGCATTTCACTTTCATTTGCTTCAAAAAGCTTTGTTTGAATGTGTTTGACTTTCATTTGATTCAAATAGCTTTGTTAAATTCAATTGACTTTCACTTGATTCAAATAGCTTTGTTGAATGCATTTGACTTTCATTTGATTCAGAAAGCTTTGTTTGAATGTGTTTGACTTTCCTTTGATTTAAATAGATTTGTTGAATGCATTTGACTTTCATTTGCTTTAAAAAGCTTTGTTTGAATGTGTTTGTCTTTCATTTGATTCAAATTGCTTTGTTGAATGCATTTGACTTTCATTTGCGTCGAAAAGCTTTGTTTGAATGTGTTTGACTTTCCTTTGATTTAAATAGCTTTGTTGAATGCATTTGACTTTCATTTGCTTTATAAAGTTTTGTTTGAATGTGTTTGTCTTTTATTTGTTTCAAATAGCTTTGTTGAATGCATTTGACTTTCATTTGCTTCAAAAATATGTGTTTGAATGTGTTTGACTTTGATTAGATCTAAATAGCTTTTTTGAATGAATTTGACTTTCATTTGATTTAAAAAGCTTTGTTTAAATGTGTTTGACTTTACATTAATTTAAATACCTTTGTTGAATGCATTTGACTTTATTTGCTTCAAAAAGCTTTGTTTGAATGTGTTTGACTTTCATTTGATTCAAATAACTTTGTAGAATGCATTTGACTTTTACTTGATTCAGAAATCTTTGTTTGAATGTGTTTGACTTTCATTTGATTCAAATAGCTTTGTTGAATGCATTGGACTCTCCTTTGCTTCAAAAATCTTTTTTTAATGTGCTTGACTTTCATTTGATTCAAATAGCTTTGTTGAATGCATTTGACATTCATTTGATTCAGAAAGCTTTGTTTGAATGTGTTTGACTTTCCTTCGATTTAAATAGCTTTGTTGAATGCATTTGACTTTCATTTGATTCAAAAAGCTTTGTTTGAATATGTTTGACTTTCATTCGATTCACATAGCTTTGTGGAATGCATTTGACTTTCATTTGATACAAATAGCTTTGTTGAATGTATTTGACTTTTATTTGCTTCAAAAAGCTTTGTTTGAATTTGTTTGACTTTTATTTGATTCATATAGCTTTGTTAAATGTAATTAACTTCCATTTTTTTAAAAAAACCGTTGTTTGAATGTGTTTGACTGTGATTTGATTTAAATAGCTTTTTTGAATGCATGTGACTTTCATTTGCTTCGAAAACATGTGTTTGATAATGTTTGACTTTCATTTGATTCATATAGCTTTGTTGAATGCATTTGACTTTAATTTGCTTCAAAAAAACTTTGTTTGAATGTGTTTGACTTTCATTTGATTCAAAGAGGATTGTTGAATGCATTTGACTTTCATTTGCTTCAAAATGCTTTGTTTGAATGTGTTTGACTTTCATTTGATTCAAATAGCTTTGTTAAATGCATTTGACTTTCATTTTATTCAAAAAGCTTTGTTTGAATGTATTTTACTTTCGTTTGATTCAAATACCTTTTGTTGAATGCACCACTTTCATTTGCTTCAAAAAGCTTTGTTTAAATGTGTTTGACTTTCATTTGGTGCAAATTGCTTTGTTGAATGCATTAGAATTTCATTTGCTTCAAAAAGCTTTGTTTGAATGTGTTTGACTTTCACTTGATTCAAATAGCTTTGTTGAATGCATTTGACTTTCATTTGATTCAAATAGCTTTGTTGAATGCATTAAACTTTCATTTTGCTTTAAAAACATTTGTTTGATAATGTTTGACTTTCATTTGATGCAAATAGCTTTGTTGAATGCATTTGACTTTCATATGCTTCAAAAATATTTGTTTAAATGTGTTTGACTTTGATTAGATTTAAATAGCTTTTTTTTAATGTGTTTGACTTTCATTTGAGTCAAAACCTTTGTTTGAATGTGTTTGACTTTCATTTGATTTAAATAGTTTTGTTGAATGCATTGGACTTTCATTTGCTTCAAAAAGCTTTGTTTGAATGTGTTCGACTTTTATTTGATTTAAATACCTTTATTGAATGCATTTGACTTTCACTTGATTCAGAAAGCTTTGTTTGAATGTGTTTGACATTCATTTGATTTAAATAGTTTTGTTGAATGCCTTTGACTTTCATTTGATTCAAATAGCTTTATTGAATGCATTTGACTTTTATTTGATTCAGAAAGCTTTGTTTGAATGTGTTTGACTTTCCTTTGATTTAAATAGCTTTGTTGAATGCATTTGACATTCATTCGCTTTAAAAAGCTTTGTTTGAATGTGTTTGTCTTACATTTGATTCAAATTGCTTTGTTGAATGCAAATGACTTTTATTTGCTTCGAAAAGATTCGTTTGAATGTGTTTGACTTTCATTTGATTCAAATAGCTTTGTTGAATGCATTTGACTCTCCTTTGCTTCAAAAAGCTTTTTTTTAACGTGTTTGACTTTCATTTGATTCAAATAGCTTTGTTGAATGTAATTGACTTTCATGTGCTTTAAAAATCTTTGTTTGAATGTGTTTGACTGTGATTTGAGTTAAATAGCTTTTTTGAATGCATTTGACTTTCATTTGCTTCAAAAACATGTGTTTGATAATGTTTGACTTTCAATTGATTTATATAGCTTTGTTGAATGCAATTGACTTTAATTTGCTTCAAAAAACTTTGTTTGAATGTGTTTGACTTTTATTTGATTCAAAGAGGATTGTTGAATGCATTTGACTTTCATTTACTTCAAAAAGATTTGTTTGAATGTGTTTGACTTTCATTTGATTCAAATAGCTTTGTCAAATGCATTTGACTTTCATTTTATTCAAAAAGCTTTGTTTGAATGTATTTTACTTTCATTTGATTCAAATACCTTTTGTTGAGTGCATTTCACTTTCATTTGCTTCAAAAAGCTTTGTTTGAATGTGTTTGACTTTCATTTGGTTCAAATAGCTTTGTTGAATGCATTTGACTTTCATTTTATTCGAAAAGCTTTGTTTGAATGTGTTTGACTTTCATTTGATTCAAATAGCTTTGTTGAATGCATTTGACTTTCATTTGCTTTAAAAAAGCTTTGTTTGAATGTATTTGAATTTGATTTGAATTAAATAGCTTTTTTGAATGCATTTGACTTTCATTTGCTACAAAAAGCTTTGTCTGAATGTGTTTGACTTTCATTGGATTCAAATAGCTTTGGTGAATGCATTTGACTTTCTTTTGCTTCAAAAAGCTTTGTTTGAATGTGTTTGACTTTCGCTTGATTCAAATTGCTTTGTAGAATGTTCTTAAATTCTTTTGATTCAATAAGCTTTGTTTGAATGTGTTTGACTTTCATTTGATTCAAATAGCTTTGTTTGAATGCATTTGACTTTCATTTGATTCAAAAAGCTTTGTTTGAATGTGTTTTACTTTCATTTGATTCAAATATCTTTTGTTGAATGCATTTTACTTTCATTTGCTTCAAAAAGGTTTGTTTGAATGTGTTTGACTTTCATTTGGTTCAAATAGCTTTGTTGAATGCATTTGACTTTCATTTTATTCGAAAAGCTTTGTTTGAATGTGTTTGATTTTCATTTGCTTCAAAAAGCTTTGTTTGAATGTGTTTGACTTTCGTTTGGTTCAAATAGCTTTGTTGCATGCATTTGACTTTCATTTTATTCGAAAATCTTTGTTTGAATGTGTTTGACTTTCATTTGATTCAAATACCTTTGTTGAATTCATTTGACTTTCATTTGCTTCAAAAAGCGTTGTTTGAATGTGTTTCACTTTCATTTGATTCAAATGGCTTTGTTGAATGCATTTGACTTTCATTTGAGTCAAAAACCTTTGTTTGAATGTGTTTGACTTTCATTTGATGAAATAGCTTAGTTAAATGCATTTGACATTTATTTGCTTCAAAAAGCTTTGTTTAAATGGGTTTGACTTTCATCTGATTCAAATAGCTGTGTTGAATGCATTTGACTTTCATTTTAGTCAAAAAGTTTTGTTTGAATTTGTTTGACTTTCATTTGATTCAAATAGCTTTGTTGAATGCATTTGACTTTCATTTGCTTTAAAAAGCTTTCTTTGAACGGGTTTGACATTCATTTGATTCAAATAATTTTGTAGAATGCATTTGACATTCATTTGCTTCAAAAGGCTTTGTTTGAACGTGTTTGACTGTCATTTGATTAAAATAGCTTTGTTCAATTAATTTGACTTTCATTTGCTTCAAAAAGCTTTGTTTGAATGTCATTTGACTTTCATTTGAGTCAAAAAGCTTTGTTTGAATGTGTTTGACTTTCATTTATTCAAATAGCTTTGTTGAATACATTTAACTTTCATTTGAGTCAAAAAGATTTGTTTGAATGTGTTTGACTTTCATTTGATTCAAATAGCTTTGTTGAATTCATTTGACTTTCACTTGCTTCAAAAAGCTTTTTTTAATGTATTTGACTTTCATTTTATTCAAACAGCGTTGTTGAATGCATTAGACTTTCATTTGAGTTTAAAAGATTTGTTTGAATGTGTTTGACTTTCATTTGATTCAAATAGCTTTATTGCATTCATTTTACTTACATTTGCTTCAAAAAGCGTTGTTTGAATGTGTTTCACTTTCATTTGATTCAAATACCTTTGTTGAATGCATTTGACTTTCATTTTCTTCAAAAAGCTTTTTTTGAATGTGTTTGACTTTCATTTGATTTATATAGCTTTGTTAAATGCATTTGACATTCATTTGCATCAAAAAGCTTTGTTTGAATGGGTTTGACTTTCATTTGATTTAAATAGCTGTGTTGAATGCATTTGACTTTCAGTTTGAGTCAAAAAGATTTGTTTGAATGTGTTTGACTTTCATTTGATTCAAATAGCTTTGTTTAATGCATTTGACTTTCATTTGCTTCAAAAAGCTTTTTTGAATGTATTTGACTTTCATTTTATTCAAATAGCGTTGTTGAAAGCATTAGACTTTCATTTGAGTTAAAAAGATTTGTTTGAATGTGTTTGACTTTCATTTGATTCAAATAGCTTTGTTGCATTCATTTGACTTTCATTTGCTTCAAAAAGCGTTGTTTAAATGTGTTTCACTTTCATTTGATTCAAATACCTTTGTTGAATGCATTTGACTTTCATTTTCTTCAAAAAGCTTTTTTTGAATGTGTTTGACTTTCATTTGATTTAAATAGCTTTGTTAAATGCATTTGACATTCATTTGCTTCAAAAAGCTTTGTTTGAATATGTTTGACTTTCATTTGATTCAAATAGCTTTGTTGAATGCATTTGACATTCTTTTGAGTCAAAAAGCTTTGTTTGAATGTGTTTGACTTTCATTTGATTCAAACAGCTTTGTTAAATGCATTTGACTTTCATTTTATTCAAAAAGCTTTGTTTGAATGTATTTTACTTTCGTTTGATTCAAATACCTTTTGTTGAATGCACCACTTTCATTTGCTTCAAAAAGCTTTGTTTAAATGTGTTTGACTTTCATTTGGTGCAAATTGCTTTGTTGAATGCATTAGACTTTCATTTGCTTCAAAAAGCTTTGTTTGAATGTGTTTGACTTTCACTTGATTCAAATAGCTTTGTTGAATGCATTTGACTTTCATTTGATTCAAATAGCTTTGTTGAATGCATTAAACTTTCATTTTGCTTTAAAAACATTTGTTTGATAATGTTTGACTTTCATTTGATGCAAATAACTTTGTTGAATGTAATTGACTTTCATGTGCTTTAAAAATCTTTGTTTGAATGTGTTTGACTGTGATTTGAGTTAAATAGCTTTTTTGAATGCATTTGACTTTCATTTGCTTCAAAAACATGTGTTTGATAATGTTTGACTTTCAATTGATTTATATAGCTTTGTTGAATGCATTTGACTTTAATTTGCTTCAAAAAACTTTGTTTGAATGCGTTTGACTTTTATTTGATTCAAAGAGGATTGTTGAATGCATTTGACTTTCATTTACTTCAAAAAGATTTGTTTGAATGTGTTTGACTTTCATTTGATTCAAATAGCTTTGTTAAATGCATTTGACTTTCATTTTATTCAAAAAGCTTTGTTTGAATGTATTTTACTTTCATTTGATTCAAATACCTTTTGTTGAGTGCATTTCACTTTCATTTGCTTCAAAAAGCTTTGTTTGAATGTGTTTGACTTTCATTTGGTTCAAATAGCTTTGTTGAATGCATTTGACTTTCATTTTATTCGAAAAGCTTTGTTTGAATGTGTTTCACTTTCATTTGATTCAAATACCTTTGTTGAATGCATTTGACTTTCATTTTCTTCAAAAAGCGTTGTTTGAATGTGTTTCACTTTCATTTGATTCAAATACCTTTGTTGAATGCATTTGACTTTCATTTTCTTCAAAAAGCTTTTTTTGAATGTGTTTGACTTTCATTTGATTTATATAGCTTTGTTAAATGCATTTGACATTCATTTGCATCAAAAAGCTTTGTTTGAATGGGTTTGACTTTCATTTGATTTAAATAGCTGTGTTAAATGCATTTGACTTTCAGTTTGAGTCAAAAAGATTTGTTTGAATGTGTTTGACTTTCATTTGGTTCAAATAGCTTTGTTTAATGCATTTGACTTTCATTTGCTTCAAAAAGCTTTGTTTGAATGTGTTTGACTTTCACTTGATTCAAATAGCTTTGTTGAATGCATTTGACTTTCATTTGATTCAAATAGCTTTGTTTGAATGTGTTTGACTTTCATTTGATGAAATAGCTTAGTTAAATGCATTTGACATTTATTTGCTTCAAAAAGCTTTGTTTGAATGGGTTTGACTTTCATCTGATTCAAATAGCTGTGTTGAATGCATTTGACTTTCATTTTAGTCAAAAAGTTTTGTTTGAATTTGTTTGACTTTCATTTGATTCAAATAGCTTTGTTGAATGCATTTGACTTTCATTTGCTTCAAAAAGCTTTCTTTGAATGGGTTTGACATTCATTTGATTCAAATAATTTTGTAGAATGCATTTGACATTCATTTGCTTCAAAAGGCTTTGTTTGAACGTGTTTGACTGTCATTTGATTAAAATAGCTTTGATCAATTAATTTGACTTTTATTTGCTTCAAAAAGCTTTGTTTGAATGTCATTTGACTTTCATTTGAGTCAAAAAGCATTGTTTGAATGTGTTTGACTTTCATTTATTCAAATAGCTTTGTTGAATACATTTAACTTTCATTTGAGTCAAAAAGATTTGTTTGAATGTGTTTGACTTTCATTTGATTCAAATAGCTTTGTTGAATTCATTTGACTTTCACTTGCTTCAAAAAGCTTTTTATAATGTATTTGACTTTCATTTTATTCAAATAGCGTTGTTGAATGCATTAGACTTTCATATGAGTTTAAAAGACTGGTTTGAATGTGTTTGACTTTCATTTGATTCAAATAGCTTTATTGCATTCATTTGACTTACATTTGCTTCAAAAAGCGTTGTTTGAATGTGTTTCACTTTCATTTGATTCAAATACCTTTGTTGAATGCATTTGACTTTCATTTTCTTCAAAAAGCTTTTTTTGAATGTGTTTGACTTTCATTTGATTTATATAGCTTTGTTAAATGCATTTGACATTCATTTGCATCAAAAAGCTTTGTTTGAATGGGTTTGACTTTCATTTGATTTAAATAGCTGTGTTGAATGCATTTGACGTTCAGTTTGAGTCAAAAAGATTTGTTTGAATGTGTTTGACTTTCATTTGATTCAAATAGCTTTGTTTAATGCATTTGACTTTCATTTGCTTCAAAAAGATTTTTTGAATGTATTTGACTTTCATTTTATTCAAATAGCGTTGTTGAAAGCATTAGACTTTCATTTGAGTTAAAAAGATTTGTTTGAATGTGTTTGACTTTCATTTGATTCAAATAGCTTTGTTGCATTCATTTGACTTTCATTTGCTTCAAAAAGCGTTGTTTAAATGTGTTTCACTTTCATTTGATTCAAATACCTTTGTTGAATGCATTTGACTTTCATTTTCTTCAAAAAGCTTTTTTTGAATGTGTTTGACTTTCATTTGATTTAAATAGCTTTGTTAAATGCATTTGACATTCATTTGCTTCAAAAAGCTTTGTTTCAATGGGTTTGACTTTCATTTGATTTAAATAGCTGTGTTGAATGCATTTGACTTTCATTTTAGTCAAAAAGTTTTGTTTGAATTTGTTTGACTTTCATTTGATTCAAATAGCTTTGTTGAATGCATTTGACTTTCATTTTCTTCAAAAAGCTTTGTTTGAATGGGTTTGACTTTCATTTGATTCAAATAATTTTGTAGAATGCATGTGACATTCATTTGCTTCAAAAACCTTTGTTTGAATATGTTTGACTTTCATTTGATTCAAATAGCTTTGTTGAATGCATTTGACATTCTTTTGAGTCAAAAAGCTTTGTTTGAATGTGTTTGACTTTCATTTGATTCAAATAGCTTTGTTAAATGCATTTGACTTTCATTTTATTCAAAAAGCTTTGTTTGAATGTATTTTACTTTCGTTTGATTCAAATACCTTTTGTTGAATGCACCACTTTCATTTGCTTCAAAAAGCTTTGTTTAAATGTGTTTGACTTTCATTTGGTGCAAATTGCTTTGTTGAATGCATTAGACTTTCATTTGCTTCAAAAAGCTTTGTTTGAATGTGTTTGACTTTCACTTGATTCAAATAGCTTTGTTGAATGCATTTGACTTTCATTTGATTCAAATAGCTTTGTTGAATGCATTAAACTTTCATTTTGCTTTAAAAACATTTGTTTGATAATGTTTGACTTTCATTTGATGCAAATAGCTTTGTTGAATGTAATTGACTTTCATGTGCTTTAAAAATCTTTGTTTGAATGTGTTTGACTGTGATTTGAGTTAAATAGCTTTTTTGAATGCATTTGACTTTCATTTGCTTCAAAAACATGTGTTTGATAATGTTTGACTTTCAATTGATTTATATAGCTTTGTTGAATGCATTTGACTTTAATTTGCTTCTAAAAACTTTGTTTGAATGTGTTTGACTTTTATTTGATTCAAAGAGGATTGTTGAATGCATTTGACTTTCATTTACTTCAAAAAGATTTGTTTGAATGTGTTTGACTTTCATTTGATTCAAATAGCTTTGTTAAATGCATTTGATTTTCATTTTATTCAAAAAGCTTTGTTTGAATGTATTTTACTTTCATTTGATTCAAATACCTTTTGTTGAGTGCATTTCACTTTCATTTGCTTCAAAAAGCTTTGTTTGAATGTGTTTGACTTTCATTTGGTTCAAATAGCTTTGTTGAATGCATTTGACTTTCATTTTATTCGAAAAGGTTTGTTTGAATGTGTTTGACTTTCATTTGATTCAAATAGCTTTGTTGAATGCATTTGACTTTCAGTTGCTTTAAAAAAGCTTTGTTTGAATGTGTTTGACTTTGATTTGAATTAAATAGCTTTTTTGAATGCATTTGACTTTCATTTGCTACAAAAAGCTTTGTCTGAATGTGTTTGACTTTCATTGGATTCAAATAGCTTTGGTGAATGCATTTGACTTTCTTTTGCTTCAAAAAGCTTTGTTTGAATGTGTTTGACTTTCGCTTGATTCAAATTGCTTTGTAGAATGTTCTTGAATTCTTTTGATTCAATAAGCTTTGTTTGAATGTGTTTGACTTTCATTTGATTCAAATAGCTTTGTTTGAATGCATTTGACTTTCATTTGATTCAAAAAGCTTTGTTTGAATGTGTTTTACTTTCATTTGATTCAAATATCTTTTGTTGAATGCATTTTACTTTCATTTGCTTCAAAAAGGTTTGTTTGAATGTGTTTGACTTTCATTTGGTTCAAATAGCTTTGTTGAATGCATTTGACTTTCATTTTATTCGAAAAGCTTTGTTTGAATGTGTTTGACTTTCATTTGCTTCAAAAAGCTTTGTTTGAATGTGTTTGACTTTCGTTTGGTTCAAATAGCTTTGTTGCATGCATTTGACTTTCATTTTATTCGAAAATCTTTGTTTGAATGTGTTTGACTTTCATTTGATTCAAATACCTTTGTTGAATTCATTTGACTTTCATTTGCTTGAAAAAGCGTTGTTTGAATGTGTTTCACTTTCATTTGATTCAAATGGCTTTGTTGAATGCATTTGACTTTCATTTGAAACAAAAACCTTTGTTTGAATGTGTTTGACTTTCATTTGATGAAATAGCTTAGTTAAATGCATTTGACATTTATTTGCTTCAAAAAGCTTTGTTTGAATGGGTTTGACTTTCATCTGATTCAAATAGCTGTGTTGAATGCATTTGACTTTCATTTTAGTCAAAAAGTTTTGTTTGAATTTGTTTGACTTTCATTTGATTCAAATAGCTTTGTTGAATGCATTTGACTTTCATTTGCTTCAAAAAGCTTTCTTTGAATGGGTTTGACATTCATTTGATTCAAATAATTTTGTAGAATGCATTTGACATTCATTTGCTTCAAAAGGCTTTGTTTGAACGTGTTTGACTGTCATTTGATTAAAATAGCTTTGATCAATTAATTTGACTTTTATTTGCTTCAAAAAGCTTTGTTTGAATGTCATTTGACTTTCATTTGAGTCAAAAAGCATTGTTTGAATGTGTTTGACTTTCATTTATTCAAATAGCTTTGTTGAATACATTTAACTTTCACTTGAGTCAAAAAGATTTGTTTGAATGTGTTTGACTTTCATTTGATTCAAATAGCTTTGTTGAATTCATTTGACTTTCACTTGCTTCAAAAAGCTTTTTATAATGTATTTGACTTTCATTTTATTCAAATAGCGTTGTTGAATGCATTAGACTTTCATATGAGTTTAAAAGACTGGTTTGAATGTGTTTGACTTTCATTTGATTCAAATAGCTTTATTGCATTCATTTGACTTACATTTGCTTCAAAAAGCGTTGTTTGAATGTGTTTCACTTTCATTTGATTCAAATACCTTTGTTGAATGCATTTGACTTTCATTTTCTTCAAAAAGCTTTTTTTGAATGTGTTTGACTTTCATTTGATTTATATAGCTTTGTTAAATGCATTTGACATTCATTTGCATCAAAAAGCTTTGTTTGAATGGGTTTGACTTTCATTTGATTTAAATAGCTGTGTTGAATGCATTTGACGTTCAGTTTGAGTCAAAAAGATTTGTTTGAATGTGTTTGACTTTCATTTGATTCAAATAGCTTTGTTTAATGCATTTGACTTTCATTTGCTTCAAAAAGATTTTTTGAATGTATTTGACTTTCATTTTATTCAAATAGCGTTGTTGAAAGCATTAGACTTTCATTTGAGTTAAAAAGATTTGTTTGAATGTGTTTGACTTTCATTTGATTCAAATAGCTTTGTTGCATTCATTTGACTTTCATTTGCTTCAAAAAGCGTTGTTTAAATGTGTTTCACTTTCATTTGATTCAAATACCTTTGTTGAATGCATTTGACTTTCATTTTCTTCAAAAAGCTTTTTTTGAATGTGTTTGACTTTCATTTGATTTAAATAGCTTTGTTAAATGCATTTGACATTCATTTGCTTCAAAAAGCTTTGTTTCAATGGGTTTGACTTTCATTTGATTTAAATAGCTGTGTTGAATGCATTTGACTTTCATTTTAGTCAAAAAGTTTTGTTTGAATTTGTTTGACTTTCATTTGATTCAAATAGCTTTGTTGAATGCATTTGACTTTCATTTTCTTCAAAAAGCTTTGTTTGAATGGGTTTGACTTTCATTTGATTCAAATAATTTTGTAGAATGCATGTGACATTCATTTGCTTCAAAAAGCTTTGTTTGAATATGTTTGACTTTCATTTGATTCAAATAGCTTTGTTGAATGCATTTGACATTCTTTTGAGTCAAAAAGCTTTGTTTGAACGTGTTTGACTTTCATTTGATTCAAATAGCTTTGTTAAATGCATTTGACTTTCATTTTTTTCAAAAAGCTTTGTTTGAATGTATTTTACTTTCGTTTGATTCAAATACCTTTTGTTGAATGCACCACTTTCATTTGCTTCAAAAAGCTTTGTTTAAATGTGTTTGACTTTCATTTGGTGCAAATTGCTTTGTTGAATGCATTAGACTTTCATTTGCTTCAAAAAGCTTTGTTTGAATGTGTTTGACTTTCACTTGATTCAAATAGCTTTGTTGAATGCATTTGACTTTCATTTGATTCAAATAGCTTTGTTGAATGCATTAAACTTTCATTTTGCTTTAAAAACATTTGTTTGATAATGTTTGACTTTCATTTGATGCAAATAGCTTTGTTGAATGTAATTGACTTTCATGTGCTTTAAAAATCTTTGTTTGAATGTGTTTGACTGTGATTTGAGTTAAATAGCTTTTTTGAATGCATTTGATTTTCATTTGCTTCAAAAACATGTGTTTGATAATGTTTGACTTTCAATTGATTTATATAGCTTTGTTGAATGCATTTGACTTCAATTTGCTTCTAAAAACTTTGTTTGAATGTGTTTGACTTTTATTTGATTCAAAGAGGATTGTTGAATGCATTTGACTTTCATTTACTTCAAAAAGATTTGTTTGAATGTGTTTGACTTTCATTTGATTCAAATAGCTTTGTTAAATGCATTTGACTTTCATTTTATTCAAAAAGCTTTGTTTGAATGTATTTTACTTTCATTTGATTCAAATACCTTTTGTTGAGTGCATTTCACTTTCATTTGCTTCAAAAAGCTTTGTTTGAATGTGTTTGACTTTCATTTGGTTCAAATAGCTTTGTTGAATGCATTTGACTTTCATTTTATTCGAAAAGCTTTGTTTGAATGTGTTTGACTTTCATTTGATTCAAATAGCTTTGTTGAATGCATTTGACTTTCATTTGCTTTAAAAAAGCTTTGTTTGAATGTGTTTGACTTTGATTTGAATTAAATAGCTTTTTTGAATGCATTTGACTTTCATTTGCTACAAAAAGCTTTGTCTGAATGTGTTTGACTTTCATTGGATTCAAATAGCTTTGGTGAATGCATTTGACTTTCTTTTGCTTCAAAAAGCTTTGTTTGAATGTGTTTGACTTTCGCTTGATTCAAATTGCTTTGTAGAATGTTCTTGAATTCTTTTGATTCAATAAGCTTTGTTTGAATGTGTTTGACTTTCATTTGATTCAAATAGCTTTGTTTGAATGCATTTGACTTTCATTTGATTCAAAAAGCTTTGTTTGAATGTGTTTTACTTTCATTTGATTCAAATATCTTTTGTTGAATGCATTTTACTTTCATTTGCTTCAAAAAGGTTTGTTTGAATGTGTTTGACTTTCATTTGGTTCAAATAGCTTTGTTGAATGCATTTGACTTTCATTTTATTCGAAAAGCTTTGTTTGAATGTGTTTGACTTTCATTTGCTTCAAAAAGCTTTGTTTGAATGTGTTTGACTTTCGTTTGGTTCAAATAGCTTTGTTGCATGCATTTGACTTTCATTTTATTCGAAAATCTTTGTTTGAATGTGTTTGACTTTCATTTGATTCAAATACCTTTGTTGAATTCATTTGACTTTCATTTGCTTGAAAAAGCGTTGTTTGAATGTGTTTCACTTTCATTTGATTCAAATGGCTTTGTTGAATGCATTTGACTTTCATTTGAAACAAAAACCTTTGTTTGAATGTGTTTGACTTTCATTTGATGAAATAGCTTAGTTAAATGCATTTGACATTTATTTGCTTCAAAAAGCTTTGTTTGAATGGGTTTGACTTTCATCTGATTCAAATAGCTGTGTTGAATGCATTTGACTTTCATTTTAGTCAAAAAGTTTTGTTTGAATTTGTTTGACTTTCATTTGATTCAAATAGCTTTGTTGAATGCATTTGACTTTCATTTGCTTCAAAAAGCTTTCTTTGAATGGGTTTGACATTCATTTGATTCAAATAATTTTGTAGAATGCATTTGACATTCATTTGCTTCAAAAGGCTTTGTTTGAACGTGTTTGACTGTCATTTGATTAAAATAGCTTTGATCAATTAATTTGACTTTTATTTGCTTCAAAAAGCTTTGTTTGAATGTCATTTGACTTTCATTTGAGTCAAAAAGCATTGTTTGAATGTGTTTGACTTTCATTTATTCAAATAGCTTTGTTGAATACATTTAACTTTCATTTGAGTCAAAAAGATTTGTTTGAATGTGTTTGACTTTCATTTGATTCAAATAGCTTTGTTGAATTCATTTGACTTTCACTTGCTTCAAAAAGCTTTTTATAATGTATTTGACTTTCATTTTATTCAAATAGCGTTGTTGAATGCATTAGACTTTCATATGAGTTTAAAAGACTGGTTTGAATGTGTTTGACTTTCATTTGATTCAAATAGCTTTATTGCATTCATTTGACTTACATTTGCTTCAAAAAGCGTTGTTTGAATGTGTTTCACTTTCATTTGATTCAAATACCTTTGTTGAATGCATTTGACTTTCATTTTCTTCAAAAAGCTTTTTTTGAATGTGTTTGACTTTCATTTGATTTATATAGCTTTGTTAAATGCATTTGACATTCATTTGCATCAAAAAGCTTTGTTTGAATGGGTTTGACTTTCATTTGATTTAAATAGCTGTGTTGAATGCATTTGACGTTCAGTTTGAGTCAAAAAGATTTGTTTGAATGTGTTTGACTTTCATTTGATTCAAATAGCTTTGTTTAATGCATTTGACTTTCATTTGCTTCAAAAAGATTTTTTGAATGTATTTGACTTTCATTTTATTCAAATAGCGTTGTTGAAAGCATTAGACTTTCATTTGAGTTAAAAAGATTTGTTTGAATGTGTTTGACTTTCATTTGATTCAAATAGCTTTGTTGCATTCATTTGACTTTCATTTGCTTCAAAAAGCGTTGTTTAAATGTGTTTCACTTTCATTTGATTCAAATACCTTTGTTGAATGCATTTGACTTTCATTTTCTTCAAAAAGCTTTTTTTGAATGTGTTTGACTTTCATTTGATTTAAATAGCTTTGTTAAATGCATTTGACATTCATTTGCTTCAAAAAGCTTTGTTTCAATGGGTTTGACTTTCATTTGATTTAAATAGCTGTGTTGAATGCATTTGACTTTCATTTTAGTCAAAAAGTTTTGTTTGAATTTGTTTGACTTTCATTTGATTCAAATAGCTTTGTTGAATGCATTTGACTTTCATTTTCTTCAAAAAGCTTTGTTTGAATGGGTTTGACTTTCATTTGATTCAAATAATTTTGTAGAATGCATGTGACATTCATTTGCTTCAAAAAGCTTTGTTTGAATATGTTTGACTTTCATTTGATTCAAATAGCTTTGTTGAATGCATTTGACATTCTTTTGAGTCAAAAAGCTTTGTTTGAACGTGTTTGACTTTCATTTGATTCAAATAGCTTTGTTAAATGCATTTGACTTTCATTTTTTTCAAAAAGCTTTGTTTGAATGTATTTTACTTTCGTTTGATTCAAATACCTTTTGTTGAATGCACCACTTTCATTTGCTTCAAAAAGCTTTGTTTAAATGTGTTTGACTTTCATTTGGTGCAAATTGCTTTGTTGAATGCATTAGACTTTCATTTGCTTCAAAAAGCTTTGTTTGAATGTGTTTGACTTTCACTTGATTCAAATAGCTTTGTTGAATGCATTTGACTTTCATTTGATTCAAATAGCTTTGTTGAATGCATTAAACTTTCATTTTGCTTTAAAAACATTTGTTTGATAATGTTTGACTTTCATTTGATGCAAATAGCTTTGTTGAATGTAATTGACTTTCATGTGCTTTAAAAATCTTTGTTTGAATGTGTTTGACTGTGATTTGAGTTAAATAGCTTTTTTGAATGCATTTGACTTTCATTTGCTTCAAAAACATGTGTTTGATAATGTTTGACTTTCAATTGATTTATATAGCTTTGTTGAATGCATTTGACTTCAATTTGCTTCTAAAAACTTTGTTTGAATGTGTTTGACTTTTATTTGATTCAAAGAGGATTGTTGAATGCATTTGACTTTCATTTACTTCAAAAAGATTTGTTTGAATGTGTTTGACTTTCATTTGATTCAAATAGCTTTGTTAAATGCATTTGACTTTCATTTTATTCAAAAAGCTTTGTTTGAATGTATTTTACTTTCATTTGATTCAAATACCTTTTGTTGAGTGCATTTCACTTTCATTTGCTTCAAAAAGCTTTGTTTGAATGTGTTTGACTTTCATTTGGTTCAAATAGCTTTGTTGAATGCATTTGACTTTCATTTTATTCGAAAAGCTTTGTTTGAATGTGTTTGACTTTCATTTGATTCAAATAGCTTTGTTGAATGCATTTGACTTTCATTTGCTTTAAAAAAGCTTTGTTTGAATGTGTTTGACTTTGATTTGAATTAAATAGCTTTTTTGAATGCATTTGACTTTCATTTGCTACAAAAAGCTTTGTCTGAATGTGTTTGACTTTCATTGGATTCAAATAGCTTTGGTGAATGCATTTGACTTTCTTTTGCTTCAAAAAGCTTTGTTTGAATGTGTTTGACTTTCGCTTGATTCAAATTGCTTTGTAGAATGTTCTTGAATTCTTTTGATTCAATAAGCTTTGTTTGAATGTGTTTGACTTTCATTTGATTCAAATAGCTTTGTTTGAATGCATTTGACTTTCATTTGATTCAAAAAGCTTTGTTTGAATGTGTTTTACTTTCATTTGATTCAAATATCTTTTGTTGAATGCATTTTACTTTCATTTGCTTCAAAAAGGTTTGTTTGAATGTGTTTGACTTTCATTTGGTTCAAATAGCTTTGTTGAATGCATTTGACTTTCATTTTATTCGAAAAGCTTTGTTTGAATGTGTTTGACTTTCATATGCTTCAAAAAGCTTTGTTTGAATGTGTTTGACTTTCGTTTGGTTCAAATAGCTTTGTTGCATGCATTTGACTTTCATTTTATTCGAAAATCTTTGTTTGAATGTGTTTGACTTTCATTTGATTCAAATACCTTTGTTGAATTCATTTGACTTTCATTTGCTTGAAAAAGCGTTGTTTGAATGTGTTTCACTTTCATTTGATTCAAATGGCTTTGTTGAATGCTTTTGACTTTCATTTGAGTCAAAAACCTTTGTTTGAATGTGTTTGACTTTCATTTGATGAAATAGCTTAGTTAAATGCATTTGACATTTATTTGCTTCAAAAAGCTTTGTTTGAATGGGTTTGACTTTCATCTGATTCAAATAGCTGTGTTGAATGCATTTGACTTTCATTTTAGTCAAAAAGTTTTGTTTGAATTTGTTTGACTTTCATTTGATTCAAATAGCTTTGTTGAATGCATTTGACTTTCATTTGCTTCAAAAAGCTTTCTTTGAATGGGTTTGACATTCATTTGATTCAAATAATTTTGTAGAATGCATTTGACATTCATTTGCTTCAAAAGGCTTTGTTTGAACGTGTTTGACTGTCATTTGATTAAAATAGCTTTGTTCAATTAATTTTTGACTTTCATTTGCTTCAAAAAGCTTTGTTTGAATGTCATTTGACTTTCATTTGAGTCAAAAAGCTTTGTTTGAATGTGTTTGACTTTCATTTATTCAAATAGCTTTGTTGAATACATTTAACTTTCATTTGAGTCAAAAAGATTTGTTTGAATGTGTTTGACTTTCATTTGATTCAAATAGCTTTGTTGAATTCATTTGACTTTCACTTGCTTCAAAAAGCTTTTTTTAATGTATTTGACTTTCATTTTATTCAAATAGCGTTGTTGAATGCATTAGACTTTCATTTGAGTTTAAAAGATTGGTTTGAATGTGTTTGACTTTCATTTGATTCAAATAGCTTTATTGCATTCATTTGACTTACATTTGCTTCAAAAAGCGTTGTTTGAATGTGTTTCACTTTCATTTGATTCAAATACCTTTGTTGAATGCATTTGACTTTCATTTTCTTCAAAAAGCTTTTTTTGAATGTGTTTGACTTTCATTTGATTTATATAGCTTTGTTAAATGCATTTGACATTCATTTGCATCAAAAAGCTTTGTTTGAATGGGTTTGACTTTCATTTGATTTAAATAGCTGTGTTGAATGCATTTGACTTTCAGTTTGAGTCAAAAAGATTTGTTTGAATGTGTTTGACTTTCATTTGATTCAAATAGCTTTGTTTAATGCATTTAACTTTCATTTGCTTCAAAAAGCTTTTTTGAATGTATTTGACTTTCATTTTATTCAAATAGCGTTGTTGAAAGCATTAGACTTTCATTTGAGTTAAAAAGATTTGTTTGAATGTGTTTGACTTTCATTTGATTCAAATAGCTTTGTTGCATTCATTTGACTTTCATTTGCTTCAAAAAGCGTTGTTTAAATGTGTTTCACTTTCATTTGATTCAAATACCTTTGTTGAATGCATTTGACTTTCATTTTCTTCAAAAAGCTTTTTTTGAATGTGTTTGACTTTCATTTGATTTAAATAGCTTTGTTAAATGCATTTGACATTCATTTGCTTCAAAAAGCTTTGTTTCAATGGGTTTGACTTTCATTTGATTTAAATAGCTGTGTTGAATGCATTTGACTTTCATTTTAGTCAAAAAGTTTTGTTTGAATTTGTTTGACTTTCATTTGATTCAAATAGCTTTGTTGAATTCATTTGACTTTCATTTTCTTCAAAAAGCTTTGTTTGAATGGGTTTGACTTTCATTTGATTCAAATAATTTTGTAGAATGCATGTGACATTCATTTGCTTCAAAAAGCTTTGTTTGAATATGTTTGACTTTCATTTGATTCAAATAGCTTTGTTGAATGCATTTGACATTCTTTTGAGTCAAAAAGCTTTGTTTGAACGTGTTTGACTTTCATTTGATTCAAATAGCTTTGTTAAATGCATTTGACTTTCATTTTATTCAAAAAGCTTTGTTTGAATGTATTTTACTTTCGTTTGATTCAAATACCTTTTGTTGAATGCACCACTTTCATTTGCTTCAAAAAGCTTTGTTTAAATGTGTTTGACTTTCATTTGGTGCAAATTGCTTTGTTGAATGCATTAGACTTTCATTTGCTTCAAAAAGCTTTGTTTGAATGTGTTTGACTTTCACTTGATTCAAATAGCTTTGTTGAATGCATTTGACTTTCATTTGATTCAAATAGCTTTGTTGAATGCATTAAACTTTCATTTTGCTTTAAAAACATTTGTTTGATAATGTTTGACTTTCATTTGATGCAAATAGCTTTGTTGAATGTAATTGACTTTCATGTGCTTTAAAAATCTTTGTTTGAATGTGTTTGACTGTGATTTGAGTTAAATAGCTTTTTTGAATGCATTTGACTTTCATTTGCTTCAAAAACATGTGTTTGATAATGTTTGACTTTCAATTGATTTATATAGCTTTGTTGAATGCATTTGACTTCAATTTGCTTCTAAAAACTTTGTTTGAATGTGTTTGACTTTTATTTGATTCAAAGAGGATTGTTGAATGCATTTGACTTTCATTTACTTCAAAAAGATTTGTTTGAATGTGTTTGACTTTCATTTGATTCAAATAGCTTTGTTAAATGCATTTGACTTTCATTTTATTCAAAAAGCTTTGTTTGAATGTATTTTACTTTCATTTGATTCAAATACCTTTTGTTGAGTGCATTTCACTTTCATTTGCTTCAAAAAGCTTTGTTTGAATGTGTTTGACTTTCATTTGGTTCAAATAGCTTTGTTGAATGCATTTGACTTTCATTTTATTCGAAAAGCTTTGTTTGAATGTGTTTGACTTTCATTTGATTCAAATAGCTTTGTTGAATGCATTTGACTTTCATTTGCTTTAAAAAAGCTTTGTTTGAATGTGTTTGACTTTGATTTGAATTAAATAGCTTTTTTGAATGCATTTGACTTTCATTTGCTACAAAAAGCTTTGTCTGAATGTGTTTGACTTTCATTGGATTCAAATAGCTTTGGTGAATGCATTTGACTTTCTTTTGCTTCAAAAAGCTTTGTTTGAATGTGTTTGACTTTCGCTTGATTCAAATTGCTTTGTAGAATGTTCTTGAATTCTTTTGATTCAATAAGCTTTGTTTGAATGTGTTTGACTTTCATTTGATTCAAATAGCTTTGTTTGAATGCATTTGACTTTCATTTGATTCAAAAAGCTTTGTTTGAATGTGTTTTACTTTCATTTGATTCAAATATCTTTTGTTGAATGCATTTTACTTTCATTTGCTTCAAAAAGGTTTGTTTGAATGTGTTTGACTTTCATTTGGTTCAAATAGCTTTGTTGAATGCATTTGACTTTCATTTTATTCGAAAAGCTTTGTTTGAATGTGTTTGACTTTCATATGCTTCAAAAAGCTTTGTTTGAATGTGTTTGACTTTCGTTTGGTTCAAATAGCTTTGTTGCATGCATTTGACTTTCATTTTATTCGAAAATCTTTGTTTGAATGTGTTTGACTTTCATTTGATTCAAATACCTTTGTTGAATTCATTTGACTTTCATTTGCTTGAAAAAGCGTTGTTTGAATGTGTTTCACTTTCATTTGATTCAAATGGCTTTGTTGAATGCTTTTGACTTTCATTTGAGTCAAAAACCTTTGTTTGAATGTGTTTGACTTTCATTTGATGAAATAGCTTAGTTAAATGCATTTGACATTTATTTGCTTCAAAAAGCTTTGTTTGAATGGGTTTGACTTTCATCTGATTCAAATAGCTGTGTTGAATGCATTTGACTTTCATTTTAGTCAAAAAGTTTTGTTTGAATTTGTTTGACTTTCATTTGATTCAAATAGCTTTGTTGAATGCATTTGACTTTCATTTGCTTCAAAAAGCTTTCTTTGAATGGGTTTGACATTCATTTGATTCAAATAATTTTGTAGAATGCATTTGACATTCATTTGCTTCAAAAGGCTTTGTTTGAACGTGTTTGACTGTCATTTGATTAAAATAGCTTTGTTCAATTAATTTTTGACTTTCATTTGCTTCAAAAAGCTTTGTTTGAATGTCATTTGACTTTCATTTGAGTCAAAAAGCTTTGTTTGAATGTGTTTGACTTTCATTTATTCAAATAGCTTTGTTGAATACATTTAACTTTCATTTGAGTCAAAAAGATTTGTTTGAATGTGTTTGACTTTCATTTGATTCAAATAGCTTTGTTGAATTCATTTGACTTTCACTTGCTTCAAAAAGCTTTTTTTAATGTATTTGACTTTCATTTTATTCAAATAGCGTTGTTGAATGCATTAGACTTTCATTTGAGTTTAAAAGATTGGTTTGAATGTGTTTGACTTTCATTTGATTCAAATAGCTTTATTGCATTCATTTGACTTACATTTGCTTCAAAAAGCGTTGTTTGAATGTGTTTCACTTTCATTTGATTCAAATACCTTTGTTGAATGCATTTGACTTTCATTTTCTTCAAAAAGCTTTTTTTGAATGTGTTTGACTTTCATTTGATTTATATAGCTTTGTTAAATGCATTTGACATTCATTTGCATCAAAAAGCTTTGTTTGAATGGGTTTGACTTTCATTTGATTTAAATAGCTGTGTTGAATGCATTTGACTTTCAGTTTGAGTCAAAAAGATTTGTTTGAATGTGTTTGACTTTCATTTGATTCAAATAGCTTTGTTTAATGCATTTAACTTTCATTTGCTTCAAAAAGCTTTTTTGAATGTATTTGACTTTCATTTTATTCAAATAGCGTTGTTGAAAGCATTAGACTTTCATTTGAGTTAAAAAGATTTGTTTGAATGTGTTTGACTTTCATTTGATTCAAATAGCTTTGTTGCATTCATTTGACTTTCATTTGCTTCAAAAAGCGTTGTTTAAATGTGTTTCACTTTCATTTGATTCAAATACCTTTGTTGAATGCATTTGACTTTCATTTTCTTCAAAAAGCTTTTTTTGAATGTGTTTGACTTTCATTTGATTTAAATAGCTTTGTTAAATGCATTTGACATTCATTTGCTTCAAAAAGCTTTGTTTCAATGGGTTTGACTTTCATTTGATTTAAATAGCTGTGTTGAATGCATTTGACTTTCATTTTAGTCAAAAAGTTTTGTTTGAATTTGTTTGACTTTCATTTGATTCAAATAGCTTTGTTGAATTCATTTGACTTTCATTTTCTTCAAAAAGCTTTGTTTGAATGGGTTTGACTTTCATTTGATTCAAATAATTTTGTAGAATGCATGTGACATTCATTTGCTTCAAAAAGCTTTGTTTGAATATGTTTGACTTTCATTTGATTCAAATAGCTTTGTTGAATGCATTTGACATTCTTTTGAGTCAAAAAGCTTTGTTTGAACGTGTTTGACTTTCATTTGATTCAAATAGCTTTGTTAAATGCATTTGACTTTCATTTTATTCAAAAAGCTTTGTTTGAATGTATTTTACTTTCGTTTGATTCAAATACCTTTTGTTGAATGCACCACTTTCATTTGCTTCAAAAAGCTTTGTTTAAATGTGTTTGACTTTCATTTGGTGCAAATTGCTTTGTTGAATGCATTAGACTTTCATTTGCTTCAAAAAGCTTTGTTTGAATGTGTTTGACTTTCACTTGATTCAAATAGCTTTGTTGAATGCATTTGACTTTCATTTGATTCAAATAGCTTTGTTGAATGCATTAAACTTTCATTTTGCTTTAAAAACATTTGTTTGATAATGTTTGACTTTCATTTGATGCAAATAGCTTTGTTGAATGTAATTGACTTTCATGTGCTTTAAAAATCTTTGTTTGAATGTGTTTGACTGTGATTTGAGTTAAATAGCTTTTTTGAATGCATTTGACTTTCATTTGCTTCAAAAACATGTGTTTGATAATGTTTGACTTTCAATTGATTTATATAGCTTTGTTGAATGCATTTGACTTCAATTTGCTTCTAAAAACTATGTTTGAATGTGTTTGACTTTTATTTGATTCAAAGAGGATTGTTGAATGCATTTGACTTTCATTTACTTCAAAAAGATTTGTTTGAATGTGTTTGACTTTCATTTGATTCAAATAGCTTTGTTAAATGCATTTGACTTTCATTTTATTCAAAAAGCTTTGTTTGAATGTATTTTACTTTCATTTGATTCAAATACCTTTTGTTGAGTGCATTTCACTTTCATTTGCTTCAAAAAGCTTTGTTTGAATGTGTTTGACTTTCATTTGGTTCAAATAGCTTTGTTGAATGCATTTGACTTTCATTTTATTCGAAAAGCTTTGTTTGAATGTGTTTGACTTTCATTTGATTCAAATAGCTTTGTTGAATGCATTTGACTTTCATTTGCTTTAAAAAAGCTTTGTTTGAATGTGTTTGACTTTGATTTGAATTAAATAGCTTTTTTGAATGCATTTGACTTTCATTTGCTACAAAAAGCTTTGTCTGAATGTGTTTGACTTTCATTGGATTGAAATAGCTTTGGTGAATGCATTTGACTTTCTTTTGCTTCAAAAAGCTTTGTTTGAATGTGTTTGACTTTCGCTTGATTCAAATTGCTTTGTAGAATGTTCTTGAATTCTTTTGATTCAATAAGCTTTGTTTGAATGTGTTTGACTTTCATTTGATTCAAATAGCTTTGTTTGAATGCATTTGACTTTCATTTGATTCAAAAAGCTTTGTTTGAATGTGTTTTACTTTCATTTGATTCAAATATCTTTTGTTGAATGCATTTTACTTTCATTTGCTTCAAAAAGGTTTGTTTGAATGTGTTTGACTTTCATTTGGTTCAAATAGCTTTGTTGAATGCATTTGACTTTCATTTTATTCGAAAAGCTTTGTTTGAATGTGTTTGACTTTCATTTGCTTCAAAAAGCTTTGTTTGAATGTGTTTGACTTTCGTTTGGTTCAAATAGCTTTGTTGCATGCATTTGACTTTCATTTTATTCGAAAATCTTTGTTTGAATGTGTTTGACTTTCATTTGATTCAAATACCTTTGTTGAATTCATTTGACTTTCATTTGCTTGAAAAAGCGTTGTTTGAATGTGTTTCACTTTCATTTGATTCAAATGGCTTTGTTGAATGCTTTTGACTTTCATTTGAGTCAAAAACCTTTGTTTGAATGTGTTTGACTTTCATTTGATGAAATAGCTTAGTTAAATGCATTTGACATTTATTTGCTTCAAAAAGCTTTGTTTGAATGGGTTTGACTTTCATCTGATTCAAATAGCTGTGTTGAATGCATTTGACTTTCATTTTAGTCAAAAAGTTTTGTTTGAATTTGTTTGACTTTCATTTGATTCAAATAGCTTTGTTGAATGCATTTGACTTTCATTTGCTTCAAAAAGCTTTCTTTGAATGGGTTTGACATTCATTTGATTCAAATAATTTTGTAGAATGCATTTGACATTCATTTGCTTCAAAAGGCTTTGTTTGAACGTGTTTGACTGTCATTTGATTAAAATAGCTTTGTTCAATTAATTTTTGACTTTCATTTGCTTCAAAAAGCTTTGTTTGAATGTCATTTGACTTTCATTTGAGTCAAAAAGCTTTGTTTGAATGTGTTTGACTTTCATTTATTCAAATAGCTTTGTTGAATACATTTAACTTTCATTTGAGTCAAAAAGATTTGTTTGAATGTGTTTGACTTTCATTTGATTCAAATAGCTTTGTTGAATTCATTTGACTTTCACTTGCTTCAAAAAGCTTTTTTTAATGTATTTGAATTTCATTTTATTCAAATAGCGTTGTTGAATGCATTAGACTTTCATTTGAGTTTAAAAGATTGGTTTGAATGTGTTTGACTTTCATTTGATTCAAATAGCTTTATTGCATTCATTTGACTTACATTTGCTTCAAAAAGCGTTGTTTGAATGTGTTTCACTTTCATTTGATTCAAATACCTTTGTTGAATGCATTTGACTTTCATTTTCTTCAAAAAGCTTTTTTTGAATGTGTTTGACTTTCATTTGATTTATATAGCTTTGTTAAATGCATTTGACATTCATTTGCATCAAAAAGCTTTGTTTGAATGGGTTTGACTTTCATTTGATTTAAATAGCTGTGTTGAATGCATTTGACTTTCAGTTTGAGTCAAAAAGATTTGTTTGAATGTGTTTGACTTTCATTTGATTCAAATAGCTTTGTTTAATGCATTTGACTTTCATTTGCTTCAAAAAGCTTTTTTGAATGTATTTGACTTTCATTTTATTCAAATAGCGTTGTTGAAAGCATTAGACTTTCATTTGAGTTAAAAAGATTTGTTTGAATGTGTTTGACTTTCATTTGATTCAAATAGCTTTGTTGCATTCATTTGACTTTCATTTGCTTCAAAAAGCGTTGTTTAAATGTGTTTCACTTTCATTTGATTCAAATACCTTTGTTGAATGCATTTGACTTTCATTTTCTTCAAAAAGCTTTTTTTGAATGTGTTTGACTTTCATTTGATTTAAATAGCTTTGTTAAATGCATTTGACATTCATTTGCTTCAAAAAGCTTTGTTTCAATGGGTTTGACTTTCATTTGATTTAAATAGCTGTGTTGAATGCATTTGACTTTCATTTTAGTCAAAAAGTTTTGTTTGAATTTGTTTGACTTTCATTTGATTCAAATAGCTTTGTTGAATGCATTTGACTTTCATTTTCTTCAAAAAGCTTTGTTTGAATGGGTTTGACTTTCATTTGATTCAAATAATTTTGTAGAATGCATGTGACATTCATTTGCTTCAAAAAGCTTTGTTTGAATATGTTTGACTTTCATTTGATTCAAATAGCTTTGTTGAATGCATTTGACATTCTTTTGAGTCAAAAAGCTTTGTTTGAACGTGTTTGACTTTCATTTGATTCAAATAGCTTTGTTAAATGCATTTGACTTTCATTTTATTCAAAAAGCTTTGTTTGAATGTATTTTACTTTCGTTTGATTCAAATACCTTTTGTTGAATGCACCACTTTCATTTGCTTCAAAAAGCTTTGTTTAAATGTGTTTGACTTTCATTTGGTGCAAATTGCTTTGTTGAATGCATTAGACTTTCATTTGCTTCAAAAAGCTTTGTTTGAATGTGTTTGACTTTCACTTGATTCAAATAGCTTTGTTGAATGCATTTGACTTTCATTTGATTCAAATAGCTTTGTTGAATGCATTAAACTTTCATTTTGCTTTAAAAACATTTGTTTGATAATGTTTGACTTTCATTTGATGCAAATAGCTTTGTTGAATGTAATTGACTTTCATGTGCTTTAAAAATCTTTGTTTGAATGTGTTTGACTGTGATTTGAGTTAAATAGCTTTTTTGAATGCATTTGACTTTCATTTGCTTCAAAAACATGTGTTTGATAATGTTTGACTTTCAATTGATTTATATAGCTTTGTTGAATGCATTTGACTTCAATTTGCTTCTAAAAACTTTGTTTGAATGTGTTTGACTTTTATTTGATTCAAAGAGGATTGTTGAATGCATTTGACTTTCATTTACTTCAAAAAGATTTGTTTGAATGTGTTTGACTTTCATTTGATTCAAATAGCTTTGTTAAATGCATTTGACTTTCATTTTATTCAAAAAGCTTTGTTTGAATGTATTTTACTTTCATTTGATTCAAATACCTTTTGTTGAGTGCATTTCACTTTCATTTGCTTCAAAAAGCTTTGTTTGAATGTGTTTGACTTTCATTTGGTTCAAATAGCTTTGTTGAATGCATTTGACTTTCATTTTATTCGAAAAGCTTTGTTTGAATGTGTTTGACTTTCATTTGATTCAAATAGCTTTGTTGAATGCATTTGACTTTCATTTGCTTTAAAAAAGCTTTGTTTGAATGTGTTTGACTTTGATTTGAATTAAATAGCTTTTTTGAATGCATTTGACTTTCATTTGCTACAAAAAGCTTTGTCTGAATGTGTTTGACTTTCATTGGATTCAAATAGCTTTGGTGAATGCATTTGACTTTCTTTTGCTTCAAAAAGCTTTGTTTGAATGTGTTTGACTTTCGCTTGATTCAAATTGCTTTGTAGAATGTTCTTGAATTCTTTTGATTCAATAAGCTTTGTTTGAATGTGTTTGACTTTCATTTGATTCAAATAGCTTTGTTTGAATGCATTTGACTTTCATTTGATTCAAAAAGCTTTGTTTGAATGTGTTTTACTTTCATTTGATTCAAATATCTTTTGTTGAATGCATTTTACTTTCATTTGCTTCAAAAAGGTTTGTTTGAATGTGTTTGACTTTCATTTGGTTCAAATAGCTTTGTTGAATGCATTTGACTTTCATTTTATTCGAAAAGCTTTGTTTGAATGTGTTTGACTTTCATTTGCTTCAAAAAGCTTTGTTTGAATGTGTTTGACTTTCGTTTGGTTCAAATAGCTTTGTTGCATGCATTTGACTTTCATTTTATTCGAAAATCTTTGTTTGAATGTGTTTGACTTTCATTTGATTCAAATACCTTTGTTGAATTCATTTGACTTTCATTTGCTTGAAAAAGCGTTGTTTGAATGTGTTTCACTTTCATTTGATTCAAATGGCTTTGTTGAATGCTTTTGACTTTCATTTGAGTCAAAAACCTTTGTTTGAATGTGTTTGACTTTCATTTGATGAAATAGCTTAGTTAAATGCATTTGACATTTATTTGCTTCAAAAAGCTTTGTTTGAATGGGTTTGACTTTCATCTGATTCAAATAGCTGTGTTGAATGCATTTGACTTTCATTTTAGTCAAAAAGTTTTGTTTGAATTTGTTTGACTTTCATTTGATTCAAATAGCTTTGTTGAATGCATTTGACTTTCATTTGCTTCAAAAAGCTTTCTTTGAATGGGTTTGACATTCATTTGATTCAAATAATTTTGTAGAATGCATTTGACATTCATTTGCTTCAAAAGGCTTTGTTTGAACGTGTTTGACTGTCATTTGATTAAAATAGCTTTGTTCAATTAATTTTTGACTTTCATTTGCTTCAAAAAGCTTTGTTTGAATGTCATTTGACTTTCATTTGAGTCAAAAAGCTTTGTTTGAATGTGTTTGACTTTCATTTATTCAAATAGCTTTGTTGAATACATTTAACTTTCATTTGAGTCAAAAAGATTTGTTTGAATGTGTTTGACTTTCATTTGATTCAAATAGCTTTGTTGAATTCATTTGACTTTCACTTGCTTCAAAAAGCTTTTTTTAATGTATTTGACTTTCATTTTATTCAAATAGCGTTGTTGAATGCATTAGACTTTCATTTGAGTTTAAAAGATTGGTTTGAATGTGTTTGACTTTCATTTGATTCAAATAGCTTTATTGCATTCATTTGACTTACATTTGCTTCAAAAAGCGTTGTTTGAATGTGTTTCACTTTCATTTGATTCAAATACCTTTGTTGAATGCATTTGACTTTCATTTTCTTCAAAAAGCTTTTTTTGAATGTGTTTGACTTTCATTTGATTTATATAGCTTTGTTAAATGCATTTGACATTCATTTGCATCAAAAAGCTTTGTTTGAATGGGTTTGACTTTCATTTGATTTAAATAGCTGTGTTGAATGCATTTGACTTTCAGTTTGAGTCAAAAAGATTTGTTTGAATGTGTTTGACTTTCATTTGATTCAAATAGCTTTGTTTAATGCATTTGACTTTCATTTGCTTCAAAAAGCTTTTTTGAATGTATTTGACTTTCATTTTATTCAAATAGCGTTGTTGAAAGCATTAGACTTTCATTTGAGTTAAAAAGATTTGTTTGAATGTGTTTGACTTTCATTTGATTCAAATAGCTTTGTTGCATTCATTTGACTTTCATTTGCTTCAAAAAGCGTTGTTTAAATGTGTTTCACTTTCATTTGATTCAAATACCTTTGTTGAATGCATTTGACTTTCATTTTCTTCAAAAAGCTTTTTTTGAATGTGTTTGACTTTCATTTGATTTAAATAGCTTTGTTAAATGCATTTGACATTCATTTGCTTCAAAAAGCTTTGTTTCAATGGGTTTGACTTTCATTTGATTTAAATAGCTGTGTTGAATGCATTTGACTTTCATTTTAGTCAAAAAGTTTTGTTTGAATTTGTTTGACTTTCATTTGATTCAAATAGCTTTGTTGAATGCATTTGACTTTCATTTTCTTCAAAAAGCTTTGTTTGAATGGGTTTGACTTTCATTTGATTCAAATAATTTTGTAGAATGCATGTGACATTCATTTGCTTCAAAAAGCTTTGTTTGAATATGTTTGACTTTCATTTGATTCAAATAGCTTTGTTGAATGCATTTGACATTCTTTTGAGTCAAAAAGCTTTGTTTGAACGTGTTTGACTTTCATTTGATTCAAATAGCTTTGTTAAATGCATTTGACTTTCATTTTATTCAAAAAGCTTTGTTTGAATGTATTTTACTTTCGTTTGATTCAAATACCTTTTGTTGAATGCACCACTTTCATTTGCTTCAAAAAGCTTTGTTTAAATGTGTTTGACTTTCATTTGGTGCAAATTGCTTTGTTGAATGCATTAGACTTTCATTTGCTTCAAAAAGCTTTGTTTGAATGTGTTTGACTTTCACTTGATTCAAATAGCTTTGTTGAATGCATTTGACTTTCATTTGATTCAAATAGCTTTGTTGAATGCATTAAACTTTCATTTTGCTTTAAAAACATTTGTTTGATAATGTTTGACTTTCATTTGATGCAAATAGCTTTGTTGAATGTAATTGACTTTCATGTGCTTTAAAAATCTTTGTTTGAATGTGTTTGACTGTGATTTGAGTTAAATAGCTTTTTTGAATGCATTTGACTTTCATTTGCTTCAAAAACATGTGTTTGATAATGTTTGACTTTCAATTGATTTATATAGCTTTGTTGAATGCATTTGACTTCAATTTGCTTCTAAAAACTTTGTTTGAATGTGTTTGACTTTTATTTGATTCAAAGAGGATTGTTGAATGCATTTGACTTTCATTTACTTCAAAAAGATTTGTTTGAATGTGTTTGACTTTCATTTGATTCAAATAGCTTTGTTAAATGCATTTGACTTTCATTTTATTCAAAAAGCTTTGTTTGAATGTATTTTACTTTCATTTGATTCAAATACCTTTTGTTGAGTGCATTTCACTTTCATTTGCTTCAAAAAGCTTTGTTTGAATGTGTTTGACTTTCATTTGGTTCAAATAGCTTTGTTGAATGCATTTGACTTTCATTTTATTCGAAAAGCTTTGTTTGAATGTGTTTGACTTTCATTTGATTCAAATAGCTTTGTTGAATGCATTTGACTTTCATTTGCTTTAAAAAAGCTTTGTTTGAATGTGTTTGACTTTGATTTGAATTAAATAGCTTTTTTGAATGCATTTGACTTTCATTTGCTACAAAAAGCTTTGTCTGAATGTGTTTGACTTTCATTGGATTCAAATAGCTTTGGTGAATGCATTTGACTTTCTTTTGCTTCAAAAAGCTTTGTTTGAATGTGTTTGACTTTCGCTTGATTCAAATTGCTTTGTAGAATGTTCTTGAATTCTTTTGATTCAATAAGCTTTGTTTGAATGTGTTTGACTTTCATTTGATTCAAATAGCTTTGTTTGAATGCATTTGACTTTCATTTGATTCAAAAAGCTTTGTTTGAATGTGTTTTACTTTCATTTGATTCAAATATCTTTTGTTGAATGCATTTTACTTTCATTTGCTTCAAAAAGGTTTGTTTGAATGTGTTTGACTTTCATTTGGTTCAAATAGCTTTGTTGAATGCATTTGACTTTCATTTTATTCGAAAAGCTTTGTTTGAATGTGTTTGACTTTCATTTGCTTCAAAAAGCTTTGTTTGAATGTGTTTGACTTTCGTTTGGTTCAAATAGCTTTGTTGCATGCATTTGACTTTCATTTTATTCGAAAATCTTTGTTTGAATGTGTTTGACTTTCATTTGATTCAAATACCTTTGTTGAATTCATTTGACTTTCATTTGCTTGAAAAAGCGTTGTTTGAATGTGTTTCACTTTCATTTGATTCAAATGGCTTTGTTGAATGCTTTTGACTTTCATTTGAGTCAAATACCTTTGTTTGAATGTGTTTGACTTTCATTTGATGAAATAGCTTAGTTAAATGCATTTGACATTTATTTGCTTCAAAAAGCTTTGTTTGAATGGGTTTGACTTTCATCTGATTCAAATAGCTGTGTTGAATGCATTTGACTTTCATTTTAGTCAAAAAGTTTTGTTTGAATTTGTTTGACTTTCATTTGATTCAAATAGCTTTGTTGAATGCATTTGACTTTCATTTGCTTCAAAAAGCTTTCTTTGAATGGGTTTGACATTCATTTGATTCAAATAATTTTGTAGAATGCATTTGACATTCATTTGCTTCAAAAGGCTTTGTTTGAACGTGTTTGACTGTCATTTGATTAAAATAGCTTTGTTCAATTAATTTTTGACTTTCATTTGCTTCAAAAAGCTTTGTTTGAATGTCATTTGACTTTCATTTGAGTCAAAAAGCTTTGTTTGAATGTGTTTGACTTTCATTTATTCAAATAGCTTTGTTGAATACATTTAACTTTCATTTGAGTCAAAAAGATTTGTTTGAATGTGTTTGACTTTCATTTGATTCAAATAGCTTTGTTGAATTCATTTGACTTTCACTTGCTTCAAAAAGCTTTTTTTAATGTATTTGACTTTCATTTTATTCAAATAGCGTTGTTGAATGCATTAGACTTTCATTTGAGTTTAAAAGATTGGTTTGAATGTGTTTGACTTTCATTTGATTCAAATAGCTTTATTGCATTCATTTGACTTACATTTGCTTCAAAAAGCGTTGTTTGAATGTGTTTCACTTTCATTTGATTCAAATACCTTTGTTGAATGCATTTGACTTTCATTTTCTTCAAAAAGCTTTTTTTGAATGTGTTTGACTTTCATTTGATTTATATAGCTTTGTTAAATGCATTTGACATTCATTTGCATCAAACAGCTTTGTTTGAATGGGTTTGACTTTCATTTGATTTAAATAGCTGTGTAGAATGCATTTGACTTTCAGTTTGAGTCAAAAAGATTTGTTTGAATGTGTTTGACTTTCATTTGATTCAAATAGCTTTGTTTAATGCATTTGACTTTCATTTGCTTCAAAAAGCTTTTTTGAATGTATTTGACTTTCATTTTATTCAAATAGCGTTGTTGAAAGCATTAGACTTTCATTTGAGTTAAAAAGATTTGTTTGAATGTGTTTGACTTTCATTTGATTCAAATAGCTTTGTTGCATTCATTTGACTTTCATTTGCTTCAAAAAGCGTTGTTTAAATGTGTTTCACTTTCATTTGATTCAAATACCTTTGTTGAATGCATTTGACTTTCATTTTCTTCAAAAAGCTTTTTTTGAATGTGTTTGACTTTCATTTGATTTAAATAGCTTTGTTAAATGCATTTGACATTCATTTGCTTCAAAAAGCTTTGTTTCAATGGGTTTGACTTTCATTTGATTTAAATAGCTGTGTTGAATGCATTTGACTTTCATTTTAGTCAAAAAGTTTTGTTTGAATTTGTTTGACTTTCATTTGATTCAAATAGCTTTGTTGAATGCATTTGACTTTCATTTTCTTCAAAAAGCTTTGTTTGAATGGGTTTGACTTTCATTTGATTCAAATAATTTTGTAGAATGCATGTGACATTCATTTGCTTCAAAAAGCTTTGTTTGAATATGTTTGACTTTCATTTGATTCAAATAGCTTTGTTGAATGCATTTGACATTCTTTTGAGTCAAAAAGCTTTGTTTGAACGTGTTTGACTTTCATTTGATTCAAATAGCTTTGTTAAATGCATTTGACTTTCATTTTATTCAAAAAGCTTTGTTTGAATGTATTTTACTTTCGTTTGATTCAAATACCTTTTGTTGAATGCACCACTTTCATTTGCTTCAAAAAGCTTTGTTTAAATGTGTTTGACTTTCATTTGGTGCAAATTGCTTTGTTGAATGCATTAGACTTTCATTTGCTTCAAAAAGCTTTGTTTGAATGTGTTTGACTTTCACTTGATTCAAATAGCTTTGTTGAATGCATTTGACTTTCATTTGATTCAAATAGCTTTGTTGAATGCATTAAACTTTCATTTTGCTTTAAAAACATTTGTTTGATAATGTTTGACTTTCATTTGATGCAAATAGCTTTGTTGAATGTAATTGACTTTCATGTGCTTTAAAAATCTTTGTTTGAATGTGTTTGACTGTGATTTGAGTTAAATAGCTTTTTTGAATGCATTTGACTTTCATTTGCTTCAAAAACATGTGTTTGATAATGTTTGACTTTCAATTGATTTATATAGCTTTGTTGAATGCATTTGACTTCAATTTGCTTCTAAAAACTTTGTTTGAATGTGTTTGACTTTTATTTGATTCAAAGAGGATTGTTGAATGCATTTGACTTTCATTTACTTCAAAAAGATTTGTTTGAATGTGTTTGACTTTCATTTGATTCAAATAGCTTTGTTAAATGCATTTGACTTTCATTTTATTCAAAAAGCTTTGTTTGAATGTATTTTACTTTCATTTGATTCAAATACCTTTTGTTGAGTGCATTTCACTTTCATTTGCTTCAAAAAGCTTTGTTTGAATGTGTTTGACTTTCATTTGGTTCAAATAGCTTTGTTGAATGCATTTGACTTTCATTTTATTCGAAAAGCTTTGTTTGAATGTGTTTGACTTTCATTTGATTCAAATAGCTTTGTTGAATGCATTTGACTTTCATTTGCTTTAAAAAAGCTTTGTTTGAATGTGTTTGACTTTGATTTGAATTAAATAGCTTTTTTGAATGCATTTGACTTTCATTTGCTACAAAAAGCTTTGTCTGAATGTGTTTGACTTTCATTGGATTCAAATAGCTTTGGTGAATGCATTTGACTTTCTTTTGCTTCAAAAAGCTTTGTTTGAATGTGTTTGACTTTCGCTTGATTCAAATTGCTTTGTAGAATGTTCTTGAATTCTTTTGATTCAATAAGCTTTGTTTGAATGTGTTTGACTTTCATTTGATTCAAATAGCTTTGTTTGAATGCATTTGACTTTCATTTGATTCAAAAAGCTTTGTTTGAATGTGTTTTACTTTCATTTGATTCAAATATCTTTTGTTGAATGCATTTTACTTTCATTTGCTTCAAAAAGGTTTGTTTGAATGTGTTTGACTTTCATTTGGTTCAAATAGCTTTGTTGAATGCATTTGACTTTCATTTTATTCGAAAAGCTTTGTTTGAATGTGTTTGACTTTCATTTGCTTCAAAAAGCTTTGTTTGAATGTGTTTGACTTTCGTTTGGTTCAAATAGCTTTGTTGCATGCATTTGACTTTCATTTTATTCGAAAATCTTTGTTTGAATGTGTTTGACTTTCATTTGATTCAAATACCTTTGTTGAATTCATTTGACTTTCATTTGCTTGAAAAAGCGTTGTTTGAATGTGTTTCACTTTCATTTGATTCAAATGGCTTTGTTGAATGCTTTTGACTTTCATTTGAGTCAAAAACCTTTGTTTGAATGTGTTTGACTTTCATTTGATGAAATAGCTTAGTTAAATGCATTTGACATTTATTTGCTTCAAAAAGCTTTGTTTGAATGGGTTTGACTTTCATCTGATTCAAATAGCTGTGTTGAATGCATTTGACTTTCATTTTAGTCAAAAAGTTTTGTTTGAATTTGTTTGACTTTCATTTGATTCAAATAGCTTTGTTGAATGCATTTGACTTTCATTTGCTTCAAAAAGCTTTCTTTGAATGGGTTTGACATTCATTTGATTCAAATAATTTTGTAGAATGCATTTGACATTCATTTGCTTCAAAAGGCTTTGTTTGAACGTGTTTGACTGTCATTTGATTAAAATAGCTTTGTTCAATTAATTTTTGACTTTCATTTGCTTCAAAAAGCTTTGTTTGAATGTCATTTGACTTTCATTTGAGTCAAAAAGCTTTGTTTGAATGTGTTTGACTTTCATTTATTCAAATAGCTTTGTTGAATACATTTAACTTTCATTTGAGTCAAAAAGATTTGTTTGAATGTGTTTGACTTTCATTTGATTCAAATAGCTTTGTTGAATTCATTTGACTTTCACTTGCTTCAAAAAGCTTTTTTTAATGTATTTGACTTTCATTTTATTCAAATAGCGTTGTTGAATGCATTAGACTTTCATTTGAGTTTAAAAGATTGGTTTGAATGTGTTTGACTTTCATTTGATTCAAATAGCTTTATTGCATTCATTTGACTTACATTTGCTTCAAAAAGCGTTGTTTGAATGTGTTTCACTTTCATTTGATTCAAATACCTTTGTTGAATGCATTTGACTTTCATTTTCTTCAAAAAGCTTTTTTTGAATGTGTTTGACTTTCATTTGATTTAAATAGCTTTGTTAAATGCATTTGACATTCATTTGCTTCAAAAAGCTTTGTTTCAATGGGTTTGACTTTCATTTGATTTAAATAGCTGTGTTGAATGCATTTGACTTTCATTTTAGTCAAAAAGTTTTGTTTGAATTTGTTTGACTTTCATTTGATTCAAATAGCTTTGTTGAATGCATTTGACTTTCATTTTCTTCAAAAAGCTTTGTTTGAATGGGTTTGACTTTCATTTGATTCAAATAATTTTGTAGAATGCATGTGACATTCATTTGCTTCAAAAAGCTTTGTTTGAATATGTTTGACTTTCATTTGATTCAAATAGCTTTGTTGAATGCATTTGACATTCTTTTGAGTCAAAAAGCTTTGTTTGAACGTGTTTGACTTTCATTTGATTCAAATAGCTTTGTTAAATGCATTTGACTTTCATTTTATTCAAAAAGCTTTGTTTGAATGTATTTTACTTTCGTTTGATTCAAATACCTTTTGTTGAATGCACCACTTTCATTTGCTTCAAAAAGCTTTGTTTAAATGTGTTTGACTTTCATTTGGTGCAAATTGCTTTGTTGAATGCATTAGACTTTCATTTGCTTCAAAAAGCTTTGTTTGAATGTGTTTGACTTTCACTTGATTCAAATAGCTTTGTTGAATGCATTTGACTTTCATTTGATTCAAATAGCTTTGTTGAATGCATTAAACTTTCATTTTGCTTTAAAAACATTTGTTTGATAATGTTTGACTTTCATTTGATGCAAATAGCTTTGTTGAATGTAATTGACTTTCATGTGCTTTAAAAATCTTTGTTTGAATGTGTTTGACTGTGATTTGAGTTAAATAGCTTTTTTGAATGCATTTGACTTTCATTTGCTTCAAAAACATGTGTTTGATAATGTTTGACTTTCAATTGATTTATATAGCTTTGTTGAATGCATTTGACTTCAATTTGCTTCTAAAAACTTTGTTTGAATGTGTTTGACTTTTATTTGATTCAAAGAGGATTGTTGAATGCATTTGACTTTCATTTACTTCAAAAAGATTTGTTTGAATGTGTTTGACTTTCATTTGATTCAAATAGCTTTGTTAAATGCATTTGACTTTCATTTTATTCAAAAAGCTTTGTTTGAATGTATTTTACTTTCATTTGATTCAAATACCTTTTGTTGAGTGCATTTCACTTTCATTTGCTTCAAAAAGCTTTGTTTGAATGTGTTTGACTTTCATTTGGTTCAAATAGCTTTGTTGAATGCATTTGACTTTCATTTTATTCGAAAAGCTTTGTTTGAATGTGTTTGACTTTCATTTGATTCAAATAGCTTTGTTGAATGCATTTGACTTTCATTTGCTTTAAAAAAGCTTTGTTTGAATGTGTTTGACTTTGATTTAAATTAAATAGCTTTTTTGAATGCATTTGACTTTCATTTGCTACAAAAAGCTTTGTCTGAATGTGTTTGACTTTCATTGGATTCAAATAGCTTTGGTGAATGCATTTGACTTTCTTTTGCTTCAAAAAGCTTTGTTTGAATGTGTTTGACTTTCGCTTGATTCAAATTGCTTTGTAGAATGTTCTTGAATTCTTTTGATTCAATAAGCTTTGTTTGAATGTGTTTGACTTTCATTTGATTCAAATAGCTTTGTTTGAATGCATTTGACTTTCATTTGATTCAAAAAGCTTTGTTTGAATGTGTTTTACTTTCATTTGATTCAAATATCTTTTGTTGAATGCATTTTACTTTCATTTGCTTCAAAAAGGTTTGTTTGAATGTGTTTGACTTTCATTTGGTTCAAATAGCTTTGTTGAATGCATTTGACTTTCATTTTATTCGAAAAGCTTTGTTTGAATGTGTTTGACTTTCATTTGCTTCAAAAAGCTTTGTTTGAATGTGTTTGACTTTCGTTTGGTTCAAATAGCTTTGTTGCATGCATTTGACTTTCATTTTATTCGAAAATCTTTGTTTGAATGTGTTTGACTTTCATTTGATTCAAATACCTTTGTTGAATTCATTTGACTTTCATTTGCTTGAAAAAGCGTTGTTTGAATGTGTTTCACTTTCATTTGATTCAAATGGCTTTGTTGAATGCTTTTGACTTTCATTTGAGTCAAATACCTTTGTTTGAATGTGTTTGACTTTCATTTGATGAAATAGCTTAGTTAAATGCATTTGACATTTATTTGCTTCAAAAAGCTTTGTTTGAATGGGTTTGACTTTCATCTGATTCAAATAGCTGTGTTGAATGCATTTGACTTTCATTTTAGTCAAAAAGTTTTGTTTGAATTTGTTTGACTTTCATTTGATTCAAATAGCTTTGTTGAATGCATTTGACTTTCATTTGCTTCAAAAAGCTTTCTTTGAATGGGTTTGACATTCATTTGATTCAAATAATTTTGTAGAATGCATTTGACATTCATTTGCTTCAAAAGGCTTTGTTTGAACGTGTTTGACTGTCATTTGATTAAAATAGCTTTGTTCAATTAATTTTTGACTTTCATTTGCTTCAAAAAGCTTTGTTTGAATGTCATTTGACTTTCATTTGAGTCAAAAAGCTTTGTTTGAATGTGTTTGACTTTCATTTATTCAAATAGCTTTTTTGAATACATTTAACTTTCATTTGAGTCAAAAAGATTTGTTTGAATGTGTTTGACTTTCATTTGATTCAAATAGCTTTGTTGAATTCATTTGACTTTCACTTGCTTCAAAAAGCTTTTTTTAATGTATTTGACTTTCATTTTATTCAAATAGCGTTGTTGAATGCATTAGACTTTCATTTGAGTTTAAAAGATTGGTTTGAATGTGTTTGACTTTCATTTGATTCAAATAGCTTTATTGCATTCATTTGACTTACATTTGCTTCAAAAAGCGTTGTTTGAATGTGTTTCACTTTCATTTGATTCAAATACCTTTGTTGAATGCATTTGACTTTCATTTTCTTCAAAAAGCTTTTTTTGAATGTGTTTGACTTTCATTTGATTTATATAGCTTTGTTAAATGCATTTGACATTCATTTGCATCAAAAAGCTTTGTTTGAATGGGTTTGACTTTCATTTGATTTAAATAGCTGTGTTGAATGCATTTGACTTTCAGTTTGAGTCAAAAAGATTTGTTTGAATGTGTTTGACTTTCATTTGATTCAAATAGCTTTGTTTAATGCATTTGACTTTCATTTGCTTCAAAAAGCTTTTTTGAATGTATTTGACTTTCATTTTATTCAAATAGCGTTGTTGAAAGCATTAGACTTTCATTTGAGTTAAAAAGATTTGTTTAAATGTGTTTGACTTTCATTTGATTCAAATAGCTTTGTTGCATTCATTTGACTTTCATTTGCTTCAAAAAGCGTTGTTTAAATGTGTTTCACTTTCATTTGATTCAAATACCTTTGTTGAATGCATTTGACTTTCATTTTCTTCAAAAAGCTTTTTTTGAATGTGTTTGACTTTCATTTGATTTAAATAGCTTTGTTAAATGCATTTGACATTCATTTGCTTCAAAAAGCTTTGTTTCAATGGGTTTGACTTTCATTTGATTTAAATAGCTGTGTTGAATGCATTTGACTTTCATTTTAGTCAAAAAGTTTTGTTTGAATTTGTTTGACTTTCATTTGACTCAAATAGCTTTGTTGAATGCATTTGACTTTCATTTTCTTCAAAAAGCTTTGATTGAATGGGTTTGACTTTCATTTGATTCAAATAATTTTGTAGAATGCATGTGACATTCATTTGCTTCAAAAAGCTTTGTTTGAATATGTTTGACTTTCATTTGATTCAAATAGCTTTGTTGAATGCATTTGACATTCTTTTGAGTCAAAAAGCTTTGTTTGAACGTGTTTGACTTTCATTTGATTCAAATAGCTTTGTTAAATGCATTTGACTTTCATTTTATTCAAAAAGCTTTGTTTGAATGTATTTTACTTTCGTTTGATTCAAATACCTTTTGTTGAATGCACCACTTTCATTTGCTTCAAAAAGCTTTGTTTAAATGTGTTTGACTTTCATTTGGTGCAAATTGCTTTGTTGAATGTATTAGACTTTCATTTGCTTCAAAAAGCTTTGTTTGAATGTGTTTGACTTTCACTTGATTCAAATAGCTTTGTTGAATGCATTTGACTTTCATTTGATTCAAATAGCTTTGTTGAATGCATTAAACTTTCATTTTGCTTTAAAAACATTTGTTTGATAATGTTTGACTTTCATTTGATGCAAATAGCTTTGTTGAATGTAATTGACTTTCATGTGCTTTAAAAATCTTTGTTTGAATGTGTTTGACTGTGATTTGAGTTAAATAGCTTTTTTGAATGCATTTGACTTTCATTTGCTTCAAAAACATGTGTTTGATAATGTTTGACTTTCAATTGATTTATATAGCTTTGTTGAATGCATTTGACTTCAATTTGCTTCTAAAAACTTTGTTTGAATGTGTTTGACTTTTATTTGATTCAAAGAGGATTGTTGAATGCATTTGACTTTCATTTACTTCAAAAAGATTTGTTTGAATGTGTTTGACTTTCGATTGATTCAAATAGCTTTGTTAAATGCATTTGACTTTCATTTTATTCAAAAAGCTTTGTTTGAATGTATTTTACTTTCATTTGATTCAAATACCTTTTGTTGAGTGCATTTCACTTTCATTTGCTTCAAAAAGCTTTGTTTGAATGTGTTTGACTTTCATTTGGTTCAAATAGCTTTGTTGAATGCATTTGACTTTCATTTTATTCGAAAAGCTTTGTTTGAATGTGTTTGACTTTCATTTGATTCAAATAGCTTTGTTGAATGCATTTGACTTTCATTTGCTTTAAAAAAGCTTTGTTTGAATGTGTTTGACTTTGATTTGAATTAAATAGCTTTTTTGAATGCATTTGACTTTCATTTGCTACAAAAAGCTTTGTCTGAATGTGTTTGACTTTCATTGGATTCAAATAGCTTTGGTGAATGCATTTGACTTTCTTTTGCTTCAAAAAGCTTTGTTTGAATGTGTTTGACTTTCGCTTGATTCAAATTGCTTTGTAGAATGTTCTTGAATTCTTTTGATTCAATAAGCTTTGTTTGAATGTGTTTGACTTTCATTTGATTCAAATAGCTTTGTTTGAATGCATTTGACTTTCATTTGATTCAAAAAGCTTTGTTTGAATGTGTTTTACTTTCATTTGATTCAAATATCTTTTGTTGAATGCATTTTACTTTCATTTGCTTCAAAAAGGTTTGTTTGAATGTGTTTGACTTTCATTTGGTTCAAATAGCTTTGTTGAATGCATTTGACTTTCATTTTCTTCAAAAAGCTTTGATTGAATGGGTTTGACTTTCATTTGATTCAAATAATTTTGTAGAATGCATGTGACATTCATTTGCTTCAAAAAGCTTTGTTTGAATATGTTTGACTTTCATTTGATTCAAATAGCTTTGTTGAATGCATTTGACATTCTTTTGAGTCAAAAAGCTTTGTTTGAACGTGTTTGACTTTCATTTGATTCAAATAGCTTTGTTAAATGCATTTGACTTTCATTTTATTCAAAAAGCTTTGTTTGAATGTATTTTACTTTCGTTTGATTCAAATACCTTTTGTTGAATGCACCACTTTCATTTGCTTCAAAAAGCTTTGTTTAAATGTGTTTGACTTTCATTTGGTGCAAATTGCTTTGTTGAATGTATTAGACTTTCATTTGCTTCAAAAAGCTTTGTTTGAATGTGTTTGACTTTCACTTGATTCAAATAGCTTTGTTGAATGCATTTGACTTTCATTTGATTCAAATAGCTTTGTTGAATGCATTAAACTTTCATTTTGCTTTAAAAACATTTGTTTGATAATGTTTGACTTTCATTTGATGCAAATAGCTTTGTTGAATGTAATTGACTTTCATGTGCTTTAAAAATCTTTGTTTGAATGTGTTTGACTGTGATTTGAGTTAAATAGCTTTTTTGAATGCATTTGACTTTCATTTGCTTCAAAAACATGTGTTTGATAATGTTTGACTTTCAATTGATTTATATAGCTTTGTTGAATGCATTTGACTTCAATTTGCTTCTAAAAACTTTGTTTGAATGTGTTTGACTTTTATTTGATTCAAAGAGGATTGTTGAATGCATTTGACTTTCATTTACTTCAAAAAGATTTGTTTGAATGTGTTTGACTTTCATTTGATTCAAATAGCTTTGTTAAATGCATTTGACTTTCATTTTATTCAAAAAGCTTTGTTTGAATGTATTTTACTTTCATTTGATTCAAATACCTTTTGTTGAGTGCATTTCACTTTCATTTGCTTCAAAAAGCTTTGTTTGAATGTGTTTGACTTTCATTTGGTTCAAATAGCTTTGTTGAATGCATTTGACTTTCATTTTATTCGAAAAGCTTTGTTTGAATGTGTTTGACTTTCATTTGATTCAAATAGCTTTGTTGAATGCATTTGACTTTCATTTGCTTTAAAAAAGCTTTGTTTGAATGTGTTTGACTTTGATTTGAATTAAATAGCTTTTTTGAATGCATTTGACTTTCATTTGCTACAAAAAGCTTTGTCTGAATGTGTTTGACTTTCATTGGATTCAAATAGCTTTGGTGAATGCATTTGACTTTCTTTTGCTTCAAAAAGCTTTGTTTGAATGTGTTTGACTTTCGCTTGATTCAAATTGCTTTGTAGAATGTTCTTGAATTCTTTTGATTCAATAAGCTTTGTTTGAATGTGTTTGACTTTCATTTGATTCAAATAGCTTTGTTTGAATGCATTTGACTTTCATTTGATTCAAAAAGCTTTGTTTGAATGTGTTTTACTTTCATTTGATTCAAATATCTTTTGTTGAATGCATTTTACTTTCATTTGCTTCAAAAAGGTTTGTTTGAATGTGTTTGACTTTCATTTGGTTCAAATAGCTTTGTTGAATGCATTTGACTTTCATTTTATTCGAAAAGCTTTGTTTGAATGTGTTTGACTTTCATTTGCTTCAAAAAGCTTTGTTTGAATGTGTTTGACTTTCGTTTGGTTCAAATAGCTTTGTTGCATGCATTTGACTTTCATTTTATTCGAAAATCTTTGTTTGAATGTGTTTGACTTTCATTTGATTCAAATACCTTTGTTGAATTCATTTGACTTTCATTTGCTTGAAAAAGCGCTGTTTGAATGTGTTTCACTTTCATTTGATTCAAATGGCTTTGTTGAATGCATTTGAGTCAAAAACCTTTGTTTGAATGTGTTTGACTTTCATTTGATGAAATAGCTTAGTTAAATTCATTTGACATTTATTTGCTTCAAAAAGCTTTGTTTGAATGGGTTTAACTTTCATCTGATTCAAATAGCTGTGTTGAATGCATTTGACTTTCATTTTAGTCAAAAAGTTTTGTTTGAATTTGTTTGACTTTCATTTGATTCAAATAGCTTTGTTGAATGCATTTGACTTTCATTTGCTTCAAAAAGCTTTCTTTGAATGGGTTTGACATTCATTTGATTCAAATAATTTTGTAGAATGCATTTGACATTCATTTGCTTCAAAAGGCTTTGTTTGAACGTGTTTGACTGTCATTTGATTAAAATAGCTTTGTTCAATTAATTTGACTTTCATTTGCTTCAAAAAGCTTTGTTTGAATGTCATTTGACTTTCATTTGAGTCAAAAAGCTTTGTTTGAATGTGTTTGACTTTCATTTATTCAAATAGCTTTGTTGAATACATTTAACTTTCATTTGAGTCAAAAAGATTTGTTTGAATGTGTTTGACTTTCATTTGATTCAAATAGCTTTGTTGAATTCATTTGACTTTCACTTGCTTCAAAAAGCTTTTTTTAATGTATTTGACTTTCATTTTATTCAAATAGCGTTGTTGAATGCATTAGACTTTCATTTGAGTTTAAAAGATTGGTTTGAATGTGTTTGACTTTCATTTGATTCAAATAGCTTTATTGCATTCATTTGACTTACATTTGCTTCAAAAAGCGTTGTTTGAATGTGTTTCACTTTCATTTGATTCAAATACCTTTGTTGAATGCATTTGACTTTCATTTTCTTCAAAAAGCTTTTTTTGAATGTGTTTGACTTTCATTTGATTTATATAGCTTTGTTAAATGCATTTGACATTCATTTGCATCAAAAAGCTTTGTTTGAATGGGTTTGACTTTCATTTGATTTAAATAGTTGTGTTGAATGCATTTGACTTTCAGTTTGAGTCAAAAAGATTTGTTTGAATGTGTTTGACTTTCATTTGATTCAAATAGCTTTGTTTAATGCATTTGACTTTCATTTGCTTCAAAAAGCTTTTTTGAATGTATTTGACTTTCATTTTATTCAAATAGCGTTGTTGAAAGCATTAGACTTTCATTTGAGTTAAAAAGATTTGTTTGAATGTGTTTGACTTTCATTTGATTCAAATAGCTTTGTTGCATTCATTTGACTTTCATTTGCTTAAAAAAGCGTTGTTTAAATGTGTTTCACTTTCATTTGATTCAAATACCTTTGTTGAATGCATTTGACTTTCATTTTCTTCAAAAAGCTTTTTTTGAATGTGTTTGACTTTCATTTGATTTAAATAGCTTTGTTAAATGCATTTGACATTCATTTGCTTCAAAAAGCTTTGTTTCAATGGGTTTGACTTTCATTTGATTTAAATAGCTGTGTTGAATGCATTTGACTTTCATTTTAGTCAAAAAGTTTCGTTTGAATTTGTTTGACTTTCATTTGTTTCAAATAGCTTTGTTGAATGCATTTGACTTTCATTTTCTTCAAAAAGCTTTGTTTGAATGGGTTTGACTTTCATTTGATTCAAATAATTTTGTAGAATGCATGTGACATTCATTTGCTTCAAAAAGCTTTGTTTGAATATGTTTGACTTTCATTTGATTCAAATAGCTTTGTTGAATGCATTTGACATTCTTTTGAGTCAAAAAGGTTTGTTTGAACGTGTTTGACTTTCATTTGATTCAAATAGCTTTGTTAAATGCATTTGACTTTCATTTGAGTCAAAAACCTTTGTTTGAATGTGTTTGACTTTCATTTGATGAAATAGCTTAGTTAAATGCATTTGACATTTATTTGCTTCAAAAAGCTTTGTTTGAATGGGTTTGACTTTCATCTGATTCAAATAGCTGTGTTGAATGCATTTGACTTTCATTTTAGTCAAAAAGTTTTGTTTGAATTTGTTTGACTTTCATTTGATTCAAATAGCTTTGTTGAATGCATTTGACTTTCATTTGCTTCAAAAAGCTTTCTTTGAATGGGTTTGACATTCATTTGATTCAAATAATTTTGTAGAATGCATTTGACATTCATTTGCTTCAAAAGGCTTTGTTTGAACGTGTTTGACTGTCATTTGATTAAAATAGCTTTGTTCAATTAATTTGACTTTCATTTGCTTCAAAAAGCTTTGTTTGAATGTCATTTGACTTTCATTTGAGTCAAAAAGCTTTGTTTGAATGTGTTTGACTTTCATTTATTCAAATAGCTTTGTTGAATACATTTAACTTTCATTTGAGTCAAAAAGATTTGTTTGAATGTGTTTGACTTTCATTTGATTCAAATAGCTTTGTTGAATTCATTTGACTTTCACTTGCTTCAAAAAGCTTTTTTTAATGTATTTGACTTTCATTTTATTCAAATAGCGTTGTTGAATGCATTAGACTTTCATTTGAGTTTAAAAGATTGGTTTGAATGTGTTTGACTTTCATTTGATTCAAATAGCTTTATTGCATTCATTTGACTTACATTTGCTTCAAAAAGCGTTGTTTGAATGTGTTTCACTTTCATTTGATTCAAATACCTTTGTTGAATGCATTTGACTTTCATTTTCTTCAAAAAGCTTTTTTTGAATGTGTTTGACTTTCATTTGATTTATATAGCTTTGTTAAATGCATTTGACATTCATTTGTATCAAAAAGCTTTGTTTGAATCGGTTTGACTTTCATTTGATTTAAATAGCTGTGTTGAATGCATTTGACTTTCAGTTTGAGTCAAAAAGATTTGTTTGAATGTGTTTGACTTTCATTTGATTCAAATAGCTTTGTTTAATGCATTTGACTTTCATTTGCTTCAAAAAGCTTTTTTGAATGTATTTGACTTTCATTTTATTCAAATAGCGTTGTTGAAAGCATTAGACTTTCATTTGAGTTAAAAAGATTTGTTTGAATGTGTTTGACTTTCATTTGATTCAAATAGCTTTGTTGCATTCATTTGACTTTCATTTGCTTCAAAAAGCGTTGTTTAAATGTGTTTCACTTTCATTTGATTCAAATACCTTTGTTGAATGCATTTGACTTTCATTTTCTTCAAAAAGCTTTTTTTGAATGTGTTTGACTTTCATTTGATTTAAATAGCTTTGTTAAATGCATTTGACATTCATTTGCTTCAAAAAGCTTTGTTTCAATGGGTTTGACTTTCATTTGATTTAAATAGCTGTGTTGAATGCATTTGACTTTCATTTTAGTCAAAAAGTTTTGTTTGAATTTGTTTGACTTTCATTTGATTCAAATAGCTTTGTTGAATGCATTTGACTTTCATTTTCTTCAAAAAGCTTTGTTTGAATGGGTTTGACTTTCATTTGATTCAAATAATTTTGTAGAATGCATGTGACATTCATTTGCTTCAAAAAGCTTTGTTTGAATATGTTTGACTTTCATTTGATTCAAATAGCTTTGTTGAATGCATTTGACATTCTTTTGAGTCAAAAAGCTTTGTTTGAACGTGTTTGACTTTCATTTGATTCAAATAGCTTTGTTAAATGCATTTGACTTTCATTTGAGTCAAAAACCTTTGTTTGAATGTGTTTGACTTTCATTTGATGAAATAGCTTAGTTAAATGCATTTGACATTTATTTGCTTCAAAAAGCTTTGTTTGAATGGGTTTGACTTTCATCTGATTCAAATAGCTGTGTTGAATGCATTTGACTTTCATTTTAGTCAAAAAGTTTTGTTTGAATTTGTTTGACTTTCATTTGATTCAAATAGCTTTGTTGAATGCATTTGACTTTCATTTGCTTCAAAAAGCTTTCTTTGAATGGGTTTGACATTCATTTGATTCAAATAATTTTGTAGAATGCATTTGACATTCATTTGCTTCAAAAGGCTTTGTTTGAACGTGTTTGACTGTCATTTGATTAAAATAGCTTTGTTCAATTAATTTGACTTTCATTTGCTTCAAAAAGCTTTGTTTGAATGTCATTTGACTTTCATTTGAGTCAAAAAGCTTTGTTTGAATGTGTTTGACTTTCATTTATTCAAATAGCTTTGTTGAATACATTTAACTTTCATTTGAGTCAAAAAGATTTGTTTGAATGTGTTTGACTTTCATTTGATTCAAATAGCTTTGTTGAATTCATTTGACTTTCACTTGCTTCAAAAAGCTTTTTTTAATGTATTTGACTTTCATTTTATTCAAATAGCGTTGTTGAATGCATTAGACTTTCATTTGAGTTTAAAAGATTGGTTTGAATGTGTTTGACTTTCATTTGATTCAAATAGCTTTATTGCATTCATTTGACTTACATTTGCTTCAAAAAGCGTTGTTTGAATGTGTTTCACTTTCATTTGATTCAAATACCTTTGTTGAATGCATTTGACTTTCATTTTCTTCAAAAAGCTTTTTTTGAATGTGTTTGACTTTCATTTGATTTATATAGCTTTGTTAAATGCATTTGACATTCATTTGCATCAAAAAGCTTTGTTTGAATCGGTTTGACTTTCATTTGATTTAAATAGCTGTGTTGAATGCATTTGACTTTCAGTTTGAGTCAAAAAGATTTGTTTGAATGTGTTTGACTTTCATTTGATTCAAATAGCTTTGTTTAATGCATTTGACTTTCATTTGCTTCAAAAAGCTTTTTTGAATGTATTTGACTTTCATTTTATTCAAATAGCGTTGTTGAAAGCATTAGACTTTCATTTGAGTTAAAAAGATTTGTTTGAATGTGTTTGACTTTCATTTGATTCAAATAGCTTTGTTGCATTCATTTGACTTTCATTTGCTTCAAAAAGCGTTGTTTAAATGTGTTTCACTTTCATTTGATTCAAATACCTTTGTTGAATGCATTTGACTTTCATTTTCTTCAAAAAGCTTTTTTTGAATGTGTTTGACTTTCATTTGATTTAAATAGCTTTGTTAAATGCATTTGACATTCATTTGCTTCAAAAAGCTTTGTTTCAATGGGTTTGACTTTCATTTGATTTAAATAGCTGTGTTGAATGCATTTGACTTTCATTTTAGTCAAAAAGTTTTGTTTGAATTTGTTTGACTTTCATTTGATTCAAATAGCTTTGTTGAATGCATTTGACTTTCATTTTCTTCAAAAAGCTTTGTTTGAATGGGTTTGACTTTCATTTGATTCAAATAATTTTGTAGAATGCATGTGACATTCATTTGCTTCAAAAAGCTTTGTTTGAATATGTTTGACTTTCATTTGATTCAAATAGCTTTGTTGAATGCATTTGACATTCTTTTGAGTCAAAAAGCTTTGTTTGAACGTGTTTGACTTTCATTTGATTCAAATAGCTTTGTTAAATGCATTTGACTTTCATTTTATTCAAAAAGCTTTGTTTGAATGTATTTTACTTTCGTTTGATTCAAATACCTTTTGTTGAATGCACCACTTTCATTTGCTTCAAAAAGCTTTGTTTAAATGTGTTTGACTTTCATTTGGTGCAAATTGCTTTGTTGAATGCATTAGACTTTCATTTGCTTCAAAAAGCTTTGTTTGAATGTGTTTGACTTTCACTTGATTCAAATAGCTTTGTTGAATGCATTTGACTTTCATTTGATTCAAATAGCTTTGTTGAATGCATTAAACTTTCATTTTGCTTTAAAAACATTTGTTTGATAATGTTTGACTTTCATTTGACGCAAATAGCTTTGTTGAATGTAATTGACTTTCATGTGCTTTAAAAATCTTTGTTTGAATGTGTTTGACTGTGATTTGAGTTAAATAGCTTTTTTGAATGCATTTGACTTTCATTTGCTTCAAAAACATGTGTTTGATAATGTTTGACTTTCAATTGATTTATATAGCTTTGTTGAATGCATTTGACTTCAATTTGCTTCTAAAAACTTTGTTTGAATGTGTTTGACTTTTATTTGATTCAAAGAGGATTGTTGAATGCATTTGACTTTCATTTACTTCAAAAAGATTTGTTTGAATGTGTTTGACTTTCATTTGATTCAAATAGCTTTGTTAAATGCATTTGACTTTCATTTTATTCAAAAAGCTTTGTTTGAATGTATTTTACTTTCATTTGATTCAAATACCTTTTGTTGAGGGCATTTCACTTTCATTTGCTTCAAAAAGCTTCGTTTTAATGTGTTTGACTTTCATTTGGTTCAAATAGCTTTGTTGAATGCATTTGACTTTCATTTTATTCGAAAAGCTTTGTTTGAATGTGTTTGACTTTCATTTGATTCAAATAGCTTTGTTGAATGCATTTGACTTTCATTTGCTTTAAAAAAGCTTTGTTTGAATGTGTTTGACTTTGATTTGAATTAAATAGCTTTTTTGAATGCATTTGACTTTCATTTGCTACAAAAAGCTTTGTCTGAATGTGTTTGACTTTCATTGGATTCAAATAGCTTTGGTGAATGCATTTGACTTTCTTTTGCTTCAAAAAGCTTTGTTTGAATGTGTTTGACTTTCGCTTGATTCAAATTGCTTTGTAGAATGTTCTTGAATTCTTTTGATTCAATAAGCTTTGTTTGAATGTGTTTGACTTTCATTTGATTCAAATAGCTTTGTTTGAATGCATTTGACTTTCATTTGATTCAAAAAGCTTTGTTTGAATGTGTTTTACTTTCATTTGATTCAAATATCTTTTGTTGAATGCATTTTACTTTCATTTGCTTCAAAAAGGTTTGTTTGAATGTGTTTGACTTTCATTTGGTTCAAATAGCTTTGTTGAATGCATTTGACTTTCATTTTATTCGAAAAGCTTTGTTTGAATGTGTTTGACTTTCATTTGCTTCAAAAAGCTTTGTTTGAATGTGTTTGACTTTCGTTTGGTTCAAATAGCTTTGTTGCATGCATTTGACTTTCATTTTATTCGAAAATCTTTGTTTGAATGTGTTTGACTTTCATTTGATTCAAATACCTTTGTTGAATTCATTTGACTTTCATTTGCTTGAAAAAGCGTTGTTTGAATGTGTTTCACTTTCATTTGATTCAAATGGCTTTGTTGAATGCATTTGAGTCAAAAACCTTTGTTTGAATGTGTTTGACTTTCATTTGATGAAATAGCTTAGTTAAATTCATTTGACATTTATTTGCTTCAAAAAGCTTTGTTTGAATGGGTTTGACTTTCATCTGATTCAAATAGCTGTGTTGAATGCATTTGACTTTCATTTTAGTCAAAAAGTTTTGTTTGAATTTGTTTGACTTTCATTTGATTCAAATAGCTTTGTTGAATGCATTTGACTTTCATTTGCTTCAAAAAGCTTTCTTTGAATGGGTTTGACATTCATTTGATTCAAATAATTTTGTAGAATGCATTTGACATTCATTTGCTTCAAAAGGCTTTGTTTGAACGTGTTTGACTGTCATTTGATTAAAATAGCTTTGTTCAATTAATTTGACTTTCATTTGCTTCAAAAAGCTTTGTTTGAATGTCATTTGACTTTCATTTGAGTCAAAAAGCTTTGTTTGAATGTGTTTGACTTTCATTTATTCAAATAGCTTTGTTGAATACATTTAACTTTCATTTGAGTCAAAAAGATTTGTTTGAATGTGTTTGACTTTCATTTGATTCAAATAGCTTTGTTGAATTCATTTGACTTTCACTTGCTTCAAAAAGCTTTTTTTAATGTATTTGACTTTCATTTTATTCAAATAGCGTTGTTGAATGCATTAGACTTTCATTTGAGTTTAAAAGATTGGTTTGAATGTGTTTGACTTTCATTTGATTCAAATAGCTTTATTGCATTCATTTGACTTACATTTGCTTCAAAAAGCGTTGTTTGAATGTGTTTCACTTTCATTTGATTCAAATACCTTTGTTGAATGCATTTGACTTTCATTTTCTTCAAAAAGCTTTTTTTGAATGTGTTTGACTTTCATTTGATTTATATAGCTTTGTTAAATGCATTTGACATTCATTTGCATCAAAAAGCTTTGTTTGAATGGGTTTGACTTTCATTTGATTTAAATAGCTGTGTTGAATGCATTTGACTTTCAGTTTGAGTCAAAAAGATTTGTTTGAATGTGTTTGACTTTCATTTGATTCAAATAGCTTTGTTTAATGCATTTGACTTTCATTTGCTTCAAAAAGCTTTTTTGAATGTATTTGACTTTCATTTTATTCAAATAGCGTTGTTGAAAGCATTAGACTTTCATTTGAGTTAAAAAGATTTGTTTGAATGTGTTTGACTTTCATTTGATTCAAATAGCTTTGTTGCATTCATTTGACTTTCATTTGCTTCAAAAAGCGTTGTTTAAATGTGTTTCACTTTCATTTGATTCAAATACCTTTGTTGAATGCATTTGACTTTCATTTTCTTCAAAAAGCTTTTTTTGAATGTGTTTGACTTTCATTTGATTTAAATAGCTTTGTTAAATGCATTTGACATTCATTTGCTTCAAAAAGCTTTGTTTCAATGGGTTTGACTTTCATTTGATTTAAATAGCTGTGTTGAATGCATTTGACTTTCATTTTAGTCAAAAAGTTTTGTTTGAATTTGTTTGACTTTCATTTGATTCAAATAGCTTTGTTGAATGCATTTGACTTTCATTTTCTTCAAAAAGCTTTGTTTGAATGGGTTTGACTTTCATTTGATTCAAATAATTTTGTAGAATGCATGTGACATTCATTTGCTTCAAAAAGCTTTGTTTGAATATGTTTGACTTTCATTTGATTCAAATAGCTTTGTTGAATGCATTTGACATTCTTTTGAGTCAAAAAGCTTTGTTTGAACGTGTTTGACTTTCATTTGATTCAAATAGCTTTGTTAAATGCATTTGACTTTCATTTTATTCAAAAAGCTTTGTTTGAATGTATTTTACTTTCGTTTGATTCAAATACCTTTTGTTGAATGCACCACTTTCATTTGCTTCAAAAAGCTTTGTTTAAATGTGTTTGACTTTCATTTGGTGCAAATTGCTTTGTTGAATGCATTAGACTTTCATTTGCTTCAAAAAGCTTTGTTTGAATGTGTTTGACTTTCACTTGATTCAAATAGCTTTGTTGAATGCATTTGACTTTCATTTGATTCAAATAGCTTTGTTGAATGCATTAAACTTTCATTTTGCTTTAAAAACATTTGTTTGATAATGTTTGACTTTCATTTGATGCAAATAGCTTTGTTGAATGTAATTGACTTTCATGTGCATTAAAAATCTTTGTTTGAATGTGTTTGACTGTGATTTGAGTTAAATAGCTTTTTTGAATGCATTTGACTTTCATTTGCTTCAAAAACATGTGTTTGATAATGTTTGACTTTCAATTGATTTATATAGCTTTGTTGAATGCATTTGACTTTAATTTGCTTCTAAAAACTTTGTTTGAATGTGTTTGACTTTTATTTGATTCAAAGAGGATTGTTGAATGCATTTGACTTTCATTTACTTCAAAAAGATTTGTTTGAATGTGTTTGACTTTCATTTGATTCAAATAGCTTTGTTAAATGCATTTGACTTTCATTTTATTCAAAAAGCTTTGTTTGAATGTATTTTACTTTCATTTGATTCAAATACCTTTTGTTGAGTGCATTTCACTTTCATTTGCTTCAAAAAGCTTTGTTTGAATGTGTTTGACTTTCATTTGGTTCAAATAGCTTTGTTGAATGCATTTGACTTTCATTTTATTCGAAAAGCTTTGTTTGAATGTGTTTGACTTTCATTTGATTCAAATAGCTTTGTTGAATGCATTTGACTTTCATTTGCTTTAAAAAAGCTTTGTTTGAATGTGTTTGACTTTGATTTGAATTAAATAGCTTTTTTGAATGCATTTGACTTTCATTTGCTACAAAAAGCTTTGTCTGAATGTGTTTGACTTTCATTTGATTCAAATAGCTTTGGTGAATGCATTTGACTTTCTTTTGCTTCAAAAAGCTTTGTTTGAATGTGTTTGACTTTCGCTTGATTCAAATTGCTTTGTAGAATGTTCTTGAATTCTTTTGATTCAATAAGCTTTGTTTGAATGTGTTTGACTTTCATTTGATTCAAATAGCTTTGTTTGAATGCATTTGACTTTCATTTGATTCAAAAAGCTTTGTTTGAATGTGTTTTACTTTCATTTGATTCAAATATCTTTTGTTGAATGCATTTTACTTTCATTTGCTTCAAAAAGGTTTGTTTGAATGTGTTTGACTTTCATTTGGTTCAAATAGCTTTGTTGAATGCATTTGACTTTCATTTTATTCGAAAAGCTTTGTTTGAATGTGTTTGACTTTCATTTGCTTCAAAAAGCTTTGTTTGAATGTGTTTGACTTTCGTTTGGTTCAAATAGCTTTGTTGCATGCATTTGACTTTCATTTTATTCGAAAATCTTTGTTTGAATGTGTTTGACTTTCATTTGATTCAAATACCTTTGTTGAATTCATTTGACTTTCATTTGCTTGAAAAAGCGTTGTTTGAATGTGTTTCACTTTCATTTGATTCAAATGGCTTTGTTGAATGCATTTGAGTCAAAAACCTTTGTTTGAATGTGTTTGACTTTCATTTGATGAAATAGCTTAGTTAAATTCATTTGACATTTATTTGCTTCAAAAAGCTTTGTTTGAATGGGTTTGACTTTCATCTGATTCAAATAGCTGTGTTGAATGCATTTGACTTTCATTTTAGTCAAAAAGTTTTGTTTGAATTTGTTTGACTTTCATTTGATTCAAATAGCTTTGTTGAATGCATTTGACTTTCATTTGCTTCAAAAAGCTTTCTTTGAATGGGTTTGACATTCATTTGATTCAAATAATTTTGTAGAATGCATTTGACATTCATTTGCTTCAAAAGGCTTTGTTTGAACGTGTTTGACTGTCATTTGATTAAAATAGCTTTGTTCAATTAATTTGACTTTCATTTGCTTCAAAAAGCTTTGTTTGAATGTCATTTGACTTTCATTTGAGTCAAAAAGCTTTGTTTGAATGTGTTTGACTTTCATTTATTCAAATAGCTTTGTTGAATACATTTAACTTTCATTTGAGTCAAAAAGATTTGTTTGAATGTGTTTGACTTTCATTTGATTCAAATAGCTTTGTTGAATTCATTTGACTTTCACTTGCTTCAAAAAGCTTTTTTTAATGTATTTGACTTTCATTTTATTCAAATAGCGTTGTTGAATGCATTAGACTTTCATTTGAGTTTAAAAGATTGGTTTGAATGTGTTTGACTTTCATTTGATTCAAATAGCTTTATTGCATTCATTTGACTTACATTTGCTTCAAAAAGCGTTGTTTGAATGTGTTTCACTTTCATTTGATTCAAATACCTTTGTTGAATGCATTTGACTTTCATTTTCTTCAAAAAGCTTTTTTTGAATGTGTTTGACTTTCATTTGATTTATATAGCTTTGTTAAATGCATTTGACATTCATTTGCATCAAAAAGCTTTGTTTGAATGGGTTTGACTTTCATTTGATTTAAATAGCTGTGTTGAATGCATTTGACTTTCAGTTTGAGTCAAAAAGATTTGTTTGAATGTGTTTGACTTTCATTTGATTCAAATAGCTTTGTTTAATGCATTTGACTTTCATTTGCTTCAAAAAGCTTTTTTGAATGTATTTGACTTTCATTTTATTCAAATAGCGTTGTTGAAAGCATTAGACTTTCATTTGAGTTAAAAAGATTTGTTTGAATGTGTTTGACTTTCATTTGATTCAAATAGCTTTGTTGCATTCATTTGACTTTCATTTGCTTCAAAAAGCGTTGTTTAAATGTGTTTCACTTTCATTTGATTCAAATACCTTTGTTGAATGCATTTGACTTTCATTTTCTTCAAAAAGCTTTTTTTGAATGTGTTTGACTTTCATTTGATTTAAATAGCTTTGTTAAATGCATTTGACATTCATTTGCTTCAAAAAGCTTTGTTTCAATGGGTTTGACTTTCATTTGATTTAAATAGCTGTGTTGAATGCATTTGACTTTCATTTTAGTCAAAAAGTTTTGTTTGAATTTGTTTGACTTTCATTTGATTCAAATAGCTTTGTTGAATGCATTTGACTTTCATTTTCTTCAAAAAGCTTTGTTTGAATGGGTTTGACTTTCATTTGATTCAAATAATTTTGTAGAATGCATGTGACATTCATTTGCTTCAAAAAGCTTTGTTTGAATATGTTTGACTTTCATTTGATTCAAATAGCTTTGTTGAATGCATTTGACATTCTTTTGAGTCAAAAAGCTTTGTTTGAATGTGTTTGACTTTAATTTGATTCAAATAGCTTTGTTAAATGCATTTGACTTTCATTTTATTCAAAAAGCTTTGTTTGAATGTATTTTACTTTCGTTTGATTCAAATACCTTTTGTTGAATGCACCACTTTCATTTGCTTCAAAAAGCTTTGTTTAAATGTGTTTGACTTTCATTTGGTGCAAATTGCTTTGTTGAATGCATTAGACTTTCATTTGCTTCAAAAAGCTTTGTTTGAATGTGTTTGACTTTCACTTGATTCAAATAGCTTTGTTGAATGCATTTGACTTTCATTTGATTCAAATAGCTTTGTTGAATGCATTAAACTTTCATTTTGCTTTAAAAACATTTGTTTGATAATGTTTGACTTTCATTTGATGCAAATAGCTTTGTTGAATGCATTTGACTTTCATATGCTTCAAAAATATTTGTTTAAATGTGTTTGACTTTGATTAGATTTAAATAGCTTTTTTTAATGTGTTTGACTTTCATTTGAGTCAAAAACCTTTGTTTGAATGTGTTTGACTTTCATTTGATTTAAATAGTTTTGTTGAATGCATTTGACTTTCAGTTGCTTCAAAAAGCTTTGTTTAAATGTGTTCGACTTTTATTTGATTTAAATAGCTTTATTGAATGCATTTGACTTTCACTTGATTCAGAAAGCTTTGTTTGAATGTGTTTGACATTCATTTGATTCAAATAGCTTTGTTGAATGCCTTTGACTTTCATTTGATTCAAATAGCTTTGTTGAATGCATTTGACTTTTATTTGATTCAGAAAGCTTTGTTTGAATGTGTTTGACTTTCCTTTGATTTAAATAGCTTTGTTGAATGCATTTGACATTCATTCGCTTTAAAAAGCTTTGTTTGAATGTGTTTGTCTTACATTTGATTCAAATTGCTTTGTTGAATGCAAATGACTTTTATTTGCTTCGAAAAGCTTCGTTTGAATGTGTTTGACTTTCATTTGATTCAAATAGCTTTGTTGAATGCATTTGACTCTCCTTTGCTTCAAAAATCTTTTTTTAATGTGCTTGACTTTCATTTGATTCAAATAGCTTTGTTGAATGCATTTGACTTTCATTTGATTCAGAAAGCTTTGTTTGAATGTGTTTGACTTTCCTTCGATTTAAATAGCTTTGTTAAATGCATTTGACTTTCATTTGATTCAAAAAGCTTTGTTTGAATATGTTTGACTTTCATTCGATTCACATAGCATTGTGGAATGCATTTGACTTTCATTTGATACAAATAGCTTTGTTGATTGCATTTGACTTTTATTTGCTTCAAAAAGCTTTGTTTGAATTTGTTTGACTTTCATTTGATTCATATAGCTTTGTTAAATGTAATTAACTTTCATTTTTTTAAAAAAACCGTTGTTTGAATGTGTTTGACTGTGATTTGATTTAAATAGCTTTTTTGAATGCATGTGACTTTCATTTGCTTCGAAAACATGTGTTTGATAATGTTTGACTTTCAATTGATTCATATAGCTTTGTTGAATGCATTTGACTTTAATTTGCTTCAAAAAAACTTTGTTTGAATGTGTTTGACTTTCATTTGATTCAAAGAGGATTGTTGAATGCATTTTACTTTCATTTGCTTCAAAAAGCTTTGTTTGAATGTGTTTGACTTTCATTTGATTCAAATAGCTTTGTTAAATGCATTTGACTTTCATTTTATTCAAAAAGCTTTGTTTGAATGTATTTTACTTTCGTTTGATTCACATACCTTTTGTTGAATGCACCACTTTCATTTGCTTCAAAAATCTTTGTTTAAATGTGTTTGACTTTCATTTGGTGCAAATTGCTTTGTTGAATGCATTAGACTTTCATTTGCTTCAAAAAGCTTTGTTTGAATGTGTTTGACTTTCACTTGATTCAAATAGCTTTGTTGAATGCATTTGACTTTCATTTGATTCAAATAGCTTTGTTGAATGCATTAAACTTTCATTTTGCTTCAAAAACATTTGTTTGATAATGTTTGACTTTCATTTGATGCAAATAGCTTTGTTGAATGCATTTGACTTTCATATGCTTCAAAAATATTTGTTTAAATTTGTTTGACTTTGATTAGATTTAAATAGCTTTTTTTAATGTGTTTGACTTTCATTTGAGTCAAAAACCTTTGTTAGAATGTGTTTGACTTTCATTTGATTTAAATAGTTTTGTTGAATGCATTTGACTTTCATTTGCTTCAAAAAGCTTTGTTTGAATGTGTTTGACTTTTATTTGATTTAAATAGCTTTATTGAATGCATTTGACTTTCACTTGATTCAGAAAGCTTTGTTTGAATGTGTTTGACATTCATTTGATTCAAATAGTTTTGTTGAATGTCTTTGACTTTCATTTGATTCAAATAGCTTTGTTGAATGCTTTGACTTTTATTTGATTCAGAAAGCTTTGTTTGAATGTGTTTGACTTTCCTTTGATTCAAATAGCTTTGTTGAATGCATTTGACTCTCCTTTGCTTCAAAAATCTTTTTTTAATGTGCTTGACTTTCATTTGATTCAAATAGCTTTGTTGAATGCATTTGACTTTCATTTGATTCAGAAAGCTTTGTTTGAATGGGTTTGACTTTCCTTCGATTTAAATAGCTTTGTTGAATGCATTTGACTTTCATTTGATTCAAAAAGCTTTGTTTGAATATGTTTGACTTTCATTCGATTCACATAGCTTTGTGGAATGCATTTGACTTTCATTTGATACAAATAGCTTTGTTGAATGCATTTGACTTTTATTTGCTTCAAAAAGCTTTGTTTGAATTTGTTTGACTTTCATTTGATTCATATAGCTTTGTTAAATGTAATTAACTTTCATTTTTTTAAAAAAACCGTTGTTTGAATGTGTTTGACTGTGATTTGATTTAAATAGCTTTTTTGAATGCATGTGACTTTCATTTGCTTCGAAAACATGTGTTTGATAATGTTTGACTTTCATTTGATTCATATAGCTTTGTTGAATGCATTTGACTTTAATTTGCTTCAAAAAAACTTTGTTTGAAAGTGTTTGACTTTCATTTGATTCAAAGAGGATTGTTGAATGCATTTGACTTTCATTTGCTTCAAAAAGCTTTGTTTGAATGTGTTTGACTTTCATTTGATTCAAATAGCTTTGTTAAATGCATTTGACTTTCATTTTATTCAAAAAGCTTTGTTTGAATGTATTTTATTTTCGTTTGATTCACATACCTTTTGTTGAATGCACCACTTTCATTTGCTTCAAAAAGCTTTGTTTAAATGTGTTTGACTTTCATTTGGTGCAAATTGCTTTGTTGAATGCATTAGACTTTCATTTGCTTCAAAAAGCTTTGTTTGAATGTGTTTGACTTTCACTTGATTCAAATAGCTTTGTTGAATGCATTTGACTTTCATTTGATTCAACTAGCTTTGTTGAATGCATTAAACTTTCATTTTGCTTCAAAAACATTTATTTGATAATGTTTGACTTTCATTTGATGCAAATAGCTTTGTTGAATGCATTTGACTTTCATATGCTTCAAAGATATTTGTTTAAATGTGTTTGACTTTGATTAGATTTAGATAGCTTTTTTTAATGTGTTTGACTTTCATTTGAGTCAAAAACCTTTGTTTGAATGTGTTTGACTTTCATTTGATTTAAATAGTTTTGTTGAATGCATTTGACTTTCATTTGCTTCAAAAAGCTTTGTTTGAATGTGTTCAACTTTTATTTGATTTAAATAGCTTTATTGAATGCATTTGACTTTCACTTGATTCAAAAAGCTTTGTTTGAATGTGTTTGACATTCATTTGATTCAAATAGTTTTGTTGCATTCATTTGACTTTCATTTGCTTCAAAAAGCGTTGTTTGAATGTGTTACACTTTCATTTGATTCAAATACCTTTGTTGAATGCATTTGACTTTCATTTTCTTCAAAAAGCTTTTTTTGAATGTGTTTGACTTTCATTTGATTTAAATAGCTATGTTAAATGCATTTGACATTCATTTGCTTCAAAAAGCTTTGTTTCAATGGGTTTGACTTTCATTTGATTTAAATAGCTGTGTTGAATGCATTTGGCTTTCATTTTGAGTCAAAAAGTTTTGTTTGAATTTGTTTGACTTTCATTTGATTCAAATAGCTTTGTTGAATGCATTTGACTTTCATTTTCTTCAAAAAGCTAGGTTTTAATGGGTTTGACTTTCATTTGATTCAAATAATTTTGTAGAATGCATGTGACATTCATTTGCTTCAAAAAGCTTTGCTTGAATATGTTTGACTTTCATTTGATGCAAATAGCTTTGTTGAATGCATTTGACATTCTTTTGAGTCAAAAAGCTTTGTTTGAATGTGTTTGATTTTCATTTGATTCAAATAGCATTGTTGAATGCATTTGTGTTTTATTTGCTTCAAAAAGCTTTGTTTGATTGTGTTTAACTTTCATTTGATTCAAATAGCTTTGTTGAATGCATTTGACTTTCATTTGAGTCATAAAGCTTTTTTTGAATGTGTTTGTTTTTCATTTGATTCAAATAGCTTTGTTGAATTCATTTGACTTTCACTTGCTTCAAAAAGCTTTGTTTGAATGCGTTTGTCTTTCATTTAATTCAAATAGCTTTGTTGAATGCATTTGACTTTCATTTGAGTCAAAAACCTTTGTTTGAATATGTTTGACTTTCATTTGAATCAAGTAGCTTTGTTGAATGCATTTATCTTTCATTTGAGTCAAAAACCTTTGTTTGAATGTGTTTGACTTTCATATGATTCAAATAGCTTTGATGAATGCATTTGACTTTCATTTGAGTCAAAAAGATTTGTTTGAATGTGTTTGACTTTCATTTGATTCAAATAGCTTTGTTGAATTCATTTGACTTTCACTTGCTTACAAAACATTTGTTTGAATGTGTTTAACTTTCATTTGATTCAAATAGCTTTGTTGAATGCATTTGACTTTCATTTGAGTCAAAAACATTTGTTTGAATGTGTTTGACTTTCATTTGATTTAAATAGCGTTGTTGAACGCATTTGACTTTCATTTGCTTCATAAACATTTTTTTGAATGTGTTTGACTTTCATTTGATTTAAATAGCGTTGTTGAATGCATTTGACTTTCATTTGAGCCAAAAAGATTTGTTTGAATGTGCTTGACTTTCAATTGATTCAAATAGCTTTGTTGAATGCATTTGACTTTCATTTGCTTCAAAAAGCTTTTTTTGAATGTGTTTGACTTTCATTTGATTCAAATAGCGTTGTTGAATGCATTTGACATTCATTTGAGTAAAAAAGCTTTGTTTGAATGTGTTTGATTTTCATTTGATTCAAATTGCTTTGTTGAATTCATTTGACTTTCATTTGCTTAAAAAAGCTTTGTTTGATTGTGTTTGACTTTCATTTGATATAAATAGCTTTGTTGAATGCATTTGACTTTCATTTAAGTCAAAAAGCTTTGTTTGAATGTATTTGAGTTTCATTTGATTCAAATTGCTTTGTTGAATGCATTTGACTTTCATTTGCTTCAAAAACCTTTGTTTGAATGTGTTTGACTTTCATTTGATTCAAATAGCTTTGTTGAATGCATTTGACGTTCATTTGTGTCCCGAAGATTTGTTTGACTGCGTTTGACTTTTTTTGATTCCAATAGCTTGGTTGAATGCATTTGACTTTCATTTAAGTCTAAACGCTTTATTTGAATGTGTTTGACTTTTATTTGATTCAAATTTCTTTGTTGAATGCATTTGACTTTAATTTAAGTCAAAAAGCTTTGTTTGAATCTGTTTGACTTTCATTTGATTCAAATAGCTTTGTTGAATGCATTTGACTTTTATTTGCTTCAAAAAGCTTTTTTTGAATGTATTTGACTTTCATTTGATTCAAATAGTGTTGTTGAATGCATTAGACTTTCATTTGAGTTAAAAAGATTTGTTTGAATGTGTTTGATTTTCATTTGATTCAAGTAGCTTTGTTGAATTCATTTGACTTTCATTTGCTTCAAAAAGCTTTGTTTTAATGTGTTTCACTTTCATTTGATTCAAATAGCTTTGTTGAATACATTTGACTTTCATTTTAGTCAAAAACCTTTGTTTGAATGTGTTTAACTTTCATTTGACGAAATAGCTTTGTTGAATGCATTTGACATTCATTTGCTTCAAAAAGCATTGTTTGAATGGGTTTGATTTTCATTTGTTTCAAATAGCTATGTTGAATGCATTTGACTTTCATTTGAGTCAAAAAGTTTTGTTTGAATGTGTTTGACTTTTATTTGATTCAAATAGCTTTGTTGAATTCATTTGACTTCACTTGCTTCAAAAAGCTTTGTTTGAATGTGTTTAACTTTCATTTGATTCAAATAGCTTTGTAGAATGCATTTGACTTTCATTTGAGTCATAAACATTTGTTTGAATGTGTTTGACTTTCCATTGATTCATATAGCTTTGTTGAATGTATTTGAATTTCATTTGAGTCAAAAAGCTTTGTTTGAATGCGTTTGACTTTCATTTGATTCAAATAGCTTTGAGGAATGCTTTTGACTTTCATTTGAGTAAAAAAGATATGTTTGAATGTGTTTGACTTTCATTTGATTCAAATACCTTTGTTGTATGAATTTGACTTTCGTTTGAGTCAAAAAGCATTGTTTGAATGTGTTTGACTTTCATTTGAATCCAATAGCTTTATTGAATGCATTTGACTTTCATTTGCTTCAAAAAGCTTTGTTTGAATGTGTTTAACTTTCAATTGATTCAAATAGATTTGTTGAACGCATTTGACTTTCATTTGCTTCATAAACATTTTTTTGAATGTGTTTGACTTTCATTTGATTTAAATAGCGTTGTTGAATGCATTTGACTTTCATTTGAGCCAAAAAGATTTGTTTGAATGTGTTTGACTTTCAATTGATTCAAATAGCTTTGTTGAATGCATTTGACTTTCATTTGCTTCATAAAGCTTTGTTTGAATGGGTATGACTTTCATTTGATTCAAATAATTTTGTTTAATGCATTTGACATTCATTTGCTTCAAAAGGCTTTGTTTGAATGTGTTTGACTTTCATTTGCTTCAAAAAGCTTTGAATGAATGTCATGTGACTTTCATTTGAGTCAAAAAGCTTTGTTTGAATGTGTTTGACTTTCATTTAATTCAAATAGCTTTGTTAAATACATTTAATTGTCATTTGAGTCAAAAAGATTTGTTTGAATGTGTTTGACTTCCATTTGATTCAAATAGCTTTGTTGAATTCATTTGACTTTCATTTGCTTCGAAAAGCTTTGTTTGAAAAGGTTTGACTTTCATTTGATTCAAATTCCTTTGTTGAATGCATTTGATTTTCATTTGCTTCAAAAAGCTTTTTTTGAATGTGTTAGACTTTCATTTGATTCAAATAGCTTTGTTGAATGCATTAGACTTTCATTAGAGTCAAAAAGATTTGTTTGAATGTGTTTGACTTTCATTTGATTCAAATAGCTTTGTTGAATTCATTTGACTTTCACTTGCTTCAAAAAGCTTTGTTTGAATGAGTTTGACTTTCATTTGATTGAAATACATTTGTTTAATGCATTTGACATTCATTTGCTTCAAAAGGCTTTGTTTGAATGGGTTTGACTTTCATTTGATTAAAATAGCTTTATTGAAATAATTTGACTTTCATTTGCTTTAAAAAGCTTTATTTGAATGTCATTTGACTTTCAATTGAGTCAAAAAGCTTTGTTTGAATGTGTTTGACTTTCAATTAATTCAAATAGCTTTGTTGAATGCATTTGACTTTCATTTGCTTCAAAAAGCTTTTTTTGAATGTGTTTGACTTTCATTTGATTCAAATAGCGTTGTTGAATGCATTTGACATTCATTTGAGTAAAAAAGCTTTGTTTGAATGTGTTTGATTTTCATTTGATTCAAATAGCTTTCTTGAATTCATTTGACTTTCATTTGCTTAAAAAAGCTTTGTTTGATTGTGTTTGACTTTCATTTGATATAAATAGCTTTGTTGAATGCATTTGACTTTCATTTAAGTCAAAAAGCTTTGTTTGAAAGTATTTGACTTTCATTTGATTCAAATTGCTTTGTTGAATGCATTTGACTTTCATTTGCTTCAAAAACCTTTGTTTGAATGTGTTTGACTTTCATTTGATTCAAATAGCTTTGTTGAATGCATTTGACTTTTATTTGTGTCCCGAAGATTTGTTTGACTGTGTTTGACTTTCATTTGATTCCAATAGCTTTGTTGAATGCATTTGACTTTCATTTAAGTCTAAACGCTTTGTTTGAATGTGTTTGACTTTTATTTGATTCAAATTTCTTTGTTGAATGCATTTGACTTTAATTTAAGTCAAAAAGCTTTGTTTGAATCTGTTTGAGTTTCTTTTGATTCAAATAGCTCTGTGGAATGCAATTGACATTCATTTGCTTTAAAAAGCTTTGTTTGAATGTGTTTGACTTTTATTTGATTCAAATAGCTTTGTTGAATGAATTTGACTTTCATTTGAGTCAATAAGCTTTGTTTGAATGTGTTTGACTTTCATTTCGTTCAAAAAGTTTGTTTAAATCTGTTAGACTTTCATTTGAGTCAATAAGCTTTGTTTGAATGTGTTTGACTCTCATTTCGTTCAAAAAGTTTGTTTAAATATGTTAGACTTTCATTTGATTCAAATAGCTTTGTTGAAAGCATTTGACTTTCATTTGAGTCAAAAAGCTTTAAATGAATGTGTTTGACTTTCATTTCGTTCAAAAAGTTTTTTAAATCTGTTTGACTTTCATTTGATTCAAATAGCTTTGTTGAATGCATTTGACTTTCATTTGCTTCAAAAAGCTTTGTTTGAATGTGTTTGACTTTCATTTGATTCAAATAGCCTTGTTGAATGCATTTGACTTTCATTTGAGTCAAAAAGCTTTGTTTGAATGTGTTTGACTTTCATTTCGTTCAAAAAGTTTGTTTAAATCTGTTTGACTTTCATTTGATTCAAATAGTTTGGTTGAATGCATTTGACTTTCATTTGCTTCAAAAAGTTTTGTTTGAATGTGTTTGACTTTAATTTGATTCAAATAGCTTTGTTGAATGCATTTGACTTTCATTTTCTTCAAAAACCTTTGTTTGAATGTGTTCGACTTTCATTTGATTCAAATAGCTTTGTTGAATGCATTTGACATTCATTTGAGTAAAAAAGCTTTGTTTGAATGTGTTTGATTTTCATTAGATTCAAATAGCTTTGTTGAATTCATTTGACTTTCATTTGCTTAAAAAAGATTTGTTTGACTGTGTTTGACTTTCATTTGATTCCAATAGCTTTGTTGAATGCATTTGACTTTCATTTAAGTCTAAACGCTTTGTTTGAATGTGTTTGACTTTTATTTGATTCAAATTTCTTTGTTGAATGCATTTGACTTTAATTTAAGTCAAAAAGCTTTGTTTGAATCTGTTTGAGTTTCTTTTGATTCAAATAGCTCTGTGGAATGCAATTGACATTCATTTGCTTTAAAAAGCTTTGTTTGAATGTGTTTGACTTTTATTTGATTCAAATAGCTTTGTTGAATGAATTTGACTTTCATTTGAGTCAATAAGCTTTGTTTGAATGTGTTTGACTTTCATTTCGTTCAAAAAGTTTGTTTAAATCTGTTAGACTTTCATTTGATTCAAATAGCTTTGTTGAAAGCATTTGACTTTCATTTGAGTCAAAAAGCTTTAAATGAATGTGTTAGACTTTCATTTGAGTGAAAAAGCTTTGTTTGAATGTGTTTGACTTTCATTTGATTCAAATAGCTTTGTTGAATGCATTAGACTTTTATTTGCTTCAAAAAGCTTTGTTTGAATGTGTTTGACTTTCATTTGATTCAAATAGCTTTGTTGAATGCATTTGACTTTCATTTGTGTCCCAAAGATTTGTTTGAATGTGTTTGACTTTCATTTTATTCCAATAGCTTTGTTGAATGCATTTGACTTTCATTTGAGTCAAAACGCTTTGTTTGAATGTGTTTGACTTTTATTTGATTCAAATTGCTTTGTTGAATGCATTTGACTTTCATTTGCTTCAAAAAGATTTGTTTGAATGTGTTTAACTTTCATTTGATTGAAATAGCTTTGTTGAATGCATTTGACTTTCATTTGCATAAAAAAGCTTTGTTTGATTGTGTTTGACTTTCATTTGATTCAAATAGCTTTGCTGAATGCATTTGACTTTCTTTTGAGTCCAAAAGCTTTGTTTGATTGTGTTTAACTTTCATTTGATTCAAATAGCTTTGTTGAATGCATTTGTCTTTCATTTGAGTCATAAAGCTTTTTTTGAATGTGTTTGTTTTTCATTTGATTCAAATAGCTTTGTTGAATGCATTTGACTTTCACTTGCTTCAAAAAGCTTTGTTGGAATGCGTTTGACTTTCATTTGATTCAGATAGCTTTGTTGAATGGATTTGACTTTCATTTGAGTGAAAAAGCTTTGTTTGAATGTGTTTGACTTTCATTTGATTCAAATAGCTTTGTTGAATGCATTAGACTTTTATTTGCTTCAAAAAGCTTTGTTTGAATGTGTTTTACTTTCATTTGATTCAAATAGCTTTGTTGAATGCATTTGACTTTCATTTGTATCCCAAAGATTTGTTTGAATGTGTTTGACTTTCATTTGATTCCAATAGCTTTGTTGAATGCATTTGACTTTCATTTAAGTCAAAACGCTTTGTTTGAATGTGTTTGACTTTTATTTGATTCAAATTGCTTTGTTGAATGCATTTGACTTTCATTTGCTTCAAAAAGCTTTGTTTGAATGTGTTTGACTTTCATTTGATTCAAATAGCTTTGTTGAATGCATTTTACTTTCATTTGCTTCAAAAAGCTTTGTTTGAATGTGTTTGACTTTAATTTGATTCAAATAGCTTTGTTGAATGCATTTTACTTTCATTTTCTTCATAAAGCTTTGTTTGAATGTGTTTGACTTTCATTTCGTTTAAAAAAGTTTGTTTAAATCTTTTTGACTTTCATTTGATTCAAATAGCTTTGTTGAATGCATTTGACTTTCAATTGCTTCAAAAAGCTTTGTTTGAATGTGTTTGACTTTCATTTGATTCAAATAGCTTTGTTGATTGCATTTGACTTTCATTTGAGTCAAAAAGCTTTGTTTGAATGTGTTTGACTTTCATTTGATTCAAAAAGCTTTGTTGAATGCATTTGAATTTCATTTGCTTTAAAAAGCTTTGTTTGAATGTGTTTGACATTTTTTTTTATTCAAATAGCTTTGTTGAATTCATTTTACTTTCATTTACTTCAAAAAGCATTGTTTGAATGTATTTGACTTTCATTTGATTCAAATAGTTGTGTTGAATGCATTTGACTTTCATTTGCTTCAAAAACCTTTGTTTTAATGTATTTGACTTTCATTTGATTCAAATAGCTTTGTTGAATTCATTTGACTTTCACTTACTTCAAAAAGCTTTGTTTGAATGTGTTTGACTTTCATTTGATTCAAATAGCTTTGTTGTATGCATTTGACTTTCATTTGAGTCAAAAAGCTTTAAATGAATGTGTTTGACTTTCGTTTCGTTCAAAAAGTTTTTTTAAATCTGTTTGAATTTCATTTGATTCAAATAGCTTTAATGAATGCATTTGACTTTCATTTGCTTCAAAAAGCTTTGTTTGAATGTGTTTGACTTTCATTTAATTCAAATGGCTTTGTTGAATGCATTTGACTTTCATTTGAGTCAAAAAGCTTTGTTTGAATGTGTTTGACTTTCATTTCGTTCAAAAAGTTTGTTTAAATCTGTTTGACTTTCATTTGATTCAAATAGCTTTGTTGAATGCATTTTACTTTCATTTGCTTCAAAAAGCTTTGTTTGAATGTGTTTGACTTTAATTTGATTCAAATAGCTTTGTTAAATGCATTTAACTTTCATTTTCTTCAAAAAGCTTTGTTTGAATGTGTTTGACTTTCATTTCTTTTAAAAAAGTTTGTTTAAATCAGTTTGACTTTCATTTGATTCAAATAGCTTTGTTGAATGCATTTGACTTTCAGTTGCTTCAAAAAGCTTTGTTTGAATGTGTTTGACTTTCATTTGATTCAAATAGCTTTGTTGAATGTGTTTGACTTTCATTTGAGTCAAAAAGCTTTGTTTGAATGTGTTTGACTTTCATTTGATTCAAAAAGCTTTGTTGAATGCATTTGAATTTCATTTGCTTTAAAAAGCTTTGTTTGAATGTGTTTGACATTTTTTTTATTCAAATAGCTTTGTTGAATTCATTTTACTTTCATTTACTTCAAAAAGCTTTGTTTGAATGTATTTGACTTTCATTTGATTCAAATAGCTGTGTTGAATGCATTTGACTTTCATTTGCTTCAAAAACCTTTGTTTTAATGTATTAAGCTTTCATTTGATTCATATAGCTTTGTTGAATTCATTTGACTTTCACTTACTTCAAAAAGCTTTGTTTGAATGTGTTTGACTTTCATTTGATTCAAATAGCTTTGTTGAATGCATTTGACTTTCATTTGAGTCAAAAACATTTGTTTGAATATGTTTGACTTTCATTTGAATCAAATAGCTTTGATGAATGCATTTGACTTTATTTGAGTCAAAAACATTTGTTTGAATGTGTTTGACTTTTATTTGATTCAAATAGCACTGTTGAATGCATTTGACATTCATTTGCTTCAAAAAGCTTTGTTTGACTGTGTTTGACTTTCATTTGATTCTAATAGTTATGTTAAATGCATTTGACTTTCATTTGCTTCAAAAACCTTTGTTTAAATGTGTATGACTTTCATTTGATTCAAATAGCTTTGTTGAATGCTTTTGACATTCATTTACTTCAAAACGCTTTGTTTGAATGTGTTTGGCTTTCATTTGATTCAAATATCTTTGTTGATTTCATTTGTCTTTCATTTGCTTCAAAAACCTTACTTTGAATGTGTTAGACTATCATTTCATTCAAATAGCTTTGTTGAATGCATTTGACTTTCATTTGAGTCAAAAAGATTTGTTTGAATGTGTTTGACTTTCATTTGAATCAAAAAGCTTTGTTGATTGCATTTGATTTTCTTTTGAGTCAAAAAGCTTTGTTGAATTCATTTGATTTTCACTTGCTTCAAAAAGCTTTGTTTGAATGTGTTTGACTTACATTTGATTCAAATACCTTTGTTGAATGCATTTGACTTTCATTTGATTCAAAAACCTTTGTTTGAATGTGTTTGACTTTCCTTTGAATCAAAAAGCTTTGTTGATAGCATTTGACTTTCATTTGAGTCAAAAAGCTTTGTTGAATGTGTTTGACTTTCATTTGATTCAAATAGCTTTGTTGAATGCATTTGACTTTCATTTGCTTCAAAAGGCTTTGTTTGAATGTGTTCGACTTTCATTTCATTCAAAAAGCTTTGTTGAATGCATTTGACTTTCATTTGTTTTAAAAAGCTTTATTTGAATGTGTTTGACTTTTTTTTTGATTCAAATAGCTTTGTTGAATTCATTTGACTTTCATTTACTACAAAAAGCGTTGTTTGAATATATTTTTGACTTTCATTTGATTCAAATAGCTGTGTTGATTGCATTTGACTTTCATTTGCTTAAAAACCTTTGTTTTAATGTATTTGACTTTCATTTGATTCAAATAGCTTTGTTGAAATCATTTGACTTTCACTTGCTTCAAAAAGCTTTGTTTGAATGTGTTTGACTTCCATTTGATTCAAATAGCTTTGTTGAATGCATTTGACTTTCATTTGAGTCAAAAACCTTTGTTTGAATATGTTTGACTTTCATTTGAATCAAGTAGCTTTGTTGAATGCATTTATCTTTCATTTGAGTCAAAAACCTTTGTTTGAATGTGTTTGACTTTCATTTGATTCAAATAGCTTTATTGAATGCATTTGACATTCATTTGCTCTAAAAAGCCTTGTTTGACTGTGTTTGACTTTCATTTGATTCTAATAGCTTTGTTGAATGCATTTTATTTTCATTTGCTTCAAAAACCTTTGTTTGAATGTGTTTGACTTTAATTTGATTCAAATAGCATTGTTGAATGCATTTGACTGTCATTTGAGTCAAAAACCTTTGTTAGAATGTGTTAGACTTTCATTTGAGTCAAATAGCTTTGTTGAATTCATTTGACTTTAACTTGCTTCAAAAACATTTGTTTGAATGTGTTTGACTTTCATTTGATTCAAATAGCTTTGTTGAACTCATTTGAATTTCATTTGAGTCAAAAACCTTTGTTTGAATGTGTTTGACTTTCATTTGATTCAAATAGCTTTGTTGAATTCATTTGACTTTCACTTGCTTCAAAAAGCTTTGTTTGAATGTGTTTGATTTTCATTTGATTCAAATAGCTTTTTTGGATGATTTTGACTTTCATTTGAGTCAAAAAGCTTTGTTTAAATATGTTTGACTTTCATTTGATTCAAATAGCTTTGTTGAATGCATTTGACTTTCATTTGAGTCAAAAAGCTTTTTTTGAATGTGTTTGACTTTCCTTTGATTCAAATAGCTTTGTTCAATGCATTTGACTTTCATTTGCTTCAAAAACCTTTGTTTGAATGTGTTTGACTTCCATTTGATTCAAATATCTTTGTTGAATGCATTTGACATTCATTTTTTTCAAAAAGCTTTGTTTGAATGTGTTTGTCTTTCATTTGATTCAAATAGCTTTGTTGAATGCATTTGACTTTCATTTGAGTCAAAAACCTTTGTTTGAATGTGTTTGACATTCATTTGACTTTCACTTGCTTCAAAAACCTTTGTTTGAATGTGTTTGACTATCATTTGATTCAAATAGCTTTGTAGAACTCATTTGACTTTCATTTGAGTCAAAAACCTTTGTTTGAATGTGTTTGACATTCATTTGATTCAAATAGCTTTGTTGAATGCATTTGACTTTCATTTGCTTCAAAAACCTTTGTTTGAATGTGTTTGATTATTATTTGATTCAAATAGCTTTTTTGGATGATTTTGACTTTCATTTGAGTCAAAAAGCTTTGTTTAAATATGTTTGACTTTCATTTGATTCAAATAGCTTTGTTGAATGCATTTGACTTTCATTTGAGTCAAAAACCTTTGTTTGAATGTGTTTCACTTTCATTTGAGTCAAATAGCTTTTATGAATTCATTTGACTTTCACTTGCTTCAAAAACCCTTGTTTGAATGTGTTTGACTTTCATTTGATTCAAATAGCTTTGTTGAATTCATTTTACTTTCACTTGATTCAAAAACCTTTGTTTGAATGCGTTTGACTTTCATTTGATTCAAATAGCTTTGTTGAATTCATTTTACTTTCATTTGAGTCAAAAACCTTTGTTTGAATGTGTTTGACATTCATTTGACTTTCACTTGCTTCAAAAACCTTTGTTTGAATGTGTTTGACTATCATTTGATTCAAATAGCTTTGTTGAACTCATTTGACTTTCATTTGAGTCAAAAACCTTTGTTTGAATGTGTTTGACATTCATTTGATTCAAATAGCTTTATTGAATGCATTTGACTTTCATTTGCTTCAAAAACCTTTGTTTGAATGTGTTTGACGTTCATTTGAGTCAAATGGCTTTGTTGGATGCATTTGACATTCATTTGCTTCAAAAAGCTTTGTTTGACTATGTTTGACTTTCATTTGATTCAAATAGCTTTATTGAATGCATTTCACTTTCATTTGAGTCAAAAAGATTTGTTTGAATGTGTTTGACTTTCATTTGAGTCAAAAACCTTTGTTTGAATGTGTTTGACTTTCATTTGAATCAAATAGCTTTGTTGAATGCATTTAACTTTCATTTGAGTCAAAAAGCTTTGTTTGAATGTGTTTGACTTTCATTTGATTCTAATAGCTTTGTTGAATGCATTTAACTTTCATTTGAGTCAAAAAGCTTTGTTTGAATGTGTTTGACTTTCATTTGATTCTAATAGCTTTGTTGAATGCATTTGACTTTCATTTGAGTCAAAAACCTTTGTTTGAATGTGTTTGACTTTCATTTGATTCAAATAGCTTTATTGAATGCATTTGACATTCATTTGCTCCAAAAAGCTTTGTTTGACTGTGTTTGACTTTTATTTGATTCTAATAGCTTTGTTGAATGCATTTGACTTTCATTTGCTTCAAAAACCTTTGTTTGAATGTGTTTGACTTTCATTTGATTCAAATAGCTTTGTTGAATGCATTTGACTTTCATTTGAGTCAAAAACCTTTGTTAGAATGTGTTTGACTTTCAATTGAGTCAAATAGCTTTGTTAAATTCAATTTACTTTCACTTGCTTCAAAAACCTTTGTTTGAATGTGTTTGACTTTCATTTGATTCAAATAGCTTTGTTTAATGCATTTGACTTTCATTTGAGTCAAAAACCTTTATTTGAATGTGTTTGACTTTCATTTGAATCAAATAGCTTTATTGAATGCATTTGACTTTCACTTGCTTCAAAAACCTTTGTTTGAATGTGTTTGACTTTCATTTGATTCAAATAGCTTTGTTGAATTCATTTTACTTTCACTTGCTTCAAAAACCTTTGTTTGAATGCGTTTGACTTTCATTTGATTCAAATAGCTTTGTTGAATTCATTTTACTTTCATTTGAGTCAAAAACCTTTGTTTGAATGTGTTTGACATTCATTTGACTTTCACTTGCTTCAAAAACCTTTGTTTGAATGTGTTTGACTATCATTTGATTCAAATAGCTTTGTTGAACTCATTTGACTTTCATTTGAGTCAAAAACCTTTGTTTGAATGTGTTTGACATTCATTTGATTCAAATAGCTTTGTTGAATGCATTTGACTTTCATTTGCTTCAAAAACCTTTGTTTGAATGTGTTTGACGTTCATTTGATTCAAATGGCTTTGTTGAATGCATTAAACATTCATTTGCTTCAAAAAGCTTTGTTTGACTATGTTTGACTTTCATTTGATTCAAATAGCTTTATTGAATGCATTTCACTTTCATTTGAGTCAAAAAGATTTGTTTGAATGTGTTTGACTTTCATTTGAGTCAAAAACCTTTGTTTGAATGTGTTTCACTTTCATTTGAATCAAATAGCTTTGTTGAATGCATTTAACTTTCATTTGAGTCAAAAAGCTTTGTTTGAATGTGTTTGACTTTCATTTGATTCTAATAGCTTTGTTGAATGCATTTAACTTTCATTTGAGTCAAAAAGCTTTGTTTGAATGTGTTTGACTTTCATTTGATTCTAATAGCTTTGTTGAATGAATTTGACTTTCATTTGAGTCAAAAACCTTTGTTTGAATGTGTTTGACTTTCATTTGATTCAAATAGCTTTATTGAATGCATTTGGCATTCATTTGCTTCAAAAAGCTTTGTTTGACTGTGTTTGACTTTTATTTGATTCTAATAGCTTTGTTAAATGCATTTGACTTTCATTTGAGTCAAAAACCTTTGTTTGAATGAGTTTTACTTTCATTTGATTCTAATAGATTTATTGAATGCATTTGACATTCATTTGCTCCAAAAAGCTTTGTTTGACTGTGTTTGACTTTCATTTGATTCTAATAGCTTTGTTGAATGCATTTAACTTTCATTTGAGTCAAAAAGCTTTGTTTGAATGTGTTTGACTTTCATTTGATTCTAATAGCTTTGTTGAATGCATTTGACTTTCATTTGAGTCAAAAACCTTTGTTTGAATGTGTTTGACTTTCATTTGATTCAAATAGCTTTATTGAATGCATTTGACATTCATTTGCTCCAAAAAGCTTTGTTTGACTGTGTTTGACTTTTATTTGATTCTAATAGCTTTGTTGAATGCATTTGACTTTCATTTGCTTCAAAAACCTTTGTTTGAATGTGTTGGACTTTCATTTGATTCAAATAGCTTTGTTGAATGCATTTGACTTTCATTTGAGTCAAAAACCTTTGTTAGAATGTGTTTGACTTTCAATTGAGTCAAATAGCTTTGTTAAATTCAATTTACTTTCACTTGCTTCAAAAACCTTTGTTTGAATGTGTTTGACTTTCATTTGATTCAAATAGCTTTGTTTAATGCATTTGACTTTCATTTGAGTCAAAAACCTTTATTTGAATGTGTTTGACTTTCATTTGAATCAAATAGCTTTATTGAATGCATTTGACTTTCACTTGCTTCAAAAACCTTTGTTTGAATGTGTTTGACTTTCATTTGATTCAAATAGCTTTGTTGAATTCATTTTACTTTCACTTGCTTCAAAAACCTTTGTTTGAATGCGTTTGACTTTCATTTGATTCAAATAGCTTTGTTGAATTCATTTTACTTTCATTTGAGTCAAAAACCTTTGTTTGAATGTGTTTGACATTCATTTGACTTTCACTTGCTTCAAAAACCTTTGTTTGAATGTGTTTGACTATCATTTGATTCAAATAGCTTTGTTGAACTCATTTGACTTTCATTTGAGTCAAAAACCTTTGTTTGAATGTGTTTGACATTCATTTGATTCAAATAGCTTTGTTGAATGCATTTGACTTTCATTTGCTTCAAAAACCTTTGTTTGAATGTGTTTGATTATCATTTGATTCAAATAGCTTTTTTGGATGATTTTGACTTTCATTTGAGTCAAAAAGCTTTGTTTAAATATGTTTGACTTTCATTTGATTCAAATAGCTTTGTTGAATGCATTTGACTTTCATTTGAGTCAAAAACCTTTGTTTGAATGTGTTTCACTTTCATTTGAGTCAAATAGCTTTTATGAATTCATTTGACTTTCACTTGCTTCAAAAACCCTTGTTTGAATGTGTTTGACTTTCATTTGATTCAAATAGCTTTGTTGAATTCATTTTACTTTCACTTGATTCAAAAACCTTTGTTTGAATGCGTTTGACTTTCATTTGATTCAAATAGCTTTGTTGAATTCATTTTACTTTCATTTGAGTCAAAAACCTTTGTTTGAATGTGTTTGACATTCATTTGACTTTCACTTGCTTCAAAAACCTTTGTTTGAATGTTTTTGACTATCATTTGATTCAAATAGCTTTGTTGAACTCATTTAACTTTCATTTGAGTCAAAAACCTTTGTTTGAATGTGTTTGACATTCATTTGATTCAAATAGCTTTATTGAATGCATTTGACTTTCATTTGCTTCAAAAACCTTTGTTTGAATGTGTTTGACGTTCATTTGATTCAAATGGCTTTGTTGGATGCATTTGACATTCATTTGCTTCAAAAAGCTTTGTTTGACTATGTTTGACTTTCATTTGATTCAAATAGCTTTATTGAATGCATTTCACTTTCATTTGAGTCAAAAAGATTTGTTTGAATGTGTTTGACTTTCATTTGAGTCAAAAACCTTTGTTTGAATGTGTTTGACTTTCATTTGAATCAAATAGCTTTGTTGAATGCATTTAACTTTCATTTGAGTCAAAAAGCTTTGTTTGAATGTGTTTGACTTTCATTTGATTCTAATAGCTTTGTTGAATGCATTTAACTTTCATTTAAGTCAAAAAGCTTTGTTTGAATGTGTTTGACTTTCATTTGATTCTAATAGCTTTGTTGAATGCATTTGACTTTCATTTGAGTCAAAAACCTTTGTTTGAATGTGTTTGACTTTCATTTGATTCAAATAGCTTTATTGAATGCATTTGACATTCATTTGCTTCAAAAAGCTTTGTTTGACTGTGTTTGACTTTTATTTGATTCTAATAGCTTTGTTGAATGCATTTGACTTTCATTTGCTTCAAAAACCTTTGTTTGAATGTGTTTGACTTTCATTTGATTCAAATAGCTTTGTTGAATGCATTTGACTTTCATTTGAGTCAAAAACCTTTGTTAGAATGTGTTTGACTTTCAATTGAGTCAAATAGCTTTGTTAAATTCAATTTACTTTCACTTGCTTCAAAAACCTTTGTTTGAATGTGTTTGACTTTCATTTGATTCAAATAGCTTTGTTTAATGCATTTGACTTTCATTTGAGTCAAAAACCTTTATTTGAATGTGTTTGACTTTCATTTGAATCAAATAGCTTTATTGAATGCATTTGACTTTCACTTGCTTCAAAAACCTTTGTTTGAATGTGTTTGACTTTCATTTGATTCTAATAGCTTTGTTGAATTCATTTGACTTTCACTTGCTTCAAAAACCTTTGTTTGAATGTGTTTGACTATCATTTGATTCAAATAGCTTTGTTGAATGCATTTGACTTTCATTTGAGTCAAAAACCTTTGTTAGAATGTGTTTGACTTTCAATTGAGTCAAATAGCTTTGTTAAATTCAATTTACTTTCACTTGCTTCAAAAACCTTTGTTTGAATGTGTTTGACTTTCATTTGATTCAAATAGCTTTGTTTAATGCATTTGACTTTCATTTGAGTCAAAAACCTTTATTTGAATGTGTTTGACTTTCATTTGAATCAAATAGCTTTGTTGAATGCATTTGACTTTCACTTGCTTCAAAAACCTTTGTTTGAATGTGTTTGACTTTTATTTGATTCAAATAGCTTTGTTGAATTTATTTTACTTTCACTTGCTTCAAAAACCTTTGTTTGAATGCGTTTGACTTTCATTTGATTCAAATAGCTTTGTTGAATTCATTTTACTTTCACTTGCTTCAAAAACCTTTGTTTGAATGTGTTTGACTTTCATTTGATTCAAATAGCTTTGTTCAATTCATTTTACTTTCACTTGCTTCAAAAACCTTTGTTCGAATGCGTTTGACTTTCATTTGATTCAAATAGCTTTGTTGAATGCATTTGACTTTCATTTGAGTCAAAAACCTTTGTTTGAATGTGTTTCAATTTCATTTGATTCAAATAGCATTGTTGAATTCATTTGACTTTCACTTGCTTCAAAAACCTTTGTTTGAATGTGTTTGACTATCATTTGATTCAAATAGCTTTGTTGAACTCATTTAACTTTCATTTGAGTCAAAAACCTTTGTTTGAATGTGTTTCACTTTCATTTGAGTCAAATAGCTTTTATGAATTCATTTGACTTTCACTTGCTTCAAAAACCTTTGTTTGAATGTGTTTGACTTTCATTTGATTCTAATAGCTTTGTTGAATGCATTTGACTTTCATTTGCTTCAAAAACCTTTGTTTGAATGTGTTTGACTTTCATTTGATTCAAATAGCTTTGTTGAATGCATTTGACTTTCATTTGAGTCAAAAACCTTTGTTAGAATGTGTTTGACTTTCAATTGAGTCAAATAGCTTTGTTAAATTCAATTTACTTTCACTTGCTTCAAAAACCTTTGTTTGAATGTGTTTGACTTTCATTTGATTCAAATAGCTTTGTTGAATTCATTTTACTTTCACTTGCTTCAAAAACCTTTGTTTGAATGTGTTTGACTTTCATTTGATTCAAATAGCTTTGTTCAATTCATTTTACTTTCACTTGCTTCAAAAACCTTTGTTTGAATGCGTTTGACTTTCATTTGATTCAAATAGCTTTGTTGAATGCATTTGACTTTCATTTGAGTCAAAAACCTTTGTTTGAATGTGTTTCAATTTCATTTGTTTCAAATAGCATTGTTGAATTCATTTGACTTTCACTTGCTTCAAAAACCTTTGTTTGAATGTGTTTGACTATCATTTGATTCAAATAGCTTTGTTGAACTCATTTGACTTTCATTTGAGTCAAAAACCTTTGTTAGAATGTGTTTGACTTTCAATTGAGTCAAATAGCTTTGTTAAATTCAATTTACTTTCACTTGCTTCAAAAACCTTTGTTTGAATGTGTTTGACTTTCATTTGAATCAAATAGCTTTGTTGAATGCATTTAACTTTCATTTGAGTCAAAAAGCTTTGTTTGAATGTGTTTGACTTTCATTTGATTCTAATAGCTTTGTTGAATGCATTTAACTTTCATTTGAGTCAAAAAGCTTTGTTTGAATGTGTTTGACTTTCATTTGATTCTAATAGCTTTGTTGAATGCATTTGACTTTCATTTGAGTCAAAAACCTTTGTTTGAATGTGTTTGACTTTTATTTGATTCAAATAGCTTTATTGAATGCATTTGGCATTCATTTGCTTCAAAAAGCTTTGTTTGACTGTGTTTGACTTTTATTTGATTCTAATAGCTTTGTTAAATGCATTTGACTTTCATTTGAGTCAAAAACCTTTGTTTGAATGAGTTTTACTTTCATTTGATTCAAATAGATTTATTGAATGCATTTGACATTCATTTGCTCCAAAAAGCTTTGTTTGACTGTGTTTGACTTTCATTTGATTCTAATAGCTTTGTTGAATTCATTTGACTTTCATTTGCTTCAAAAACCTTTGTTTGAATGTGTTTGACTTTCATTTGATTGAAATAGCTTTGTTGAATGCATTTGACTTTCATTTGAGTCAAAAACCTTTGTTAGAATGTGTTTGACTTTCAATTGAGTCAAATAGCTTTGTTAAATTCAATTTACTTTCACTTGCTTCAAAAACCTTTGTTTGAATGTGTTTGACTTTCATTTGATTCAAATAGCTTTGTTTAATGCATTTGACTTTCATTTGAGTCAAAAACCTTTATTTGAATGTGTTTGACTTTCATTTGAATCAAATAGCTTTGTTGAATGCATTTGACTTTCACTTGCTTCAAAAACCTTTGTTTGAATGTGTTTGACTTTTATTTGATTCAAATAGCTTTGTTGAATTCATTTTACTTTCACTTGCTTCAAAAACCTTTGTTTGAATGCGTTTGACTTTCATTTGATTCAAATAGCTTTGTTGAATTCATTTTACTTTCACTTGCTTCAAAAACCTTTGTTTGAATGTGTTTGACTTACATTTGATTCAAATAGCTTTGTTCAATTCATTTTACTTTCACTTGCTTCAAAAACCTTTGTTTGAATGCGTTTGACTTTCATTTGATTCAAATAGCTTTGTTGAATGCATTTGACTTTCATTTGAGTCAAAAACCTTTGTTTGAATGTGTTTCAATTTCATTTGATTCAAATAGCATTGTTGAATTCATTTGACTTTCACTTGCTTCAAAAACCTTTGTTTGAATGTGTTTGACTATCATTTGATTCAAATAGCTTTGTTGAACTCATTTGACTTTCATTTGAGTCAAAAACCTTTGTTTGAATGTGTTTCACTTTCATTTGAGTCAAATAGCTTTTATGAATTCATTTGACTTTCACTTGCTTCAAAAACCTTTGTTTGAATGTGTTTGACTTTCATTTGATTCTAATAGCTTTGTTGAATGCATTTGACTTTCATTTGCTTCAAAAACCTTTGTTTGAATGTGTTTGACTTTCATTTGATTCAAATAGCTTTGTTGAATGCATTTGACTTTCATTTTAGTCAAAAACCTTTGTTAGAATGTGTTTGACTTTCAATTGAGTCAAATAGCTTTGTTAAATTCAATTTACTTTCACTTGCTTCAAAAACCTTTGTTTGAATGTGTTTGACTTTCATTTGATTCAAATAGCTTTGTTTAATGCATTTGACTTTCATTTGAGTCAAAAACCTTTATTTGAATGTGTTTGACTTTCATTTGAATCAAATAGCTTTGTTGAATGCATTTGACTTTCACTTGCTTCAAAAACCTTTGTTTGAATGTGTTTGACTTTTATTTGATTCAAATAGCTTTGTTAAATTCATTTTACTTTCACTTGCTTCAAAAACCTTTGTTTGAATGCGTTTGACTTTTATTTGATTCAAATAGCTTTGTTGAATTCATTTTACTTTCACTTGCTTCAAAAACCTTTGTTTGAATGTGTTTGACTTTCATTTGATTCAGATAGCTTTGTTCAATTCATTTTACTTTCACTTGCTTCAAAAACCTTTGTTTGAATGCGTTTGACTTTCATTTGATTCAAATAGCTTTGTTGAATGCATTTGACTTTCATTTGAGTCAAAAACCTTTGTTTGAATGTGTTTGACTATCATTTGATTCAAATAGCTTTGTTGAACTCATTTGACTTTCATTTGAGTCAAAAACCTTTGTTAGAATGTGTTTGACTTTCAATTGAGTCAAATAGCTTTGTTAAATTCAATTTACTTTCACTTGCTTCAAAAACCTTTGTTTGAATGTGTTTGACTTTCATTTGATTCAAATAGCTTTGTTTAATGCATTTGACTTTCATTTGAGTCAAAAACCTTTATTTGAATGTGTCTGACTTTCATTTGAATCAAATAGCTTTGTTGAATGCATTTGACTTTCACTTGCTTCAAAAACCTTTGTTTGAATGTGTTTGACTTTTATTTGATTCAAATAGCTTTGTTGAATTCATTTTACTTTCACTTGCTTCAAAAACCTTTGTTTGAATGCGTTTGACTTTCATTTGATTCAAATAGCTTTGTTGAATTCATTTTACTTTCACTTGCTTCAAAAACCTTTGTTTGAATGTGTTTGACTTTCATTTGATTCAAATAGCTTTGTTCAATTCATTTTACTTTCACTTGCTTCAAAAACCTTTGTTTGAATGCGTTTGACTTTCATTTGATTCAAATAGCTTTGTTGAATGCATTTGACTTTCATTTGAGTCAAAAACCTTTGTTTGAATGTGTTTCAATTTCATTTGATTCAAATAGCATTGTTGAATTCATTTGACTTTCACTTGCTTCAAAAACCTTTGTTTGAATGTGTTTCAATTTCATTTGATTCAAATAGCATTGTTGAACTCATTTGACTTTCATTTGAGTCAAAAACCTTTGTTTGAATGTGTTTCACTTTCATTTGAGTCAAATAGCTTTTATGAATTCATTTGACTTTCACTTGCTTCAAAAACCCTT